>NC_086454.1:239070260-239379760 GCF_028390025.1 Pseudophryne corroboree
AGGTGAAGATACATTGGGCTTGCGCCGGTTTTGATAGCCCCTCGGTTAGACAGTTACCTAAGGGTTACCCCCTAGGTCTTTTATAGGTGATCCTTTTTGCCCCAGATATATGCATGCGTGTTGTTACTTTTTAAGTATAAGTTTAAGGTTATTGTTAGGCTTAAGGCAAAAGGGGCTATTCACCATCAACTTGAAGAGCCATAAAATATTTCTCTCTCTCTCTCTCTCTCTCTCTCTCTCTCTCTCTACGGTTTTGCTTTTCCTATATATTTCCCTCTCTATAGGGTACATTTTCCAAGTTGGGAGTTCTATTTAAGATGGGATGTTGCCCATAGCAACCAATCAGATTCCAGTTGTTATTTTCTAGAAGGTGCTAGATAAATGAGAAGTAGAATTGGTTGCTATGGGCAACATTCCATCTTAAAGAGAACTCCTATCTTAGTAAATTTACCCCTATATATCACTCTCTCTCTACATTTCTCACCATTGCTGCACCCCCCTCCCTCTACCTATCTGCCTCCATTTAAATTTTACTACTTATTTTTCCTTAAACTCTTTCCCATCTCTCCATTTCTCAATATTTCTCTCTCCATTTCTTCTTTTTTTTTCACTCACTCACTTGCTCACTCTCTCGCGCGCTCTCTCTCTCTCATGCTCTCTAACACTATTACTCTCTGTGTCTCTATCACTGGTTAATTAAATACATAGTATGGTCTGTATATAGGAAATATATACATATTGTGTATAGGTAAGCTAAATATTAGGTTTCAAATTAATTTGTAGATACATATTATTGCTATAATTGCTCATTAAAATGTTAGCTACACTGCGTGTCATGTTAAATTTATCATGCACAAATGAAAACTGAATCACATTATTTAAAAATGTTCTTTCAGTTAAAAAAAAAATCTGGAAGGAATAATTACAGAAGCATTGGAAAGAAACTAATAAGACTTCATTAATTCTGAGACTTTTAAACTGAGGGAATTTATTCTGGGTTGTATAATACGTTATTAAAATTCACTGTGCAATATTGCATTATTGAATTGTTCGTTCTACATAAAAGCAGCTGAATGGAAAATGTTTGAGTAAGATGGTAAATTTGCAAACTACAATGTAGTACTGTGACCTTGGATGCTTGAAATTGACATTGACGTGTGTTTGTGATTTAAAGGAAGGCTAATAACATGGAAGCTTGATGTATGAGAAAAATGTATTTTAGATGAGCACTTTGATCGTAATGGGAAATGTTTGATTTGGAAGTTCTAGCACGTAAATCATGATGGGTATTTTTTGCTATGTTTACAAATATATATGAAAGTTACAAAAATAGGAAATTAAAATTGTACACTGTTGTAATACTCCACGAATTCTCTGCATTGACTTATTTTTCTGTTAATATGCTCACCGATTCCACCTTTTTTTATGATTTTATGATGTATATTGTTTTAGATCTGCTGCAGTAAATAAAATAATCGCTAGTACTAAAATATAGAAATGTTCCACCAGCTTCTTGCAAACAATGGTGCTTGAGTTATGGGCTCATTGCAAAGGAGACATTATGTTATTTCTGTGTACAAAAGACTTGAAGTTGAATAGAATGATGCAGAATTGAATACAAATCTGCTGCATACTGTATACTCTTGAATTGCATGCCCAGAAAGAAATACATAGATCTTTCTGTAAGCTGAGCTGCATGCTTAATAATATGGCGCTCTTTACTCATCTACTCATTTGGTACTCATCATTATCTTTAGGGTAAAAGTTATACAGGCCTATACTTGGTGCATATGACACTCCTGGAAACAGGCATATTTATGCTTACATCCAACTGTGCATAGTTGGATAGTGTTCATACTTGCATAGACACAAAGAACAATAGATGGACTTGTGTCTTACAGCATATTAAAGAACAATAGGCTTTTTTAAAACCTTAAATCATACTACTTGACTTCCTGGCTACTGGGGCTGGGGTAGGGGTGTTGTGGGAAGGTGGAGTGGCCAGTGGGCATGATGATGTGATTACAGATTGTTGTATCATCCCCTGCTACAGAATGCCATGATTACTAACATTGGAAAGTGGGGGTAGGCTAACATGCGATTATGCATCAGTAAGTGGGAGGCTGTGGGAAGCTGTGACTGGGTGGCGGATAGCTCCTGGAGACTTGCTTACTCTTTAGGGCAGCTGGGTGCACCACCCAACTTTTGGGAGACTACCCACTGTTCAGGGTTCTGGGACAGCAGGGAAGCACAGTGGGGCAGATGTATTAAGCCTGGAGAAGTGATAAAGCAGGCTTAATACATATGCCCCAGTATGCCTTAAATAGATGACAGTAGTGAACTATATGGTATATATTAATTTTAAACATGAAATGTTCTCCCTTCTCCATCGGAAAACTACACAACAAATATATACTGTTACAACAGCAACCTCTCTGACCAGAAACCTTAAAAAACTATAATTTCTTAGAGAATTAAAATTACTATACTGTTGTTTCACATTATTATTTAAAAATAGAGACAAATAAAAGTTGCAACAAACATATTCTTGTAGAAATTAAATAAAAAATACATTCTAAGAAACTGCTCTGAAATAATTTTCAATATAATTTTCAACATCTTAATTAAAAGTGTTTATTGGACTGTATAAAGGATACTGAGCTTTGAGAAAATTAGGCTCTACAGTCACTATTGCAGCATCTGTAATGACTTTTTATATGTCCTCAGTATGGGATTGGTTTGGTATAATGGTATGGCAACACTTACAGTATGCTGCTGACAATCAAAATGTTGACACTTTCATTTCTACCCCAAAATGCTGACGGAATAGTAACATTACAGCATTGTAACTCTGCCTGCATTATAACTTTAAGCATAATGTATACGATCATGTATACAGTTATAATGCCCAGTTCAACATCACACTATCAACATTTTATGTTGACTAAGTAATAAACCACAGTACCTACTCTCAGTACATTTGTTGCTGAAATGGTCTCTCCAAAACGTACATTCATTTTTTTTTCAATTGTGTTAAAGAAATGGTAAATTCCATGAGTGAAAATCAATTATTAAAGTATCTCGTATCACAAAATGTGGAAGAAAACATGTACATTAAATGTGAGAGAGAGGTATATGTTTAGCATTCCAGAAGTATTTAACATGTCTCCCATAACGAGTATTGGAAGAAACCTACACATTGCCCAGCATTAAACGTCTACATTTGAATTATGTATGTAAGAACACTAGAACTTGCACTGCCAAATCCGTGCTCATAATCGTCTCACATAAGTTCAGTCCGTAGCCTTTCACTGCAGTACACTTGAGACTCTTGTCTAGATGGTAGAAAGGAAACCTAGAAAATAAAAATGGGTTGTTTAATGCTTCAGTAGCTTCTCTTCACAATAGGAGGTCATAGGAAAGCTTTGTCTGACTATTTCCATCTGTTGCCATTGGCTCACAGCTGGGAAATAGTAAACAAGGAGTATTCTCCAATGATAATCTGTTAGATTGAGAGCATTTGTAAACCGGGGAATGGCTTCTGCTATTTCTTCCAAAGAACTCTAGGTTAATAATGGCTGCAGTATTGTATTTGGTCACATTTAAGTGACTGAGGGGGAGATGTACTATGTCTTGGAGAGTGATTAAGTGGAGAGAGATAAAGTGCCAGCCAATAAGCTCCTAACTTCAGGCTGTGTGTTTGATAAATGATAGGAGCTGACTGGCTGGTACTTTATCTCTCTCCATGGCTTAGTACTTCTGCCCCTGAGTCATGTCTGTTTCTTCGTAGTGGCTAAATGTATATAATAATTAACCATACTTGGCAAACCTTATTACATCTCCCAACAGCCGTATGATAAACATTAGCATGATTTATTTAGGTAGTGACCTATGGGTGCATGGGTTATTATTGAAATTATGTCAGAAGAAGGAATTTGTGATGAACCAGCAGCCAATCTCCTGCAAGTTATTTATTCAGGGCCATAGACAGCCTGCGGTAATGCAGGGTGTGTGACTTAATCATTTATGTGTGGCCACGCCCCCTTTCATAAAAAGTTTGAAAGAAACTATTGTTTCTGCACCACAGAGCATTGCCAACCTGGACATGGGGTGCATTGCATCCCTATGAAAGAAAGAGATACCGGGAAGGGGGGGGGGGTGCGATCGGTGATCGTTAGCCCCCGTCACTGCAGGCAGAGGAGACGGCTGCACTCCCTGGATCAATCGCAGCCCAGCACACCTCCATCATGCTGGGACCCAGGTAATTAGTACCCACTCCCCCTCGTTTGGTGCCACTAGATTTATTGCTGTAAATGCTATTTCAAAATTTCAAGTGGACTAATAATAATAATTTTATTTATATAGCGCTCTTTCTCCAATAGGACTCAAGGCGCTTAACAGATACATAGCATAATATAGTACAGAAAATAATGAAGTACAGAACAGCTTTTCATAAAATACAGAAGCATGAAAATACTAAAAGGGACATTATGGAAATGCTTGAGTAAACAGGAAAGTCTTGAGTCTACTTTTGAAGGATTCTATAGTTGGGGCCTCTCGCACTGTGCGGGGAAGTGAGTTCCATAGAGTCAGAGCCGCATGACTAAAAGCTCGACCCCCAGATGAATTACGGGAGATTCTAGGTACTGCTAAAAGTCCTTCATCTACAGATCGTAGTAATCGAGTGGGGCAGTTTGGAGTCTGAAGCTGCTTCAGGTACCTTGGGTCCTAGTCATGTAGTGCTTTGAAACTCAGTAAGCCAATCTTGAAGATGATTCGCCATCTTACAGGCAGCCAGTGAAGGGAGTAGAGTATGGGTGTTATGTGACTAGAATGGGGTGGGTTAGTTAACAGCCTGGCAGCTGTGTTTTGCATCAGCTGTAAGCAGTGTAATTCTTTTGCTGGGAGACCAAGGTAGAGGGCATTACAGTAGTCTAATCGAGATGATACAAATGCATGTATGACTTTTGGCAGATCATCTGAGGGAATTAAGTGCTTGATTCTAGCTATGTTCCTCAGGTGAAAGAATGAGGATTTGATTGTGGCTGATATCTGATGTTTAAGTATCAAGCCACCATCCAGGACAACACCAAGATTCCGCACACGATCAGTGGTCTGTAATTCTGAATCCCCGAGTGTAAGTCCAGTTGGTTGGCTATGCTGCAGTCTTGTCCTTTGATGTTGCGGTCCTATCATAAGGACTACTGTTTTATCCGGGTTCAGTCGCAGCCAACTGGTGCTCATCCACTCCTGGAGCTCAGCTAGACAGCTATTTAGGGTTGCTATTGGGTGATCAGTGCCCAGGGGAAAGGACAAGTACAGTTGTGTATCATCTGCATAGCAGTGGTAGACCAGACCATGGCGCCTGATTATTTCACCCAACGGGAGCATGTATACTGCAAAATCATGGGGGATAGTATAGAACCTTGTGGGACACAACATGGCAATGGCACTGATGGTGATGAGTATACTCCAGACGATACTCTCTGTGACCTGCCTGTGAGAAATTATATGAACTAGCTTAGGACTGTGCCATCCAGACCACAGAAATGTATCAGTCGCTCAATCAGAAGCCCATGGTCCACGGTATCAAATGCTGCCGAGAGATCCAGAAGGATTAATATTGAACAGTCACCTGTCTCTTGCCATGAGAAGATCATTTAACACACACACCAGGGCTGTTTCAGTGCTATGTCTTCTTCTGAATCCTGATTGGAATGGATCATAAATATCATGGGTTGTCAGGTGGGTTTCCAGTTGATTTGCAACCACTTTCTCAATAACGTTTCCTAGTAAAGGAAGGTTTAATACCGGTCTGTAGTTGGTCATGCAGTCGGGATCTAAATTAGATTTTATAAGAAGAGGTCTAACAATTGCTTGCTTTAGGGGTCCAGGAAATATGCCCGTCTGCAAAGAGCATTGAACAATTTTTGCAAAGACAGGACCAATTATATCCATGCAACCTATTAGAAGCTTGGCTGAGGCCAGGTCTAGATCACAAGTGGTGGGACGCAAAATCAGAGCAATTTTAGCAGCGTCCAGCAAACTACCAACAGGAATATAAAGGTTGTATTATGTTATTCTTCATGACTTAAAGTATGAATAACATGTTTGAATGGAGTGCTAACCATATTAATGCCGACCTTCATATGTAAAAACATGAGTGGATTATTGTTCCTTTGCCAGTACTTCTAATGCATACTGTACTTGCCTTCATTTTCCTCCAGTCAGAAGCATAGTGATATCATTGTGAAAGGCAGTTAATATATGTCATAATTGGGTAATCTCTGACCCATCTCTAACATGTGCAGTAGAAGTTGTCAAAATGAACTCCCCCCAACCCCCCCCCCCCCTATCCTTGAGCTGATTATTGTGAACTGCACTCTACACGTCACATTACCCATATACACTTGTGTTTCCTTACATTTTGGAATGGACATATAATGCTTATATTCTGCACTTCACATTCTATTTCTTGTACTGATTTAGGAGGTGTAGTAGAAATTGCTTAGCGCAAGATTACCAAAATTAATCATTGCTGCTAAATACAGAAAACATAGGACCAAACAGTGATACCCGTATAGTAGTTGGTCAGATGTAATCGTTAGGTGAGTGGTTATCAAACTGTGTGCTGTGGCAACCTGGGGTGCCTCGGGACACTTGCAGGAGTGCCTTGGGTTTGTGGTTCATGACCAATTCATATTATTTATGGTCAGTATGATAGGCAAAACCAGTGCTGGTGGCTGCCAATCATAAAATATGTGGACAAACAGAAGCAAACCCTGTCCCTTACCACATAACTGTCCTAAGGATGGCATATAAATACAATTTAATATAATTTTTTTGTAAATTTCTCAATAAGAAACTTTTGGCCTAGGGGTGCCGTGAAAAAAAAATCTACTACTTTAGGGTGCTGTGATTCAAAAAACCTTCGGAACCACTGTGTTAGGGCAACGAAGCATTGTTCTGCTTTCAGACATTTTTTTTTAATCGATTATAACATACAGTACGTATTTGTGTTTTTTAAGTATTTCTTATAAATACTTTTTAAAGTTGCAAAGCACAGAAGATCAAAATAAATGATAATAATTGCATTCAAAATGCAGTAAAACACACATTTTATTGTGGTCAATGTTGCATAATTAGAACATTTCCAGGTATAAATCTTTGACTGTCCCCAGAAACTATGGATAGATGGCAACTCCCCTGTTTTTAATTTGGAAACTTAGGGAGACCTTTACTAAGCAGTGATAAGAGCAGAGAAGTGAGCCAGTGCAGAAGTTGCCCATGCCAATCAGCACTGCAGTAACATCTATAATTTGCATACTATAAAATGATACAGAGCTGCTCATTGGTTGATGGGGCAACTTCTCCACTGGCTCACTTCTCCGCTCTTATAACTGCTTAGTAAATGTCCCCCTTAATGTATTATCTACAGTCATCCAGTTATTAACACAGATTTAATATTTATGAGTGAAAACCTAAGTAGATCCATAATGTGCAACATGTAAATTCATTTAAATACAACGTTAATAAAAGGTTAGACTTCGTTGGAACATGTGATTTCATATTTTTATATATATATATATATATATATATATATATATTCTCATTTGAGTGCCTGACTCTTCTAAAAATAAAAATATAATAATAAAATAAATATATATATATATATATATATATATATATATATATACACATATACACAGGTTGAGTATCCCATATGCAAATATTCCGAAATACGGATTTTTTTGAGTGAGATAGTGAAACCATTGTTTTCTGATGGCTCAGTGTACACAAACTTTGTTAAATACACAAAGTTATTAAAAAATATTGTATGAAATGACCTTCAGGCTGTGTGTATAAGGTGTATATGAAACATAAATTAATTATGTGAATGTACACACACTAATGTTTAATGCACAAAGTTATTAATAATATTGGCTAAAATGACCTTCAGGCTGTGTGTATAAGGTGTATATGAAACATAAATATATTCTGTGCTTAGACTTTGGTCCCATCCCCATGATATCTCATTATGGTATGCAATTATTCCAAAACACGGAAAAATCCAATAACCAAAATACTTCTGGTCCCAAGCATTTTGGATACGGGATACCAACCTGTATATATTTTTACAGTATCTAGGTAGAGTACAGAACTTTTCCAATTGGGTGCAAGTTTTCTTTTCTTCAATGTGGTTTATTTGCAGAGGAAGCTAGAAAGATCTAACTATAACAAAATAATGTGCTGTAATGTAAGGAAGGACATAAACTGGTCTACATTTTTTTGTTTCATAGTTTATCTTAAAAAGATGTTTATGCTAAGTTTGGCTCCAAACATATGTACTGTAAACTGAGGGGTTAACAAGGCGTGCATTTGACCGAGGAAGCCAAGTGCAGGGTTGAGAATCTGTTTAATGAAGATGAATGAGGAAAATTGCCCATCCTGGAGTCACTGGAGTCACGTGTAGGAGGAATTGCCAGTGATGTTTGAAATTGTGATAGAAATTCACAGCTTCATTTATCAGTGTCATATTTGGACTTCAAGTGAGCCGGTATCTTTCTCATTTCGCTTAGATGAATAGGTCAACTTTAATATTTATTTCAATGGTAGAACATTTGTCTGATAGGTCTGTGTTAGCCAGACAATAAAACAAAATCACTAAAGAGAAACTGGGCAAAAAAGCCCCACTTCAATAAAGTCAGAGCAAATGTAATGATAATAGTATCGTGACTATATATACTGTGTGTGTGTGTGTGTGTGTGTGTGTATATATATATATATATATATATATATATATATATATATATATATACACATACAGTGCATCCAGAAAGTATTCACAGCGCTTCACTTATTCCACATTTTGTTATGTTACAGCAGTCTTTAGGTGTGCTGCCATAGAAGCAGAGCCAGGCACGTCACTGTTTTGCCGCTACTGGAACAATCAATACTGGTGGGTTTAGTGGTTGCAGAACCAGTTCTAATTTTGGGCCCGGGCAGTGTTGGACTCTTCTGGCTTTCTCAGATGTGGCTCAGGTGTTACCTATGGAGAAGCTGCGACATGACATCTCGGGACACGCAACTGCACCGTGCATCACTATTACATTTGAGTGTGCCTTGGCAATATTTAAATCTTGTTCAGTGTGCCGCGAGTTGTAAAAGGTTGAAAATCTCTATGTTACAGCCTTATTCCAAAATGGAATAAGTTACATTTTTCCCTCAAAAGTCTACACACAATACCCCATAATGACAATGTGAAAAAAGTTTTTTTGAGATTTTTGCAAATTTATTAAAAATAAACAACTAAGAAACCACATGTACATAAGTATTCACAGTCTTTGTTCAATATTTTGTTAATGCACCTTTGCCAGCAATTGCAGCCTCAAATATTTTTGAATATGATGCCACAAGCTTGGCACACCTATCTTTGGGCTGTTTTTCCCATTCCTCTTAGCAGCACCTCTCAAGTTCCTTCAGTTGGATGGGAAGCATCGTTGCACAGCCATTTTCAGATCTCTCCAGAGATGTTCAATCGGATTCAAGTCTGGGCTCTGGATGGGCCACTCAAGGACATTCACAGAGTTGTTCTGAAGCCACTCCTTTGATATCTTGGCTATGTGCTTAGGGTCGTTGTCCTGCTGAAAGATTAACTATTGCCCCAGTCTGAGATCAAGAGTGCTCTGGAGCAGGTTTTCATCCAGGATATCTCTGTACATTGCTGCAATCATCTCTCCCTCTATCCTGACTAGCCTTTCAGTTCCTGCCACTGAAAAACATCGCCACAGCATAATGCTGCCACCACCATGCTTCACTGTAGGGATGGTATTGGCCTAGTGATGAGCGGTGCCTAGTTTCCTCCAAACATGATGACTGGCATTCATGCCAAAAAGTTCAATCTTTGTCTCATCAGACCAGAGAATTTGGTTTCTCATGGTTTGAGAGTCTGTCAGGTTCATTTTGGCAAACTCTAGGTGGGCTGCTGTGGGATTTTTACTAAGGAAAGGCTTCCGTCTGGCCACTCTACCATACAGGCCTGATTGGTGGATTGATGCAGAGATGGTTGTCTCCACAGAGGAATGCTGTAGCTCTGACATATTGACCATCGGGTTCTTGGTCACCTCCCTGACTAGGCCCCTTCTCACCCGATTGCTCAGTTTAGACAGCTGGCTATCTCTAGGAAGAGTCCTGATGGTTCTGAACTTCTTCCTTTTACGGATGATGGAGGCCATTGTGCTCATTGGGACCTTCAAAACAGCAGATATTGTTCTATACCCTTCCCTAGATTTGTGCTTTGAGACAATCCTGTCTCTGAGGTCTACAGACAATTCCTTTGACTTCATGCTTGGTTTGTGCTCAAAACATGCACTATCAAGTGTGGGTCTTACATAGACAGGTGTGTGCCTTTCCAAATCATGTCCAATCAACTAAATTTACCACAGGTGGACTCCTTTTAAGCTGTAGGAACATCTCAAGGATGATCAGTGGAAACAGGATGCACCTGAGCTCAAATGTGAGCTTCATTGCAAAGCCTGTAAATACTTATGTACATGTGATTTTTTATTAAAAAAAAAACTTTTTCACATTGTCATTGTATTGTGTGTAGAATTTTGAGGGAAAAATGAATTTATTCCATTTTGGAATAAGGATGTAACATAACAAAATGTAGAAAAAGTGAAGCACTGTGAATGCCTTCTGGATGCATAGTGTGTATATGTATGTATGTATGTATGTATGTATGTATGTGTGTGTATATATGTGTGTATATATATATATATATATATATATTTTTATTTTTATTTTTTATTTTTAATACGGTCCACCGTATTATGACCACCTCCTACATTTTACTCTGGCATGCATCGTGTGCTGACTGGTGGGTATATTAGGTGTGCGGTAGGCTGTCTGCACACATATCACTCATTGCTGTCATGGGTAAAAGGGGCAATTTATCAGAGTTGCATAAAGGGATGATTACTGAATTTCATGGCCAAGGGTGGCAGGGTTTCTGAAACAGTGCAGTTTGTGAACTGTTAGCGTGCTGCTGTGGTGAAGGTGTATTGTGGCTGGACAGATGGCACCATTCCGAACATGGAAACTGCAGAGCACCTTGTGCCATTGATGGGAGAGGTCAATGTCTGCTACAAAGGTGTGTGAGGGCTGACCGACACGCTACAGTGGAGCACAGTGGCGTAAGTTCGTCACAGTTGCCCGGAGGCAAGATAAATATTGGTGTCCCCCTATTTCCTATATTAAGATAAATATATGTATGTATGTATGTATGTATGTGTGTGTGTATATGTGTGTCTGTGTATGTATGTATGTATGTATGTATGTGTGTATATATATATATATATATATATATATATATATATATATATATATATATAGTGTTCTGAAAAAAATTTTATATACTGTATATATTTAATTGTCTTTTATTTTAAATCACACATTTCTTAGCAGTCATACCCAGTATTAGAACCCATGACCTGTTACACTAACAGCAGACCCTTAACTGATGGAGTAGAGGGTGTGATGTAGTAGAAGAGGGTGTGATTTGTAAGGTGCAGGGACCAGTGAGGAAGTCGGCCACTGAAATGACAGCGACAGCTATCAATTAACTTAATTCAATGGTGTCACAGAATGGGATGAGAGGTGCCCCCCTTTAGAGCAGGAGCCCGGCGGCAGATGACTCCGTTGCCTCCCAGAGTTCTGCCTCTGGTGGAGCAGCTCACCATCAGAATGATCCTGGAGGCTACCAGATGTGTGACTAAAATGACAGTTTAGTAAACTATACTGTGTATGAGGCTCCGAAGCATTTACTCTTGCTGTTAGCTGGTGGTCATAATAATGTGATTTGACTGTGTGTGTGTGTATGTGTGTGTGTGTGTGTGTACGTGTATATATATATATTTATATTATAGTACAAGTCCTTATAACATCTGCTTCCTTGTGCTGCAGGACTCTTAGCCTTAAGGTCCATACACACTTAACGATATAATGAGCGACGTCGCTCATTTTCCCCCTCCTTGAGCGACGTCGCTCATTTTATCGTTAAGTGTGTATGCCGCCAGCGACGACCGATGCGCGGCCCCACGGGTCGGCAACGATCGTCGCTGTCGGTAGGGCATGCATGAAGGATGTGGACTGTCGTCCACGACCTTTATGCAGGGCTGGCGGGGGCGTGACGTCACAGCGATATGAGCTGTCATATCACTCAGTGCGTACAGGCGGCCGCCGACCGGCCGGCCCGGGAGGGGGAAACGTTAGACGATGTCGCTCACAGAGCGACATCGTCTAATGTGTATGGGCCTTTAGTTTATTGCATTATTTAATAATATTTATATAGCACACACACATTGCACAACACTTTCCAGAAAATATTTATGTATTCACATCAGTTCCTTCTCCAGTGCAATTTACAATCCATATTTCCTACCAATGTACACACATTCAGGTCAATATTTTGTCAAAGCCAGTTGTCAGGTCCCAGAAGTCTCCCTACCTGTTCTTGCCTGTTCGGTGGTCTTCCCAGCTGCGCTTCCATGACGTCCTGGAGGCTCCACACTGCTCCTGTGGGTGCACACTACACAGATCTGCCTAGCTGCAGTAGTTTTAAACTGACAATTATTACTAGCTTTTATGGTTGGAATTACCAGGCTACCTATAAATACTGTAGCTCCATGTCTTAGTTGTCTAACTGGTGTATGGGGTTGTGAGTTCAAATCCCATGCTCAGACTTCAGTTTTAAATACAGGGGAGTGTAATAGGGGAGTGTAACCGAAAGGTTTTGACAAGGTACACACAAATCTCACTTTCACTGATAGCTCATTAAGTTAAGTTCATAGATATAGTATAGTAGGTTTGATGTTCAAATACATTTATTCTAGTGTGGTGAAAGTAAATTTCATTGTGATGCACTCCTGCCCCCACCCCTTTGGAATACAACATATCACAATTATTGGAGTTCATTTGATTTGCATACAAATAAAAGCTTTGGGTAATATCTACTAACCAATGGCCTTTCAAGATTGCCAGTTTTCAGTGATTTTGCCAGTGTAATTTATAACTGCAAACATATTAAATGAAATACCATTGCTTCAATTATTTTAGGGATTTTAAAATCCCGCTGAATTTGGCAAAAATCTGCTGCTAAGTACAGTATATAAAGGTTATGATTTTTAACACTGAAACATTGAATGGAATTTATACAGAAGTATGTCAAAGTAATTTCCTTTAATAGTCTCTCCTGAAGAATGTAAAATAATATATATATATATATATATATATATATTAATTCATTTAAGTTTAATAATGTCACTTATGCATGCTTGTGGTAATCATAACATAAAGTGTAAGGTGTTTAACAACAATCATTTATTTTGATCTCTCTACACAATACTTCTCTACTTTGTAAGATGCAGATGTTGCGATAAGTGCAAAGCAAACAACCTAGCCATATGTTTCAATAATTTAAATTAATTTGGTACAGTCATATTGTTAATCTTCAGTGACTTGTTGATTGGCACTTTGCAGACATATTCCTGGAATGCACCCAATACCATTTTCTGCAGTTTTTCTGGCAGTAGCAAAGAGCAACATTTTCACAAATTGGAATCTTGCACAGCTCTGGGAATGGAGCCAAGATTTAAATTGGACAATAACCTCTGCTCTGTATATAGCTTCTATTCTTCAGCTGTGGGTAGAGCGATTTGTTTAATGCAGTTAGCCTAGTAGCATATAATAGACTGATGTGAGTCACTCCCTGGCAACGTGTGTTTCTTAAATTTATATAGCTTGAAAAACTAGTTTGCACTGTAGCTGGTCACTCTTGTGCAAACAACAACAATTAACAGTTCTAGAATAGGATAAGGTTGCCGGAATATCTCAAATAATTCAGGAGATTTTGAGGACACTGTTTTGGAGAAGCAGTGTCTTTTATGACACTTTTTTATGATGACTGTAAAAAATTTGTTATCGCTTGTTCTTTCATGTTCCTCCTTCACTGTGTTTACAAAAAATAAACTGTGAAATAAACGGATTCACTAAAATAGAAATGGAAGCAGATTAAGGTTCAGTTTGTCGTTTACAACAGAGAATTTAAGGAAGACATAATCATAAAAAAAATCAGTTTCACATCTGTTTGTCTCTGTTGGCTGGTACAATTCTGTGTTTCAATAGGGTGAAGTAACTAAGCTATGTTATGACATCCTTTTAACCATTGCATTACTTTTGTGGATTTAATTTTATATGTTAAAGATTCCTTTTTTGCCAGTACTAGGGATATATTTACTAAAGCGCGGGTTTACAACAGTGGAGCTGTTGCTCAAAGCAACCAAATTCTGGATATTATCTCTAGAAGGTTCTAGATAAATGATAATTAAAATCTGATTGGTTGCTATTGGCAACCAACATTTGAAAATCCACACTTTAGTAAATATATCCTTGCCTTTAAGACTACAGATTTTCACATGCTGAAATTGTTGCTTTTCTTCTAAATCCCTTGTGTGCTGAAGGGGGGGGGGGGGGAGGGGAGCCACTGGGAGTGTGCAATGGAAGCTCTCCTGATTGGACACCTGTGACACCTGTCTAATCAGGGACAGGTTAGTACACTCCCTTGTTAGAATTTGAAACATACCCTGAGACTCCTCTGTTGTTTTTTTGCTTGTGATGCTCAGAGTTTGAATGTTCTTGTACCAGTTGTGACTTTACCCTCTACCTTTTGTATGTTGGTCCTGTTGATCATCATATTTATTCTGAAATATGCACTTACTTTTTTTCTGTTTGAAAACTGACATTTAGTACTCAAGAATGTTCTTTTAGTTGTAAACAGTTTAATATCTGACTTTTAGGGGTAATGAATATGGAGTTGGAGCAACATAAAATAAAGAGAACATTTTATTCTTTGTGTTGGCATAAAGCAAGATTGAGTAACATAAAAGCCCAGGTAATGTGTACTTTATAACGTTTCACTTTAAGTACTGTTATTTGGCTTTTATATTATTGATTTGTTTCAAACCTGTTTTGTGTAGCTCAAGGCTTCACAGGTTTATTTAATGGAATGCTATAAATCATACAGACGGGGTGTAATTGATAGACAGTAGATACTATTTTGATCAGTATAATGGAGAATGTGTTGTGCTTTAATCCACATCCATGTAGTAAATAAATCCATGTAATATAGTGTTCATTAATACGTTTGTTTTTAGAAAAAGACCATTAAGAAGAATAGGTAGGTATATTCTTGTAAATTATAATGACATATTTTATGTTGTCATATGTATTCTTTATATTTCTGTTCATTAATAAGGTACTGGTAATATGAGTCAATCCCAAATGACTAAATCTCTCCCAAGATCTCAGTGTGTGAGTATGTAACAGCATACTTACCTACTATCCCGGAATTTGCGGGAGACTGCCAATTTCACGGAAGAGTTGGTACTCCTCTCGCACCCTGCCTACTACCTAATGGAGTTTGCAAGATAGGGAGATAATGGTGGGAATCTCTGGTCCATATGGGGTGCAGCCCTAAAAACTTTTCAGCCCTGCCCCTTCCTCAAGAACCCACAATTTGTGGGATTTACTGTAATGGGGAGGTGCTCAGCTGCTTATTCTCTTGAGTCTTTACTCTATCAAAAAGTGTGCCTAGTATAATGTAATAATACAATTGTAGAAAATGAAGTAAGAACTTCCGCAACCTAAGTAAAATAAACTTGCACAGTTTGAGCTGGAGCACAAACACTATAGTCATACCCCAGTGAATGTCTATTGATGTCTGGTTGTACTACACACACAGCTGACTGCCGGTGTCTGATCTCTCCTTCCTGCACATTTAATGTGGGACATCCATCAGTCTCCCTGTTCTGTTAACTCTGGGGTCAGGGATCAGAGAAACACAACATTTTGCAAGTCCTGACTTGCCAATTCCAATAAAAAAATGTTGGGGATTTTTAGCATGCTGTTTTTTTGCTGATGGATTACTGATCATCGATGGCCACTGCTTGAGTGATCGTAATGGCAAACTGGGGAAACAGGACCGTAGATGTAGGGCCCACATTATCGCAATGGCACAATTGAAGTGGAGAAACAGACACAGGGGAACTAAGGTGTAAAGAGTGAAATAAAAAAGATATGAAAAGGGAAGAGAGGTGACCGGAGGAGAGAGACAGGGGCAGATAGATGGGATATAGAAAGAGAAAAAAAAAAGGGAACTAGGATAGGAAAGGGGTGGGGGATTGGACAAAGAGATAAGAAAGAGGGGGAAGAGAGATGAAAATAAAACCACAGACACAATATCTAACAACCTGGTAAAAGACCTGACAAAACTAAAAGTCCTTTATATACTGTATCACTGTGTTCCGCAGTACTGTACAAAACAAAGGATGTTATTCAGACAGAACATACAGCATTTTCTACTACATGCACTCAAAAACACACTTCAAAGCTAAGTTAGAGGAAAAGTATTTGTTTTAACAGTAGGGTCAAACCAGTATGTGTATGGGGGATAACAAGTAAATTGGACAGATAGTACAGTGGATCAGAATGAAGGCCTCAGTGCTTGCAAGCTGATTAGGTAGCTACCATAACTACACATTTACCTTGAATCTTCATATTTCAAACACTTGCTTTATAGCTAGAACCCAGATAAGTATTTATTAAGTAAACATTTGTGCCACCTGATTAAATTGCCTGTGTCAATAACCCATACATGTCATATTCAAAACAAAGCCTCTAGCATGGTAGATGCACTTTTCAGTGACTGAGTGGATCGGTGCTGTATACAAGATAATGGCAAGTGTCTTGGGAATGAGCATCATAGAATTGTTACATGGAAGGTAACAAGTAAAAAGAAGAAGTTGTCACACAGTGGAGAACTACAACTGCTTGCATGCTTACAACATCCTAATAGTAGGGAATGAGGCGATGCCCCAGGGATCAATGATCCCTATGAAAAACAACTGGTAGCCATGTAGTTTCTGCCCCAGATAAGGTTTATTTTTTTACATCTATGAAGTTAATCTTACAAAGCTTTTCCCTACCCTAAGTGAGGCCTCAGGGCTGGTCTATACACTTGTTTTTGTTTTTTGTTTTTTTGCTACTGGTGAACCTACAACTGTTCTTATGGGTATGAGTAAGGAGGATCAATCACAAGCCACAATGCTTTAGTTCTCCTGCTTACAGATCCTCTGGAGAAGCAGCCACATGGAGCAGCACTCAAGACTCCAGCAAGTTTAAGGAGTAGCTTTAGATGAGTTAACTAATCTAATTTTAGTGCCTTAGTCATTTGAAACCAATGTTTCTAAATAAGTGAGCTGTAAAATTATATTATGGAAGCAAGTATCTGTAAATTAAATGTGCTTTCAATGTCATTGTTTACATATATAGAGGGGGGGAGATGGTTGTTGATGATGTCATTTCGGACGTTAAGAGCATACAATCATTGCCGGCGGCACTAACATAGAACTATCATACCCTCATGTCACATAATATGCTAAGGCAATTGTGATCAGTAGTTGAAGTTGACAAACCCCTTAAAGACAAGTGATATCAGCAAACTACTGAAATCTGTTTAGCAACCTTGACAGGCACCAATCATATTTCTTTAGAGTTCTATTTTGTATGTGATGTCTTGACAGCTGCCATTACCACTTGTTAACATACAGTGCCATTGGCACATAATGCTAATGAAAATGGTCACCTTGGGCAGTTTCATTACCCCTTTTCAATCTCATACTGGATAAGCAAAAAATAAGTCTAAGATTTATATGAAAGGGGGGCACTTGCGCTTATGAACAGCGGTGACCACTTCATGAGTTAATGGTTTAAGTGCCAAGTAGGTGTCTGTAGAATTGGTTAATGTAACATACTCTATCAATAAGCTTTAGTTATATGGTTGGAAGAACAATCCATTAATCAAAATGTGATTACTTAGGCATCTTTCATAATCTTGGGTGTTTATAGTTACATAAAAAACTCTTTATTTTGTGCTTTCTACCACAACAAAAATTAAATCTCTTGTCTCATGTGTGCTATTCTCTACTAAAAGATTTTAAATAAATAAACAAACATTACTTTTATAACTGAGCGAAAAAGCAAATTAAAGCTGTGAGATTACCCATCTGGTAAAGGCGTCTCTCGGGGGAATTTAAGTAATCATGAAAGTCACAAAAAAAACATATGCAATCATGATTTTTATTTTTCTGCTATGTTAGCAAAACCCTTTTTCTTTTCTGTTACAGAGAGCAAAGTCTTCAATGACATATCATTATAAATTTATATTGTTCAAGATTTCTGGAATTGATTTGTATGCTATTAAAGGCCTGTCATCTAAAATGTATAAGCTGTAATAATTTTCAACTCTAGGTGAGAAAATATAAGAAAATAGGCTTTTTAAGTTACAGTAATTATGCCCTAGATAATGTATTTTTCTCTGTTTGCTTTTGTCCTATTGACAAAAGTACAGAAGCAGACAAATGACTCTAAATGTATGGTGTGCTTATAGACCTGAATTGATATGTGCTATATCCATTACACTGTAGTACTTACAGATGATGCGATCTTTCCATCATCTATTGCCCCCCTCCCCTATACTTTCTCCAGACAATCTGTGCCATGTGACTCTATATTGTATTGTACATTTTAATCATGCAACAGCAGAACAAGTTCAGATTCTCATCTTTTAATTAGAAAGTGCATTGTTTGTATCATCCCACATTCACATGGATTCCCATTGAACCAGCAAAATCCGGCACTCATTTTTAATTGAATTTGTCATTTCATTCAATCAACTGGTCTGTTAATATGGCGATTAAATACAAAAAGTGACATTACTTATTTTTAATTAATGACAGATGAATAAATGACAGGTGTTTTATCGGTCATAATTGCAGCGATTATGAAAAAAAAGATTACATTTCCATAGAATGTTTTTATATCTGTTTTATATAAATGTATTATGTACTGTAGTATTGAACACTTTTGTATCTGTAATTGTCAATGTATTTTAGTTTATTTAGGGTGGTTTTGCCTGTGACCTTGAAATATATAAAATATATAATTTTCTTTCCGGACAGTTGAAATTAAAGTTTTACATGTCTATACCTAAAATGATATGTAAATGTTTACAAAAATAAACATATGCCTAATGAGCGAGTATGGTTACCATTCACTTCCCACAGGCCTATAGTGTAAAGGTTAATTTAGTTATATGGTGGAAATCCATATCAACCAATTTGTTTTGTTTTTTTGCTTTAAACCATACAGTACATGTTCTGTTTGGCTAATAATAGCAACTGTCTGATAGTTTTTTTGGAGTTACAGTAAATGTTAACTTCTTATATATTAATAAATATTAATCTGATAGCAAAATAGGTGCCCTTATGAAAATAACTAAATTAAGAACCACAATATGCTTAATTTAGGGTATTGATACCTTTGATTAGCATGCAATGTGATGTTGGACACACCCCATTTTTTGCATCCATATAATCCAGTTATGTTGCAAAAATTTCTCCTAGATTAAGTGAGTTGCTAAAAATACCTAATTATAATTGTTTTAAGCACTGCAACTTTTCAGTCTAAAGAAGAGTTCGGGACTGCAGTTGCATGGATGGCCAAAGTAAAATTAAAAGGGCTATATTGGCTATACTGTAGCAAATTGAATGACTGTATTAGTCTGGGTGTACTGAAATTGGCAGCCAGGAAGTATACTACTTCTCATTGAGGACCTGTCATGTAGGCCTCCACAAGAAAGAACCAGATGTAGGACAATTAAGCCCTTATGCATTGCCAATTGGTGCCTAGGTGGTCAGGTGTGTTTGTGCGCTATGAGTTCTCAGTCTCACGGGAGTATTTATTGAATGGAGAAAATATCTATTGCCAGCAAAATATGGTAGTTTTAGGGTGATAGGGCATCTCTTGATATATTACGGGTCACCACTAGCAATATCACTTACATTTTCCAGCTAAAACTTTGTCCTATCAGGTCATGGTTTTTTTTTTATCAAGGAGTGAAAAGACAAAAAGATTATTGAAAAAATAATAATTTCAATAAAGCACTCACCACGCTGCGGGCACGGTGGTGCACTACGCACACCATGCTATCTATACTCCCTCCAGGGGGGCCGTGGACCCCCAAGAGGGAGAAAAGCTGTTGATGTGCCGGTGGTCGGGATTCCAGCACCGGTATGCTGGGCTTCGGGAGCCCAGCCGCCGGCAAGCTGAAGACAACCCATACATATATATATATATATATATATATATATATATATATATATATATATATATATATATATATATATATATATATATATATATATTTATTTATTTATTTATTTATTTATTTTACATTTATTTTTAGTGGAACTGAAGGCTTGAACTTGCTGCTCTCAGCAGTTTGGCTGTGCCCTGGAAATCTGTAATTTTAAATTGTGGCAATAATTGACTTTCTCTTGTAGTGATAAGTAGCGATAGAAAGTCAACCTTCTCATCATAGGGTGAAATGTATAGTGTAATACGAATTGCACTGTGCGGGACTTTGTGTGAATCTGCCTGTATATTTTAATGCGCCAACAATTCACACGGCAAAAAAAGTCCTGCACATCCTGCAACTCGCAGTCTATTAAATTTCACCCCTTGATTGATAAATAGGACTCACCATGCGCTCAAATTGAACATGCCTGTTTCCAAGACCTATTTGAGTACAAGCAAACTGATGTAATTGTTGGATAATGTTTCACAGCAGTATTTTAGAATAAAAGTTATTTATATAAATATCAAATTCAAGGCTAAACACAATGAAATGAAAGTTTCTTGTTATGCTCTAGTGGAAGTACATTTACATCTTGAATTCAACAAATTAAGAAATGCTCCTGATTTTGTCAGACCAAGTGATTTGTGCCACAATGCCTATACATCTGTCTTTTATATGTTGTGTATCCTACATAGAATTTTTATGTTTTCTTGCACTGAAGATTTTAAAGTATACCATGACTAAGTGTAGATCAAGCCTCTATTTTTGGGAGATTCTGTTGAATATTTACACCCTGTTCTATTACTCTAGGGTGCCGTAACTTAAAATTTGGGAACCACTGCAGTAGATTATTAATATATCCAAATTGTAGTCATGTTGCAATAAAAACTTTGTAGCTATTTTCAGTGTAGATTTGAATTTATATTTGTAGTCTCAATTACATTAAACTATGTTCTATGCAATGCAGAACTTGCTTTATTTAGAGTCATTAAATTTACACAGAACTATCATATTGCTGTTATCTTTGTTTTAAAAATACAGATTAAGTATATTTGTTCTACTGTACATTTATGTTTGCAGACAGCTATTAAAAGGCCTAGTTGTTTTAAATAGCTATCTCTACCTATTATTAAGTATCACACTTGATTTATAAAAGCAAAACATTTGCTGAAAATGGGACTATAATTTTTTTATTTTTTTAATGTTAATGTTCAAATGTCCCTCTAATGGGAGTTATCTGAGAAATGTAACATTCTTCTTTATAAACACACAATATTAGAAGTATAATATATTTGTTTAGTCTGTTTGCCAGACTCCGCCATTACAGTTCAGGTTTTAAGGATATCTGGGCTCGAGAACAGGTGACTTGATAAGTATCTAAGTCAATTTAATTTATCCATCTGGATTTGAGCAAAGTTATCCTTAAAACCTGGACTGTAAGGGCGGGGTTTTTGAAACTATGCTTTTGGCTGTTGTTTTTTTGTTAGAGTTCCTAAATTTTTAGTAAATAGAGACCACAACAGTGGCAGTAACTCCTTCACTATACAATATACAGTACATATACAGTAGGTAATAAAGAAACTACATAGGTCAGTGGTTCCCAAACTTTTTTTGAATTGCTGCTCCCTAAATTATCAGCAATTTTTTCACGGCACCCCTGGACCAAATTCTTATTAAGAAATTCAGCAAAAATGATTAAATAAAGTAAATTATGCTTATATGTCATCCTTAGATTCATTTATGTGGTGGTAATAGGGTCGCACTTCTTTGTCCACATACTTTCTGAATAGCAGCTGCCAGCACTAGTTTTTCCTATAACATTTTCCATTTGGTACTGGACCACCGACTCGTGGCACCCCTGCAATTGCCCTGTAGCACCCCAGCGTGCTACAGCAGCCAGTTTATGACTAAAATAGTTATATTTTTGAATGCACTTTTGCGTTCTGTTTTTTATTTTGATTTTTATGTTCAGCTTACATTCTCATATTGTGGAACATCTTTAATCCAAAAATTTGCAATAGCGCACAAAGCTTTTCAGCCTTAATAAAACATTTAAATTACACATGTACACTGATTTCTTTTTTACTCTTACAAGATTATAAACTTAATAGTCCATAATGCAGGAAAATTTATGGGTGTGTTTATATTTAAGTTTATATCTTCGTCAAAGCTAGCTATATATATATATATATATATACACACACACACACACACACACACACACACACACACACACACACACACTATATACTCTATTAAAGTCTTTGTTTCTGTATGCCCCTCAACATCTTGGTTACTGTATGACTAATTCTAAACAGGCTCACAGAGAGGTGTGGTGGGTACTAATTGTGCAGGCTTGTTTGAGGGGACAGTTTATGGCGCTGCCCCACCCTCTTACCTGTCAGCACCAGCCTCACACACTGCTGTGTCCTTTGCTGCAGTTGGGCCAGGGACATGACTATACCTCCCACAAGTAGGCCATGCCCCCCAAAAGTACCCAGAATCACCACAGCTCTTTACAGCACTGATTACACTGATAACTTGTTAATATTTACTGCAGATCTTCTTGTCTAAATCTGGGTACAAACCTGGTCAACTTATCAGCAGACCCGCTGTCACGCCAACTGGGCAGCCAATCCAGGTAAGTATACACACTTACCGATTGGCAGCTCAACGTTTCAGTCAGAAAACCCAGCTGCGTAGGTAGCCCATCTAAACAAGTTTACGGGAGGTTAGCGGATCGCCCATACACACTGGCAGATGCACCAAGGTATTTGAAGATATATTGCTGCACAGCTTATGCAATATGTCTATGAACAACGTCATTAGCAGACATATCAGGGGTACACACCCGCTGACCAGTGACATGTGGTCAGATCAGAGAGCCTTTCCTGTCATACTCCAGTGTAAACCAGAGTTTTGACTATATAAAGTGTACGAAAAATACAAAGAATATATTAGTAATATTTGCTTTGTATTATTCTAATCATATTTATAGTCAAAAATCTGGAGTAAAAAGTCTATGGCAGGTGAGGGGCCTATCTTTTCCACACATCTCTGATCAAAACTCAACAAATTTCCATCAATAATACTGCATCTTTGTATAATGTCCACATGCAACCCTGGGCTCATATATTGTGTGTACATCTGGCTCTGGTACTAGCCAGTACCTCCTCAGCCATTTACTTCATCGCATTTCCCTGCCACTGACAGACTCGCGATACATCAGTTGTGCAATTGAATGGCTGATATATCAGCCAGTGTGTACCCAGCTGAAGAAATTGCATTGGATCAGCATCTAAATTCATTCATATGATGTTGATTTATGATTTTTATGGTAAATAAGGTGTGTTTATGTGCTGTAGTATGTCTATATGCGTGTTCTTGTGTATATTCTTTTAATACAGTATAGGTACAATTTTATAGCTTTATACTAATAAAATGTTTTCTACAGTCTTTAGTGGTTTGTTGTCACATTTATTTAAAATTGGACATTGTATTGTTATAAGGACTTTTTTTATTCAGCTCACAAATTTATTATTGTTAAAATAAGTACTGTTTCAACAGAGTATATAATAATGCTTTTACAGTAAAAAAAAAAAAGTGTGTACATAACACCATATTGTAAATTTAATCTGAGGCTATCTATTTAACAACAGTGATGTCAAACCGAAAGAAGATATTTTAGGTAATTTTACAAAATTTCCATGACCTTGGCTTACCTTTGATTAATACATTGTGTTATACTTAATAACACCTTACTGTAAAGTATATTTCAGTACATAAAACTCCCAACCACTTTGGGTTTTTTTTATAACTTGTCCTCCTGGTTTCTTTGTGCTTGACAGACAATTTATTGGAAACAGAGAAAGCATTAGAAATGAGAATAAATCATTGGATACCCTGGAGCAGAGTTGGCTGTTATATACTGAAATTTGTAATACCAGCTCTCAATTTTTTGTCACCTAGTCACTTCACATTCACCAGTTAAACATTTGTTTTTTATCTGAAATAACACAATCAAACATATAGACCAGAGGGAGAAACATATTGTTCTATTACAGAATGGTTTGTTTCTTGTACACATAAAAAAGGTGCTTGGTTACATTCAGTACATTGAGCTCTAGAGATGTTTTGTTAAACAGATCAATTTTCCTGTTGCTTGGACATAATACATCAGTTTATTTATAACCTATTCCAGTAGTTGGTGGACAATAACATGTAATGTTCTTTAGTATGTACTCTGGTAAGATTTACTGAGTTAGGTAGAAAATGACAAAGGAAAAGTTCAGAACATAATCTGCCTTTGTTTTGTTTTCATTTATCGATTTTAATTCTCTTTTTAATGTTTTACTTCACAAAAGATATATAAACTCGTAATGTATGTAAGGATTTCTGCATTGGGGTTGCAACAGATAACTGGTCTCTTCAATATGATAGCCACAGAACTTTCCTCTTGGTTGGGGTCACCAGTGGTAGAGAAGGGGACAGTTGACACAATATCTCAAGCTAGACTTTCCCTGACACAGTAGTATCTGATGCAACTGTGTCAGAGAAGTCTGCTGGTGGCTGCTGGAAGCTAAATTTTTGTCTACTGCTGGGCACATCCCACCTGGCTGACTCCTCAGTTGCCATTGCAAAAGTCCCTCAGCCTCCTCTTCCTGGGCTACAGAAAGGGGCTGCAAGGAGGCAATCAATCCTCTAGGACAGAGGATCTCAAACACGTCCCTCAAGGCATCCCAGCAGTCCAGATTTTAGGTATATCTATGGCTCAGCACAGATGGTTAAATCAAAATGTCTGAAGTGCTAATTAAGTCACCTGTGGCCAAGCATGGATAAATTTAAAACCTGGACCATTGGGGAGCCTTGAGGACTGCATTTGAGAACCTTTGCTCTAGGAGCTCATGGCAGTTGTGGGCAACTCTTCATGGCTAATCAGACTGTGTGTGATTACCCACAGTCTGCTCTGGACTTCCTGCTGCAGTACAGCCATAGCCCCCTCCCTCCTATTCCAGTAATCACAGAAGCAACAGGCATATATTCCAACATGCTATGCTCTGTTTATTTTAGTAAATACCTTATTCAGTGAAAATATTATTAGCCCTATTATTGCTGATAAATTAACAAATCATTCGTTATACACAAAATGATTTATGCTCTAATTGAGCTGTACAGTATATTATAGATGAGGTTACAGTTGGAATGATTCACTATAATGGAGTGTACAGTGTAGATACAAGTAATATATATATAAATCAATTTTTCGAAGAATATGAATTTAAAAAATCAATGTTGAATTTACTTGACACAGACCTATATTGAAATATTCATACCTGGTATAAATGACCCCAAATTAAAATTAATTATTTTGGTTTCAGTTGGCTTATAGTAACAGAAACACTGGATTATCATTATTTTTTTCCTTTAGGGGCTAAATTTCTATGATACACCCATTATATTTTTTTTTATCCATTTTATATACACGTTCTATAATAACATGTATATAGCACTTCACTCTCATGAAACTCCTGAAGTCTTTGGCGGTCTTCTTACTACAGCCAGTCATCTTCACCATGTCATCTAGTCAACTAGCACTACAAAGAACTTCCACTGTGCCCTTTAAAAAATTGTCTGGAATTATAACAGAATGTTTATAGAATCTGTAGACAGAATAGAGATTATAATTTCAAAACATAACTGCCAAAAAAGAATCTCCACCAATAAGTATGTACATTGACTGAACTGCTAGGAAATTAAAACAAAACCACATGCAGAAAATATGGGCATTTTATTTTCTTAACAGCTGAGAGCCCCTACCTCCTAAGGAGGAGGATCTGCTTACATTCCAGCAAAGCTTATGTCTTGTGTGACTCCACTTTAATCATCCCTGGGACAACCACAATATTATTTTTAAGTAAAACAGAGTCCCTGCCAGGAAGTCATAAGATACATATGTATGTTCCCAGTTGATCACACTGTTTCTAAATTATAAGCTATTAATTATAGTCTGATAAAGATACAGAAGATATGGTGCCGTACTTCAGGTGGATGCTTTTCAAATTAGACGGACCATTGAAACCACCTGCTAGTCTAAATGCTGAGGGCCTTCTGTCCCTCATTGGTATATTGCAGTGTTAACATTGTTACCAATTTTCCTAATTTCTCCAGGGCCAATACTAATTAATGGATACAGTTCGCAGCTGATTAGCAGTAGTTTCTTCAGTAATTACATTCGCATGCTAACGGTTCAGAAGAGGATTCCTAACCCAGTTCTTATTTCACTGAAAGACTAATTTGTTTTCTGAATTGTTTGGGCCCTTGAGATAATAGCTCTTTTAATTCAGTTTTTCAGACATTCTTACAGATGATGTTAGAGAGTTTAACCTTAAATTGTTTTTATTGTTGTATCTATGTTTATATTGCATGGGTAGTGCACCTGTATTTTTTAAGCAAAACACAGGGACGGTTCTGTAGAGAGTCAGGCATAGTTTGCTGTAGGGTGACACATGCTGCAAAATAGATATAAGTGGCTAATCCAATTAATATTGATAATACATATCATCTAAAGACAGGAATTTGGTATAATAAGCATTCTATCATGAGAAAAGCAGGACATATGGACACAGAATGTGATCATTAGCCACAGGTAAGTAAATGTTATTGGTACATGAAAATTAATGGTTTACAGTTAATGCTGCATATAAAGACCAATATTGACATCTTTGATTACATCTTCATATCTGTGCCGGTTATTCTGTTTATTACCACACAGTTAACAAGTATTAATGTTTTTCTCCCATTAAATGATAAAGCCTTATGTCCAGCTGTTGCTGTAGCACTGACCCCATAATGCAGGGGTGAACCGCTTAGCATACATATAAACATATATGTTATGATGTATGGAATGTATGTGCTGGCTTGTTCCCCCAGAGATTGTCAGCGCTGTGTCTATCAGGTGCCGTATGGCACCCAGGACTCGGCATAATTCTTCACACCTAATAAGCCAGCCCTCCCATTGGCTAGTTTTACAGGAGTTTAGGGGCATGCTTAGGAGTTTAAATCCTTATGCCGAGTCCTGGGTGACATATGACGACTGATAGACACAGTGCTGCAGATACCTGGGAGAACCAGCCAGCACATATCCTATATAATAAAAGGCTAATGCTGCTCCTCACCTCTATCGGGGTAGTTCAAGTGTTTTGCGCACTTTTGGCCACTAGATTGCCGAAAGCATTCTGATGATAACCACCATTGTTCCTCAATGACCGACTCCAGTACCCTAGCCAGCCAGCGCATGTGGGGGCTGCTGTTGTGCACTAATAAATTGCATAGGTTGTCCTAGAGGGACAGTTGTTGCATAATTCTCACTATACACAGTCTATAATAAGTAGGAGAATTGCCTCTGCTCACTTTATTTCAGGGGATATGATGTGTATACCAACAGAAACAATTGACAGAGAGAGAGAAAAGGGGACAATGAAGGGCAATATAGGCTACTGAGGGAGTTAGTAAGGCAATGCCACACACCCTCTTACATTGGTTAGTGTGACATAAGGCACAGGTGTAATAGGTGGATATAAAAATACACGTTTTATTATAAGAAGAGTTGTTGCAACAAATCATAAGTACAGACCTTTAATGCTTAACAAAGCTGTTGACACAGCGAAATGCATTGGTTTTAAGAAGCCCTCTACCACAGATCTCATAGATATCCTGGAATACGCCTAGAAGTCCACTTACCATCATAAACGGGGAATTCGCTGCCGTCCGAATAAGGAGTACAGGACCAAGCTTTCAATAGGACCTATGTGTCCGGAATCAAGCATCAAAGGTCTGTTCATCTTACTACCTAAGGACTAAAAACATCAGGCGAGTGTTTATTGCACCCCTTGGACTGTGGCATTTCTTCCATGGACTATAAATAAGAGATCATATGATGCTTCTACATGTGGTAATATACTATATAAATTGCTGTGTTGAGCCTGCCCTATTTGTTTTATATTGATAAATTTTAATGTATTATAAATTCCATTAGTATTTATGATTTGTTGCAACAACTCTTCTTATAATAAAACGTGTATTTATTATATCCAGTTCATAGCGCTGTACATTATCCTTCCACAACTGTTCCCTCAGGGGTTAAATATCCCTTAAACAGCTGCTTTAGGTTAAGCATCTCATTTTGTAGCGCCGGGCCTATTACGTTGGTAATTTTTCCTTTACAGGTGTAATAGGATATTGCAGCGAGTGTAACTGTGCAAGGATAATGCTGCAGGGCGATCCCAGCATTCACAATGATTTACCTTACATGATATCCCTGTCTGACTGTGGAACAGTTACTTAGCACAAGGGGCACATGAGGCAGCATGGTAGCTGGGACTAGGTAGCACCAGAGGTCTAGTAAGTGTAAGGCGCCCTACAGGCATTTTCATTAATAATATTTATATACAATATGGGCAGGATGTGCTGATGTATCACCTTCAGCAACACAAGTAGCATGAGCACAGAACATGTCCATAAAGGCAGTGAGAGTCTGGGCACTCCTGTGTTGCCATTATTGGGGTGTACCTTCAGCTGGCCCTCCTCATAAGAGCTGTCTGAGTCATCCACATAGTCAATAAACTAGAGATTATCCCGCACCAGACTAAAATATAGAAATTAATTAGAAAAAACCAACTAATACAAAATAGACCCCAATGGATAGCTATCCGTTATGTTGGAGGTGCTCCAGGAATAATGTAACAAGTACACAGTTAATCGACGTGTGTGGTAGGACCCACAGCTCACCGATAAAAGAAAATTCCTTTGTTTGGAGCACTCTTTTTAGATAATATATATGTGATGATGAAATGTTTGTTTAAAACGTAATATTTATTCTTCAACATTAGACTATAAAATACATGGGGTAATACAATTCAAAAAATATTTAAAGAATTCCCCTAGAAATATAGTGTTGGACGTAGAATTCGTCCTTGTGGCAAAAATTTATCAAAAATCATATGTAATCATAAAACTTGAGCATATAATTCATGCACAGCTCAAAGGACAGTCATCTGTCTAAGTTCCAGCAGGCGGCATACATAATACATTGTAGGTCATCAGATCCTGTGGCTGAAGAAAGTTTGCACATGAAACTAACATATCCTCCTAAATCCCAGTTTAAATAACAAAAATCTAATAATTACATCGGCACGACTCCTCTGTTGTATCTCCAGTAAGAATAATATAAAATTCAAGTAATGGGTGGCTACCCAGCCATATGGCTAAGCATATCATAAACAATGTAATTCAAAATAAACATAGCAGAGTATTCCATGGGCAAAGCAGTTCAAAAATAACATTATAACAACCTCAAAGTATGTATCTAAATGTTGGTGTCACAAGGTATCACACAAGGTTACTAAGTAGGATCCCTGGAATGATTAGGTTGTATATAATAGAAGTGACTGTTGTTATTGTGCAGAAGCAAGCAACAAATTGCATAAGTCACACCAGATCCAACAAAAATAACCTTTGTGTGTAGTATGTGGTCAGAATATAAATGCCCTATGAGTAGCCACTCAAGATCATAGAAAATAAACCATACCAAATATATGTCACTCTGCGCCTTTGAGTGCATACAGGATTGTAACCATAAACAATAATTTTTTTCAAAAACCACAAATTGTATAAAAGAATTTCTAATTCTATTCTTCTATACAATTTGTGGTTTTTGAAAAAAATTATTGTTTATGGTTACAATCCTGTATGCACTCAAAGGCGCAGAGTGACATATATTTGGTATGGTTTATTTTCTATGATCTTGAGTGGCTACTCATAGGGCATTTATATTCTGACCACATACTACACACAAAGGTTATTTTTGTTGGATCTGGTGTGACTTATGCAATTTGTTGCTTGCTTCTGCACAATAACAACAGTCACTTCTATTATATACAACCTAATCATTCCAGGGATCCTACTTAGTAACCTTGTGTGATACCTTGTGACACCAACATTTAGATACATACTTTGAGGTTGTTATAATGTTATTTTTGAACTGCTTTGCCCATGGAATACTCTGCTATGTTTATTTTGAATTACATTGTTTATGATATGCTTAGCCATATGGCTGGGTAGCCACCCATTACTTGAATTTTATATTATTCTTACTGGAGATACAACAGAGGAGTCATGCCGATGTAATTATTAGATTTTTGTTATTTAAACTGGGATTTAGGAGGATATGTTAGTTTCATGTGCAAACTTTATTCAGCCACACGATCTGATGACATACAATGTATTATGTATGCCGCCTGCTGGAACTTAGACAGATGACTGTCCTTTGAGCTGTGTATGAATTATATGCTCAAGTTTTATGATTACATATGATTTTTGATTAATTTTTGCCACAAGGACAAATTCTACGTCCAACACTATATTTCTAGGGGAATTCTTTAAATATTATTTGAATTGTATTACCTCATGTATTTTATAGTCTAATGTTGAAGAATAAAGGTTACATTTTAAACAAACATTTCATCATCACATATATATTATCTAAAAAGAGTGCTCCAAACAAAGAAATTTTCTTTTATCGGTGAGCTGTGGGTCCTACCACACACGTCGATTAACTGTGTTCATCCACATAGTCGTCATCATCATTGTACTCATTGTAGGATCCACTGCTGCTGCTGGGGTTTCCGTTACCCAGATCCACCCCGAAGCAGAGCCGGGCCATGTTCTCCTTGAGGGACTCGTAGATGGGCTCCAGGCTGTTGCACATGTATGAAGCAATGTATGTACACACATTGCTTCTGCACTGACTGGTACCCTTTGTGCTTCTCTCCACATCTTCCTGTCTGATCCATTTAGGAACTGCTACCATTTTAACAGGCCACTGGTTAGCTGAGAGACCGCAATTCTCAGCTAACCAGCAACCTATTACTATGGTAGCAGCTGCCGATTGGATCAGACAGACAGAACTGAGACAGCTTTCCAGACCAAAATGCAAGATCCAGTGCTAGGAAAAGGAAATTATGCCTTTTTTTCAGATCCGATCCTAGTGGGAAGACCCAAGCCGGGATTCAGATCTGCTTGGAACCCCTAAGTTTGGGTGGGTTCAGTTTCCTGGAAACTGGACCCACTCATCTCTAGTAAAAACCTAATATTTTAATTTATTTTTGGTTGGCTGGCTACTTTCCTAGGGAGTGGCCAGTGAAGTCACACAACATATTCTGATTGATCATTTGATCCTTGTGTCCTTCTGTATATCAGATTTCATTGCACACTACCAAAAGCTGTGGTTTTGGTCGGTTTGCTGGCTTATTTTGGGAAATCAGAGAGATCTGTAAAATATATTATACATCCATGCTTCATATATGAAACTTTTTTTTTTTACATTTTTTTAGCTGCCTAATATTAGTTTGTCCTCTGCTGCAGATACTGTGGGGTAATGCATTCTAGACACCCACCAAATACAGTTCTAATTACCTATAATTATGGAGTCCAAAAATGATTCCTGCTAGAGAACAGGTGATTTGCGTGTTTTTTTAATGATGAAATGTTGCCTATTGCAAGCAAGCATCTACTTAAGGTCTATCAGTGGATACAGATGTCTGTTGTCAGTCAACTAATTACTTGCATCATTATTTTAATTATTGTAACTATCAACATCATGTCTAATTGGTTTTGTGGCATCACTTCAGGACATCAAGTCTTATTTCCAGTTGCAATTGCTTACAACAGTGAGCCTCAATTATTGCATCACTATGAACTCCATTAATTTAGCAATTCAAAAAATACAGACATAAAAGTACAACTGTTGGTTTCTATTAATATGTACTGTAGGGGGTTTCAGAGGGGGTGCCAGTTTCAGTGATTACAGATTTATAAAATGTATTAATGTAATAAAAAATAAATAAAAAATTATGTATTGTGCAAGCAGAGTATCCAATAATGCTTTGATGCATTTCAAAATTATGAAAAAAAGAAATTATGCTAGAAATTAGTATATGCACAACTTTATACATGCAATACAAAATACTGTATACCACGCAAAGCAATTTTTTTATGACTGTTTTTTAATTCATGATAATATACTTCACTACAAAGGAAGAAACAGAACAATTTGGATAGAAGAAAAGCATTTAAAAGTTTATGTAGCTGAACAGACACAGAAGGTTTAGAACTGTGCGGTCTGTTTTCTGATGTCTGTGAAAAGTGATATTATCCTTCTCTTGTTAACTTGAACTTATTATTTTTTTGATGCACTATTCATTCTTGTTTAATAAAAGATTGAATAGAGTTCCAGTAGCTCATCGCCAATTTTTTTTTGTATTATATGCTATAATGAAATACAAAGCCAAGACACAGGCAATGGATGCTTGAATTATTCATAGATAACTAGATGAAATGGATAGAAATCTGGAATGATGACACAATGATCAAAAGTTTATTTTTGTTAGAGTTCATCATGAGTATAAGGTTTTGATTCAATGCAGAGTACACACTAGGTGATATACCGGCCATTCGAGCAAGCAGGCGATATATCGCTGATGGGTCAGCGGGTGTAGGCAAATTATATGTCTGATTGACGTAATTAACAGACACATTGCACCAGTTCAGCACAGCCAAAGGCTGATATACAGATATATCAGCACATCTGTCTGTGTGTAAGGGCGGTCTGTCGACCACCCGTACACTCGCTGTGGGGCTGATGTCACAGCTGGGCAGGCAAATTCAATTGCCAACCTGGCTGTGATGTGAGATCGACACATCGAGCAGCCTATTGATAAGTTACCTGGATCGGCCACCCTGTTGACGCGACAGTGGGTCTGCCATTAAGTTGTGATGAAGTATACCCATCTATATTCTTTTATTATTATTATAATTATTATTATTGTTATTGTTGGTTTTGTAATGTGCCATTCCCGGACAATGAAGAAAACATATAAAATAAAATAGGGACATACAAGGTAGACAAAATAAATACACACTTCAAAATAAAAGGTAGGGATAAGGGCACTGCTCATGAAAATTTAGAAGAGGAAGGCATTTGGCTCAGTTCAGATTTGGAGAGTAGCAAGGTTATACTAGTGTAAATAGTAAAGGTGGGAATAGGGTAGGCTCTCTAGTAACAAGGTGGGATTTTTGAGATTATTTAAAGACTTGAAGAATGTTGGGAGAGTGATTACACATAGCAGGGAAATCCTTAGGTAGGTACTGTAGTGTCCCAAGACAGTGTCGGACTGGGGTAGGAAGGCCCCACCAGAAAATGCACTGACAGAGGCCCATACTTATGGGTGTGGCCAGCCTCCACAGAGTCTTGAAATACACCATAGTCCTGTGCAATATAATGTAACATGCACAGGACTATGGTTCCAGAGTGTGCATTGTGATCAGGTTCGAGGCTGTGCACTGTTCCCTAGAGGAGGGGGTGGGCCCTCCGGTAGTGGGGCCCACTGTGGGTTTCCCCTGTGCACCTATGGGCCAGTCCGACCCTGTCCCAAGAGAAGTCCTATAGTCCTATCGGAAGAGGAAAGGCTAAAACCAAAGGTAACAGACAGAAGAGGCAAGGCAAAGTAAATTCACAGAGGTGGTGGGTGTGTTTGAAGGGTGGTGGCCTGGAGGCTTCATAGCTGACCATAATAATCAAATAAAAATCCTTGAACACAGTTGTATACATTGTAAATGTTTAGACTACTTGACTTTAAGGAGGAGAAATTTGAAATACATTTTCAAAAGGTGCGTCCACATTATAATGTAATTATTGTGAGTTGTACCGATATTTTGGGGGGATTTTGCAGACATGCAAATTAAAGGACTGAAATTATACAATCAATTGTATAGATTTCAGTGAGTTGGAAATCTTAATGCATTTTAATTATTGCTGTAACATTTTGTTGCATGTTCTACCAATGCTATACATTCCAATTCATTTTCTGACAGGAACTCACACAAATGCAGTGTACTTTGGTTGAATAAATTGCAAATAAATTAATAAAAGAAAAAATAGAATTTGGTTTGTAATAGATTATAATATGTCTTTATCTTAATTACTTCTATAGGTATATTTTAATTGTATTTACCATCACAAATATTTTGAGATGGCAATTGTACAGGGTTTGCTAACCTACCTCCATTATTGATGTGATAAACTGATTGGGAACAATAAAAACGTTATTAAATAAGAGGCATTATTAGCGCTCAGTGACTGGTGTTTGCCACCACTTCTAAATGAAAAAAGATACTGTAGCCCACATAACTTAATTTACCAGTGTCCGACTGGTGCATGTAAGGCCTACTGATGAATACAGTGGTAATTTAAAGGGTGTTGCCAGTCACCAGAGGGGGAGTGGAGAGAAGGCACAGATTGATTTAGACAACCATTAGAAAGGACTTAGCCTGTGAAGAACAATGCCTCTTTATAAAAGAGGGAACATGTGTATATCAAAACTGCCTGCTTTGATTTACAGGGGCCTAATCATGGTGTACTTTACATATAAACGACCCAAGCACCCAAGTTTATTCATGGTCCTGCTCCACCAAGTTACCGACCCTCTAGTAGAGTAACAATGTATAATTTGAGTGCACAGGATGGAACCTGACCCCTAGAGAAAGGAGTGGGGCACTCAGATAGTGGCACCAGGGATTTCCTCTATACACCTGTAGGCTAGTCCAACACTTGATATTACTGTATATTTCTTTCATATCATAACAGATGGCAAAAAGTTGCACACATTCAGCAGCACTTTACAGAGATTATTTCAATCATTCACTTCAATCCCTCCCCCAGTTGAGATTACACCTACCAGCATATTTCTAGCGTATAGGTGGAAACCAATCACAGATCAGCAAGTTACAGGGGCCCTCCCAACTGCCTCCCCACCACGGGACACTGCAGCACATGGGTGGGACAGTGAGACAATGATCAAACAATGGGACTGTCCCATGAAAATTGGGACAGTTAGGATGTATGCCTTTAGTCAGTAATTAAACTCATGACATCAGTGCTGTGTGGCAGTAAAACTTAACTACTGTGCCAACCATACTTCCCAGTCATGTGGTGTTCTTTTTTAATTTATGTCACTTGCAATCGACATCATGATCCATAAAATAACAAAATACAAATTTTAGGGTATTTATTAAAAGTATCATTGCATTTAGTTGATAGACTATCTTATACCAGGTGGCATTAAGAGGCATGGCATAAAGGGTGAAGGTAAACAACCATTTTCTGTGTACAATATATTTTTATTGAGTGAAATGTAATTTACATAATAACTGCTATATTCTTTTGAACATATATTCTTCTGTGATTGTAACTCAGTGGATACTCTTTAGCCACAGTATTTTAAGCATAAAATAGTATTTTGTTGGAGTGGAACATGGTAATTAAATTTCTAATGCAGAATGACTTGCTGCCTGCACGCTTTTGCATTTACGTTTTCTGAGAAACAACAATTATCTTCCAAGATATGATGGATGAATAGAAATGTTTGTTATTACTTGTTTGGATCATTATGAGCTGAAATATATCAAACTCAGGATTTGCTAAGCAAAACAGTTTTCTCCCCCCCCCCCACCATTTTCTTTTTCAGTTTGGAAATAATAACAACTACATGAATATGGCAGAAGCCAATAATGCATTTCTTGCTGCAAATGAGGTAGGTGTATTTTTATCTCTTCTCATATACATCTGTTTGCTTAGATAATTTAGCAGACAGGGGATAAATAAGATTGAAACTCTGCATCTGAATGTGTTTCATGGAGCACAAAATAAAGACTTTAATGAGAAAGAAAATAACCTGACAATACTACATTACCACTCAATTTAGCCGGCCATAAGGCAGTTACGCTCGTAGCATGCCAATGGAGAAGGTGCTTGCCTAATGGGAAATCAAGCACTATGAACAAGACAATTAGAAACATATGGATTTTAAAATTCTATGGTTTCAGCACTTTCTTATATCTGAAGCTGGTGATATTGGTGGGCATCCAAGATAAGATAAGGTTTTTAGTGCAAAATCTGTTTATTAAAAAAAACCATAGCAACAACAAACGGTAACATACAGACAATCGTAATAAAGAGTATTGTCGTAGTACAACTGGAGGTCTGTTTAGCTCCCGTGGCTAATAGCAGAAAAACCTATATCAAAGTTATATAACAGCACAGCACTTGGATAAATACAGTTTGATAGCAGACACATCATGTTGATCGTATTAATCCAAAACAAAGAACTCAATAAAGAAGAGGAGGAAAGAAAAGATACAGAGAGAAACAGAGAAGAAGAAGAAAAGGGAAAGGATAAGAAGGAGCATCAGAAGCAGAATCAAATTCAGATTCAGATTCACCTGGTCCAAGCGCGGACATCCTGCTTGCCACAGAATGGAAAGCAATACGTTGAGGTAGAAAAGCATCTAAGAGGACGTGTAAGAGCTGGAAGCAAGGATGGACCTAAAGGTTGGGGAATATTTGAAAAGTAGCCAACGAGCCCACGTGTCCCTGAAGGACGAGTAGTCCCCATCAGCGGACGTCATTATATCATCTAAGTCCATATATAGGTCTACTCCAGTCAACCAGTCCCTAACAGTTGGAGGGGAGGAGGATCGCCAACGGACAGGAATCACCGCTTTGGCGGCATTGTTAAGATGGCATAACAGGGAGTGTTTGTAGCTCGAGACAGGTCTGGACGAGTAGTGGAACAGCCAAAACAGAGGATCTGTCTGTACCGCTTCCCCCGTAATATCAGCAGTAAGTGAAAATATCTCCTTCCAATAGGGCTGAAGCAAGGGGCATGACCACCATATATGAAGCGGGTTCCCTGGGCCAGAGGAGCAGCGCCAACAGGTGTCGGGGAGACCAAGACCCATTTTAGAGAAAATGTCAGGGCATCTGTACCATCGAGAGATCAATTTGTACTGGGTCTCTACCACCAGTGTGCTAGGGGAGCAAGCATGGGCCAGTTTGAATATTTTCTCCCAGACACCACCCCCAAGCTCCCGGCCGAGGTTTTTGTCCCACGTCACAGTATAGGATGGGAGAGCTGAGCTAGAGTCTGCCAGAAGCAAGTTGTATATCAAGGAGATAGAGTGAGACGGGGGTGACAAGCCATCGCAGAGGCGTTCGAATGGTGTGAGGGCCGAGGGCCCCCATCCAGGGTAACCTTGGGAAACCAAAAAGTGGCTGACTTGCTGGTAGCGCCAAAAATCTCTAGGTGGTAAGTGCCATTTCACCTGCAAATCCGAAAAGGAGACAACCCCACCCCCATCCACCAGCTGCCCGACCCTACAGAGTCCTAAATCAAACCAGTGCTGGAAGGCCCGTGCGTCCATTCCCGGGGGAAATCGTTCATTAAATAAGAAAGACATGTAGGAGGAAGTCGGTGAGGAAACAGAGGGGGATTTTCTAACTGCCTTCCAACACGCCAAAGTGGGGCCCACAGTGGGGTGAGAAATGGCAGGGAGGGCGTGCAACCATTGAACAACGGCAATAGGCAAGGGGAGCACCTGGCTCTCAATCTGCACCCACTGTTTCGATGGAGCTGCTTTAGACCACCAAAGAATCTGTTGGAGGTGGCAGGGATCAAAATCGGTAGGGTCTGCAATAGATATAAGATTTTAGGGAGGGAATTTATCTTGAGAACACCCAAACTGCCTAACCAAGAGAAAGACTTGGAAGTCCAGGACTGGAGGTCTGCACGAATCTTAGTTAGGAGAGGAGTAAAATTGGAGCCGAAGAGACGTAAAAGATCCCTGGTAATAGTAGCCCCTCAGTATTTCAATTGAGAGGTGTGCCAGGTGAAGGGAAGTGCCGCTGTAAGACCAGATTCCATGGTAGGCGGAGCAGTAAGATTCAGGACCACAGATTTTGAGTAATTAATTTTAAAGTTAGAGAGCTCGCCAAAGAGCCTGAACTCGGCCATTAGGTTAGGTAAGGAAACTATAGGATGCGTGATTGTAGCCAGTAGATCATCAGCGAAGAGGGCAAGCTTATAGTCAGTGTCTTGAAGCCTGATCCCAGAAATATTTGGATTCAACCTGATTGCCCTAGTTAGGGCCTCCATACAGAGAATAAAAATCATGGGGGACAGAGGACAGCCCTACCGAGTCCCATTATTAATATCGAACGATCCGGATAACGAACCGTTAATCACAATTCTAGCCGAAGGGGAGGTGTAAAGGGCCGGAACGCGATGTAAGCAGGTCGGACCCAGTCCCATGTGCCTCAACACCCCAGCCATAAAACCCCAGTCAATTCTGTCGAACGCTTTTTCAGCGTCAGTGGATAGTAGGATTGCCGGGGTAACCTGTAGGGAGACATAGTGTATAAGAGCAATGATCTTAGACATATTGTCCTTCGCTTCTCGACCAGGGACAAACCTCACTTGGTCGCTATGTATAAGGTAGGGTAGGAGGGACCTGAGCCTATTAGCTAGGAGTTTGGCGAAGAGTTTGACGTCAACATTGAGAAGGGATATAGGCCGGTAGCTGGGACACAGGGATGGGTCTTTGCCTTCCTTAGGGATGATTGCGATGTGGGCCTCAAGAGACTGCTTAGAGAGAGGATTAATATCGGAAACTGTGTTACACGTGTCCAAGAGGAGGGGGAACAATTTATCCTTAAAGGCTTTATAGTAAGTGATGGTGAATCCATCAGGGCCCGGACTCTTCCCAGAAGGAGCAGATTTAATAGCTTCATCAAGTTCTTGGGAAGTAAAGGGCCTTTCCAACTCCTACCCAGCATCCTCAGAGAGTTTAGGGAAGCCAATCTTTGTGAGGTAGGCGTCCACATCGCGTGACCTAACGCCAGTCGAATCGGAAGAGGGGAGATTGTAAAGGGAGGTGTAGTACGAACAGAAAGTCTCCGCAATTTTATCCGTGTCGTGGAGAGAACGCCCATGGGCATCTTTGATGGAGGGGATGAACGAGAGCGCCATCTGAGTACGTAGAGCCCGGGCAAGCATTTTGCCCGGCTTGTTGCCCCATCGGTAATACGGATTACGACCCTTCTGAAAGGAGAATTTCACTTTGTCCAACAGTAATTTATTCAGGGACGAACGGGCAGTGATCAGGTCCACATAAGTGTCAGGGGAGAGGTTTGCCTTATGGGTGGTTTCTAGGGATCCTATTTGCCGTAAGAGTCCCTCAATTTGGCCCAAATGTTGTTTCTTTAGATAGGAGCCCAATTGAATGCACTTTCCCCGGATTACGCATTTATGAGCCTCCCAGATCGTCAAGTCAGAGACATCAGGAGAGACGTTACACTTTATATACATATCAATGGCGTCCTCAAGTTGGGCTTTACAATACGGATCGTGCAATAGAGACTCGTTAAAGCGCCACGAGCGTCGCTGGGCAGGAGAGGGTCTGAAGACAATGTCAAGTCTAACTGGAGCGTGGTCAGACCATGTTATCTGGCCTATGGAGGCATCGCAGGCCAGGGGCAAGTGCCTGTGGCCAAGAAGAATATAATCCAGTCTAGAGTATGAGCGATGGGGAACTGAATAATGTGTGTAGTCCCGGTCAGACGGGTGGAATATGCGCCAGACGTCGGACAGCAGGTGAAGGTGGCGCAGCATTGACGTGGGCCTGGAGGAGGTGTCTAGGGTGTGGTCAAAGGTCCAGTTGAAGTCACTCCCTACAATCAGGATCCCCTGTTTCAACGCGTCGACCCTGTCCTGAATAGCCTCGAGGAAGGTAGGTTGACCTTGATTGGGAGCATATATGTTAACAATTGTAAAAGTTGTATTAAAAATTGAGCATGTAAGTAAGAGGCATCTCCCCTCCTCCAACCTGTGGACCACTACATTGGTGATGGGTAGATGTTTAGCAAAAAGGATGGCTACTCTCTTAGACTTAGAGTGGGAATAATTACAATAGTACGAGATGGGGAAGAACCTATTCCTAATATGAGGGGCTGAGGGAGAGCGTCGGAAATGGGTCTCCTGCACAAGGACAATCTCAGCCCTCTCCGCACGGAATGAACGGAGAGCACCGGCCCTCTTCTCAGGGACATTTATGGCGTTTATGGAGAGTATCCTAAGTGTGGAAGCCATACGTCGGGGAGGTTGGGGGTCTCAGAGATCCCAGGCTGTGGACCAAGTGAAGAGGAAAAAGAAAAAGCAGGATAGAGCGAAGAAAAGAACAAAGAAAGAAAAGTGTCCAAGAACCAGAAGGGAAAGGAGCGACGTACCAGAGTAGGTCGAGGAGTACGATACCGCAGCCGGACAGGAAAGGGACCATAATGGTGCCCCTGTCTCAGAAAGACCATAGCGGTAGGGGGTACAGTAGCGGGCCGCAGACCCGCCATCCTAAAAACAATCATTTTAAATAAAACATGTGCAGTGATGATAACTGGTGTTGGTTGAGTAGTACATGAACATTAACATGAAGAATAACAATAATAGCAATACAAATAGTAATAACAGCAAAAACTGGAAGGGTCCTTACAGGGTAGAGAAGAGAGAGGGGAAGGAAAGAAAAAAAAAAGGGGGGAAAAGGGAGGGGGGGAGAGATTCACAATAAATCAGAGGTCATGAGGCAGAATCAACAGAGAGACTAAATAAATGAGTCTCACAGGGGGGTCTAATTTCAAACCCAACATAAGAGACCGTCAAAATCAGAACTCGAAAAAGACCAGCACGGCCCTTCAGATGGATTCTCATCAGGTAGCATCTAGCAATTGGGGGGGGATCCTCGCCTTTGGATTTCCTCTTTGGATTCTGGACCTTGTGCCACCTCTCTCTGGATGGGTTGGCAGAGGCCAGAGTGGGGAGATTAAAAGCTCGCCAATCAGGGAGGGAAATATCCCCCAGTCCCAAAGCAGAGCAAAATCCAGGTAAATCCGCTGGGGATAGGAGTAAGAGGACCCTACCAGCATGGGAGACTTGCAGGGAGAACGGAACCCCCCACCTGTACTTCAGGCCATGCTTGCGTAGTGTTTCTGTCAAGGGCTTCAGCAACCTCCGCTGTTGGAGTGTTCGCCAGGAGAGATCTTAAAAAATTTGAATTCGGGTACCATTAAAATCGACTCCTTCCAAATCTCGTACCTTGCGAAGAATCTCCTCTTTCTGTGAGAAATAATGGAGTCTACAGATAACATCCCTCGGGGGATCAGAAGCCGGAACTTTTGGCCTAAGGGCTCTATGCGCCCGGTCGAATTCAATCAAATCGGAGGGGTCCAGGCCCAGGATTTCGCCAAATATTTTGGTTAGAGCGTCAACAAGGCCGGACGGAGGTACCTCTTCAGGAAGGCCCCGGACTCTAATATTGTTCCGACGGCCTCTGTTGTCCAGGTCGTCTAATTTATTCTGCATCATTTCCATGTCCGACCCCTGCTGAGCGACTGTGTCCCGAAGCTGGAGAAGTTGGTCCTCGACTGTGTCCCTTTCCTCCTCCAAAGAGACAACTCTGGTTCCCAGATGTTTAATATCAGATTGTACCGACGAGATCAGGGTTTGATTAGAGTCCTGGTGTCGGCATTCAAGGGCTTGCATGTCTTGTTTGGAAGGAAGGGAGCGGACATGAGTCAGAATTTCCCCAATCTCACCCCTCAGTTGGGTCATTTGAGCCCGTAGATCCCCGGTTGTGGGAGAGGAAGCCATCATAGACTGGACAATACCCGTAGCAGGCGCAGAAGGAGGGGGGTCGGCAACCGGCGGTACAGACAAATAGGATCGGAGATTCTATTGAGATGGGGTACTATGTGTAGACCGAGCGGATTTTCCCTGTTGATTTTTCTTGCCTCTGGCATGTTGTTTGGATTTCTGGGGGTGTGTCAAGCCAGCAACTGCATAGTCAAATGCAGCTTCACCATCATCAGCAGCTGGACAATTGGAACAACCTTACGGTTGCACAGATGTCCAGTAGCCCACGTGATGGTTACAATGGTGATCCAATGCTGCATCTTGGGGTGCAGGCAGTGCATCTGAAATGCCAGCAATGGGTGTCTTTTTACAGTAGATTCCTCCCGCAGCTGCTGATGATATGGCACTGATCACTCCTGCATCCCACCTCTGAATCAAGTCCTAAATTTCCTTTTTCAGATAATAAAGGTTTAGAGGTCTGAAGTATGTGTTGTTTAGAAGGAGGTAGAAATGTCTTTAACATTTACCCTTTGTCTCTCTTTCATTTGTTTGCCCAAGCCAGCAACTTGTTGCCTTGTTTAAGCAAATTATACATCTTGAAATATGCTGTAAAAAGATACAATCGAGTGTATATGCAAAGCTGTAAATATAGCAAGATACAGATGTGTATGCCTACACTGTTGTGCAAGTTGCGGCAATTAGCCTTTCTCAGTGTGCCTGGTCCTGGGTGACTCTGGCTGCAACAAACATCTTTCTCACTCAAAATGTGCATTTTATTTGCGTAAATGAAATGGGATGCAGTTGGCATCCCGATGGTCAGAATCACAATGCTCACAATACTGGTGACAGAATGCCAGCAACTTCAATTGGTAAGTATGAGGGTTAGGGTTAGACTGGGGTGAGGGGGTGGTTTAGGGTTAGGCTGTGGGATGGGAGAGTTAGGGTTATGCTGTGCGGGGAGGGGGTCTACAGTTAGCCTAACAAAGGGGATTGTTAGGGTTAGGCTGTGGGAGGGTGGTTGGGTTGCATTTAGGCTGCAGTGGGTTAGGGTTAACTGTAAAATAAGTACCACAAATTGCAGGGACTTTCGTTGTCGGGATCCCACTCATTCTGACAACTGGTATTCTGACCATCAAGATTCCATACCAAATCCAATAAAACACCTGGGAGAGGCAAAACTACCATATAGTGTATAGATGCTAGGTCTGGGGAGACATCTGTACACGTGTGGGTTGGCACCAAATGCATATATGCCATTTTTAAAATGTTTTGTTTGCAAAATACATATTCACTATTAGGCAACAAAAAAATAAATATGTACATAGTGATTTCATGCAAATACTCTGCATTAATTAGCATTGTGCTCACTCTGCATGAGTCACTGTACTTTGTTATATAGTATTTTTTCACTACGCAAAGTACCTGCTGCTGCATTAGTATGTTCCTAGGAAGTGGAACAGTATGAAAGTGTTAGGTGATGATGTGATTCTTGATTGTTAGCTGTGGCACCTGTCCAATTACATGTCTACAGTGACTGAATTACCCATTCGATAAACTAAATGGGCATTCTAAATTGCCCTTTATCTAGTATCAACATTTCATTTAGAATGTAGCTGTAGGGGTAGTTTACATGGTACATTTTGGTAAGAAAGGATTGTAGATGCCTTTCTTCTATTGTTATACTGTAACCAGTGAAATGTTCACATACAGTACAGTAGATGGGCTGATCAATAGAGCTGCTGCAAAATTAGCATTTGAGTCCCATCTTTTCTATGACCATCAAGATTTGCTTAGATAATCGAATAATGTTTGGCATTGGGCCCAGCATTTATTTGTGATAAAGAACACAAAACCCCATCTGTAAGGATAACATAATGTTTCATTCTGTAGAATTTCTTCCTACATTTGAATCGAGCATTGATGAAAAGTCCGCTGCTAGCAGCTGTTAAGAGACAATTTAATTCCAGCTGTGATAATTCACCGTGGCAGACATAGGCTGTTATATGTTGATACAACAACCTCTCTGAATTTGCATTTTTATCAAAAGGAACAAATGTTTTCAATGTTTTCGTACAGATGGCGTTCACCCTGTTTAAATATATTTTTATATAGCTTTTTTTATTTTGCAATGATAAATCATTTATTATAGTCTGTATGCCCTAATGATAGTTAAGTTAATCTTCGCTATGCATTGCTCATATAAATATTTTATTTATGGCAATAATCATTATCTAGATTGAAAGGTATGACTTGTCAGTTGTGTTTTATACTTTCCTTTTTGCAACCTTATTACAGAGTGCAGAATTATATTGAATACTTTTGTATTGCCTTTGTAATCTTTTTTTCAAAACATTCTTTATTTGTACAGAAACAGCAGTGGACTGAAGAATGCTTTAAGGTACTCATATTTTTTCAAAATCTTATTGTATTGTTAACAATTGAAGAATTAGCTTTCTGATACTGTGACATTTTATTTTAAATTTATAAATATACAGTGTATGCAAATTAACATTCGTACATAATACAATACTTATAACTATATATCAGCAGCATGGCAAAACTTTCTTCTTTGTTTATATTTGAAGTTGATTATATGAATGAGTTGAAGAACCTTTTAGACTCATCCATGGGCATTTGAAAATACACGCAATGTTATCCTGCTGCTTGTGCTGAGCTATTGAATCACAATCCATATTGACCATAAACATAAGCGACCATATTGGACAAGCTGATTGGCACTCTGGCTGAGCAACTAGATTTGTTCTGGTTTTTAAAGCTGTCCAACAGAAGTTCTGTTTGGCCATCTTCGTCATTTATCAGTGTATTTAACAATGAACCTGTCAATTTTGATCAGATTATTCTTGGGATTGATGGTTGTCCTAGTACCACTTGATTTTGATATGGATCCTATTGCATGAGCGGGAAGATTTGTGATGTATAAAACAGGTGATAATCATACAATCTAAGACCTGAAAAATAAGCCCACTGCAATAGCTGAAGAAATGGTGATAAAACAATTGTTTGCTATTCTCTATTACTCTCTATGATAATATGGAATGCAGTTAATATCATGGCTCTTGGGATCCTGCCTGTCCGAATCCCGAGCACAGAATCCCGACAGCCTCGCCAGGGCTATTCCCACTTGTGGGTGTCCATGACACCCATAGGGTGGGAATAGAACCTGTAGCAAGCGCAGCAAGTTACAGTGCCCACAGCATGGCGAGCCCACAAGGGGCTTCATATCGCTCGCCAAACTGCCGGCATTCTGGCAAGGTGGAATGCAGCTGTCAGGATCATGAGAGCCGGCATCCTATCCGTCAGGATTTCATATCTAACCCGATAATATGAAAGTGGTTGCTAATGAGAATACTATTCAGTGGACAGTTTAGGTCTGATTTTACCTAACTGAGCATACAGTATTCCAAATCCTATTAAGGATAAAAGCAAATGTACCTAGTTGGCTGAATGACTATTGTCCTTTTTAAACCAAACACAATATTTATAGTGAATTAATACCTTTGGATTAACAGTGTACATTTTCCCTTTAGTGAAACAATGGGCAGTTTGTTCTTTGATAAGGAATAATGATGATGATTATTATTATTATTATAAAATGAAGGGCAAGTCAAGGTTATACTGTATTTCAGCTAAATATAAATGAAGCTTCTGTGACTACCACCCAGTTTTCCTGCCATTTGCTTACAAAGTTTGCCTAAATAAGTGTGCAGTATACAGTAATTACACAATAATCTAACCACCACTCTTCAGTAGAGTACCTCTACAAGTTTATATATTTACGCTGAAGTGTGACCTTGCATATAAGCATAATCTTTGGATTTGCAGGCTATTATTTTGCACATTGTTATATTAGCAGCAGCCAAAGGCATTTTGAGCATTTGCATCTCCATGTATGTTTTCACTTCATTCTGTAGCCCTCAAATATTTATTGAAATAATATTTCAAGGGTTTAATTACAGTGATAATGAAAACAAGTTAAAATGCCACATAAAAAGTGTTTACCCGTATTGTTAATGTGATATGTTAGATTTCATTAAGCAGTAATGGTGTTGCAAATGAGTCACAAATTACTGTTGCATCTGTTAAAAGACCACATTAGTGCCAAATAACTGCAAATGCAGCCATTGGTTTATGTTCATTAGCCAATAGCTTCTGATCATGGCCAATCTATCTACGGTGGATAAGAGTTGAAATTTCTGTAGTGTAAAAAGTGACAGTTTTCTTTATTTTTTCCCCTAAACAACAGTGGGGAATAAAATGTAACCCCCACTGCGCTGTCTCCAGCATAAATTGTGCTTTGCATCAAAAGTGATTATTTGAGCTTCAACAGTCTATTCAAATAGCATCTTCCTATAGAATTGCAGGGCTCATCACTCCTGACCTGCAATGACAGCTGACAGGTTGTATATGCAAGCAAAGGGTTCTCTGCTTTTTCCGAATATACTGTACTTCCTTCATGTGCGGTTATTAATTTCTATAATCATTAACAGTTTGAAGAATGACAATGCACTGCCACTAATGAGATCTTACCCCAGAATGTATTATTTTCTTTCCTATTAACTAGCATGCAAAACATTATCTCACATAATGTAAATTATATTTACAGCACAATGACTGTATTCTAATTATGTTTTGTTATAATTTAGAGGCTTGTAATCAGGACCATGTTTGTCATTAGTGCTGCCTCAAGATCATGAATGAGCACCCCCAACCCCTCCAACCTACCCACTCTCTAATGCCACAATGCTCAGTGTGCCCTATCTAATTGCATCACATAAACACGTGGAATAGAGTTGAATAATAAAAATAAATATTTATTTCTCATCTGCCCAAACTTTATCTAAAAAAATAAATAAATAAAAAATAACAATAAAAATATATATATATATATATATATATATGTGTGTGTGTATATGTGTATATGTGCATGTGTGTGTGTGTGTGTGTGTGTGTGTGTATGTATGTGTGTGTATATATATATATATATATATATATATATATATATATATATATATATATATATATATACAAATCCACAAAAGCAGCCACTTCTCACTTATATTTAGACAGAACGCTAGTGCACGGTTAGTATAATCATGCAGAAAAAAATCCAAGGAAAACCACCAGAGCGATTAAACTCAGAAGAACCAGCACACAGCTTGAATGCAAAAAGGAGTTTTTACTTGTCCAAAAAATTCATTAAAAAAGGCAACAAGCATATAGCACACATGTTGGTAGCAGCATGAAATAGATCAATGAATACTTAACATGTTAAGTATTCATTGATCTATTTCATGCTGCTACCAACATGTGTGCTATATGCTTGTTGCCTTTTTTAATGAATTTTTTGGACAAGTAAAAACTCCTTTTTGCATTCAAGCTGTGTGCTGGTTCTTCTGAGTTTAATCGCTCTGGTGGTTTTCCTTGGATTTTTTCTATATATATTTACCAAGTCTTAGGTGGAGATAAAGTGGTTGGAGATAAAGTACAAGCTAATAAGCTCCTAACTGCCATGTCACAACCTGTGTTTGAAACATGATAGCTAGGAGATGATTGGTTGGTACTTTATCTCTGTCCACTTTATCTCCAACCAAGGCTTAGTAAATTGACCCCATAGTTTCCTAAAATGACCTGATGATACTGCCTACATCAGAAAATCAGTCACATGCAACACCCCTTCCTTCGTACACTGCTCATAATGCACGCATAGGAAATAAATCTCTTCTTATAATAGTTAATGTAGAGGACCAGCTCTGTACTCAGACCATTCTTAGCAAACATATATGGTAATGTATATAAAGCTTTGCCAGTATTCCATGTCCCGTTGGACAGAATACAAAAACACACAGCTCACTTAGGTTTACATAATTAGAAGCCTGCGGATGGTATGAGCTCAGGCTCTTAGTGTAAGGAATAGAAAGAAATCAATTTATAAGCATGAGAAAATGCCCCACAGCATCTAAACTACTGTTTACTTCATCATAACATATCCACTGTTTAAACACTGTTACCTGAAAGCATGGTGTTCTTATCACCATCATTGCTTGAGAATTGTTTACGCTGAATAATAACAGCCAATGTTCCATTGCAATAGAAATATAGGAAACAACTGAACATTCTGCATTTTCTTGCTTGCACAAATCACCTTAAACTGCTGCGTTTGGGCAAATTAAACTGCGGCGCAGAGTACACAATTGTCTGAATTTATGGTGCATGAGTGTTGTATAATGTGAGGTATTTTTTTTATTACTGTTGTGTATCAATAAATAGGCAATTTGATATGCACTAGGCCTAATGTATCTGTTGCTCAAACAAACAAAGACAGATGTTGTTAATTAAGTACACATTAAAACACTGTTAATACTGATACACTACTACAGCCGTATGATAATTACACTTATCTTTAATCAGATCTGTTTATGCAAAGCTTTCAAAATTGAAACAACAGAGATTTACTTTAGAAATAACAACCAGGATTTAAAGAGTTCCTTTAATTTTACAATGTACCATTTTCCATTCAATTACCTGTCTCAATTATATTGTACATCAAAATCTATATATTAATGCTAGACCTTTATTCCATTAACACCTCATGTTATTCTTCTTTCTCTGTATAACTGTCCTCCTTTGGCAATCAACTCTCTGTTTATTAGTGGAAATCTATGGAAGTCAATACATCACACAATATAAAAGAGATGAAAGCCCCCAAGCTGCATAATAGTTATCACAATTGGTCAGGGGACCTTGTGGCATCTGGCAAAGAGTTTTAGACAGTTGCTCATGTTAGCCTCATAACCAGACATGAATGGAAGCTGATTTATACTATATACTGCACACATTAGGCTAGGTGAACCCATTGTCATGTCTCCTAACCATTCTAGATAATTATTTTGATGCTGCATGATCTATAAAAAGCCAATAGGTCTTAACATAGTTCATGTCTCCTAACATTTGACGTGTCCAAGTAGGCACATGACCATGACCATGAAGGGTGTGTGTGGGGGGGTGACATGATACATTGGATGTGACATGTCTAGTGCTTCCATAGTACTAGGCCACCTTAAACACCCCAATTTCCCCCAAAGATGTATTTCAATTTATAATATAATATAATGTCTAATTTTCTGAGAATTGGGAAAGATGTGCTATCTGTGGACCTTCCGCTTCAAATCATGACTGTCCCATCAAAATCATAATAGATGGAGAGGTGTACTAGTTGAAGCTAGAAATAAGCAAAGCAATTCACCATGGCTTGTAATGTGTCTAATTTGAATAAACTGACTCATTGAGCAACATGACTTGCATTGTAAAGTATTCTTTGTTTGGCCACTGAAAACAGTTGCCATTACCTATATAATAGGATTATTTTAAGATTTTTTTTATTACGGTCATGGTGCTTTATTAGTTCAATATTTATGGTTACAACTGACTATAATAAGCCTGTCCATTTCTTATTTGACAGACGTTTCACACACCGAGTCTTGGTGATGAAGAATTTGAGATTCCGCCCATAACTCCACCTCCAGAAAATGACCCGGCACTTGGCATGACAGATGTTCTTCTCCCATTCCAAGTTATGGGTGAAGCTTTGGCTGCCCAGGGCAATGAATTTACACCTCAGTTCCCACCTCAAAGTCTGGACCTCCCATCTATTACTATATCTCGGAATCTAATAGACCAGGAAGGAATGTTGCACAGCAATGGCTTGACGATGGTGAGCTTAATCTAACCTTCTGTTGGTAATACAGGTAGTGTATCCCTTATCTAAAATTCAAAATCACACATTTTTGGCTCCCCTACTAAGGTAATGACACACACACACACACACCACACACACACACACACACACACACACACACACACACACACACACATATTATATTATATATCTATATAATATATCTATATATACACATATTAATATATATGTCATTATCTCAAAAATGTGGGATTTCGAATTTTGGATAAGGGATACTCAACCTATATTTGCAAATCTTAAACAGACAACAGTTGTTTTGATCAGTTCAACAAATGGGATATCAAATTTGTATGTATCTGGTACTTTGTTGTGATTATGGAAAAGAGTACAATATTGCAATAATGATTTCTTTTTTTTAATGTTTGTATATTTAGAATTATGTACTTGCTCCCTTTCCGCATTCTCCTTTTTCTTCTCCACAAACATGTCACTCATTTGTTTGCAGAGTTTTTATCTTTAACCGGAATGTGCATGTTGACAAAAGCTTGCTTAAAGGGGAGTACACATGGAGAGATCCATGCTTAAATTCTAAGCATGTTGACTTGATTGCTTAGAAATTAAGCACAGATCTCTCTGTGTGTATGCCCATAGTGATAGAGATGCATGGCCCCACGCATCGCTATCACTTCCTCTAGATTTGGCATGCATTCATGCCAAATCTAGCTAGGTTGCTCTTTTCACCACTGGGTGAAATAAGCGTCCCCCACTCGCTCAACACACATAGTGCTGTGTGCTGAGTGGGGAAAGAGATGTGTGTTGAGCAGTCTGTACTAGATTGCTCAGCACACATCTTCCCCATTTGTACAGGGCTCAACTCCTCTGTAAGTATCATACAATTCATGAAATTAAGGAATCCTCAGTAGCTATTTTCAAGTTCCACCACTTTATCTTAGAATTAGCTTTGTTTTATATTTGTCAGTCAATAAACTCAGGGCCATCTATTCTTATGGGCTCAATGTGAAGTTGCCCAAGGGCCGTAGTAGTATAATGGCCCTAAAATGATAGCCGAGGGTCCCCCTTTTCCAGGGGTACCATATTTTTGAAAATTGGCCCTGGGTAACTGAAGATATCCATCTTCAAAGCAGTAGTCCCCATCCAAGCCTTTTTATTTCTCTTCCCAGGCAGATATGTCGGGTTCTGTCTAACTTAGATTTTTTTGAGAGTATACTTTAAAATGTTGGACTCTCCCCTTTCAGTGGACACTGGCAGCTTGTCTCTGCTATGCCAGAACCAGAGAGATCAGTCTTCCAGCAGCTGGTCCCTGCTCCAGCTTCACATGCCTGGTATGCAGTTTTATATTTTCGTTGGTGGCTCCTGAAATCTGATCCCCAAGTCATCCTAGTCCTCCTAAAAGGTGGGACTCTCTCTTTTTTTATATCACATTAAAAGCTAAGAAACAGGAACTGGATAAATCTGCAGTCAAGCAAGCTTCCCTCCCACTGGAAAATTATCAATATTAAGCTCATTCCACTATCCACCCCTCCCCTGCATATTAAACACCCCCTGCCAACCAGGAAATCATGTACTGGGGCCGCTTCATTCAGCCGAATGCCCCCTTCTACATTGTTCTCCCTCCTGCCCCATCTCCTGCCATGCAGTAAAGGAGTAATTAGCAGAAATTATTGCTCCAGGTCCTACATGCTGAGCAGAAGATAGAATACCCCCTACCGCCCGTGGGACATCAATGCTGCCACTGATAGCAGCCCCCACCCCTACCACTGGAGAAAGGATAGGGACCCCATTGCATTGCTTTGCCCAGGGGCCTACACTGCTGTTACGATGGCACTGAATAAACCAAAATGCAGAATCCTAATGAAAGATAAACACTTCTTTTATTAAGGAACCATTCTAAAATTGCGGAAAAATGTGGTAATTTATTTTAAATTTGAAGTGGTTATGAATGTGCCGCTTAATTAGAAACAGTTATACATGTATTTTTTCTCTAACATCCTAGTGGATGCTGGGGACTCCGTAAGGACCATGGGGAATAGACGGGCTCCGCAGGAGACAGGGCACTTTAAGAAAGAATTTGGATACTGGTGTGCTCTGGCTCCTCCCTCTATGTCCCTCCTCCAGACCTGAGTTTGAATCTGTGGCCGGGTGAGCTGGGTGCTACTTAGTGAGCTCTCCTGAGCTTGCTATAAGAAAGTATTTTGTTAGGTTTTTTATTTTCAGGGAGCTCTGCTGGCAACAGACTCCCTGCATCGTGGGACTGAGGGGAGAGAAGCAGCCCTACTCTCTGAAGATAGGTCCTGCTTCTTAGGCTACTGGACACCATTAGCTCCAGAGGGATCGTACACAGGATCTCACCCTTTGTCGTCCGATCCCGGAGCCGCTCCGCCGTCCCCCTCGCAGAGCCGGAAGACAGAAGCCGGGTGAAAGAAGCAAGAAGACTTCGAAATCGGCGGCAGAAGACTCCAGTCTTCACTGAGGTAGCGCACAGCACTGCAGCTGTGTGCCATAGCTCCCACACTACACCCACATACTACGGTCACTGTAAGGGTGCAGGGCGCAGGGGGGGGGGCGCCCTGGGCAGCAATTAGAGACCTCTTTGGCAAAAGTTTGCATAATGTACAGTTAGGCACTGTATATATGTATGAGCCCCCACCAAAATTGTACATGAAAGCGGGACAGAAGCCCGCAGTCGAGGGGGCGGGGCTTCTTCCTCAGCACTCACCAGCGCCATATTTTTTCTCCACAGCACCGCTGAGAGGAAGCTCCCCAGGCTCTCCCCTGCAGTTACACGGTAGAAGAGGGTAAAAAGAGAGGGGGGGGCACATAATTAGGCGCAAAAATCAATATAAACAGCAGCTACTGGGTTAACATTAAGTTACTGTGTTATTCCTGGGTTAATAGCGCTGGGGTGTGTGCTGGCATACTCTCTCTCTGTCTCTCCAAAGGGCCTTATGGGGGAATTGTCTTCAGATGAGCATTCCCTGAGTGTGTGGTGTGTCGGTAAGTGTGTGTCGACATGTCTGAGGTAAAAGGCTCCCCTAAGGAGGAGATGGAGCAAATATGTGTGTGAGAGGGTGTCTCCGTCGACCACGCCGACACCTGTTTGGATATGTGTAATTAAGTGCTAAGGTGATTTTATTGCACAAAAGATTAGAGAACAGACAGGAAATCTACCCATGTCTGTCCCTATGTCGCAGAGACCTTTAGAGTCTCAATGCTCACTATCCAAAATAATAGACACTGATATCGACACAGGGTCTGACTCCAGTGTCGACTACGATAATGCAAAGTTACAGCCAAAATGGCAGAAAAGTATTCAATATATGATTATTGTAATAAACGATGATTTGCATATCACTGATGACTCATCTGTCCCTGACACAAGGGTACACATGTTTAAGGGGAAGAAAGCTGAGGTAAATTTCCCTCCTCTCATGATGAAAAAGAGCGGGAATCTCCAGACAAGAGACTGCAGTTTCCCACAAAGAATTCTCAGGCAGTATCCTTTCCCCACTAGGGCCAGGATGTGATGGGAATCTTCCCCTAGGGTGTCACGTTTGCTCAAAAGGTAGCCCTGACGTAACAGCTATTCTCAGGGATCCTGCAGAGAGCGTGCACATTCTGGTACACTACTCAGACTGGCGATTGTGTCGGCATGGGTTTATAGCGCTGTGGCAGCGTGGACAGGTACCTTATCAGCAGAGATTGAGACCCTAGTATGCATATAGATATATATATATATATATATATATATATATATATATATATATAAAAACTGTAAGGACCGGCACTCCCCCTCCCGGACTTAGTGCTTGGGTGCCATCTCAGATAAAATTGGATAATAGGCAACAAAGCAGGCGGCACTCCAAGTCTGTTGAGAATTCAAGTGTATTACACACAAAGCATGATCCGACGTTTCGGGGTCCAAGCGCCCCTTTGTCAAGGTGAACAATGATCACCTTGACAAAGGGGCGCTTGGACCCCGAAACGTCGGATCATGCTTTGTGTGTAATGCACTTGAATTCTCAACAGACTTGGAGTGCCGCCTGCTTTGTTGCCTATTATATATATATATATATATATATATATATATATATTAAAGATGCTGTCCTAAGAGATATGTATATATAAAACATGCCCAAAGAGACATGAGTATACTGGGTCCTAGAGTCAAAGCTATGTCGATCTCTGCTTGACGTGTCCTGTAGAATATGCAATGGACAGATGATGCCGACTTAAGAGGCATATGGAAGGCTGAGGATTGTGTGGAGAAGGGTTCTCGGACCTGGTCTCCACAGCTATAGCTGGTAATTCTGATATTTTGCCTTATATTCCTGCACAGCCTAGGAAAGCACGACATTATCAAATGCAGCCTTTCGAATTAAGAAACAAGAAAGTCCGAGGTGCGTCCTTTCTTGCCAGAGGTGGGTGCAGAGGAAAGAAGCTGCACAACACAGCTAGTTCCCAGGAACAGAAGTCCTCCCCGGCCTCTACAAAAATCCACCGCATGTCGCTGGGGCTCCACAGGCTAGGCCCGGTGGGGGCACGCCTTCGTAAGTTCAGCCACAAGTAGGTTCACTCCCTGTTAGATCCCTGGGCAAAAGATATTGTGTCTCAGGGATACAAGCTGGACTTTGAGAAGATGCCCCCTCACCGACGGCCCTGCAGGCCACGAGAGGGAAACAGTGTTAACTGCAATTCACAAATTGTATCTTCAACAGGTGGTGGTCAAGGTTCCCTGCCTTCAACAAGGAGGGGGTTATTATTCGACCATGTTGTAGTCCCGAAACCAGACGGTTCGGTCAGCCCCATATTGAATTTAAAATCCCTGAACATATACCTGAAAGGGTTCAAGTTCAAGATGGAATCGCTAAGAGCGGTCATTGCAAGCCTGAAAGGGGGAGATTTTATGGTGACTCGGGACATAAAGGATGCATACCTTCATGTCCCCATTTATCCACCTCATCAGACGTACCTCAGAATTGCGGTACGGGATTGTCATTACCAATTTCAGACGTTGCCGTTTGGTCTCTCCACGGCCTTGAGAATATTCACCAAGGTAATGGCGAAAATGATGGTGCTCCTGCGGAAGCAAGGTGTCACTATTATCACGTACTTGGACGATCTCCTCATAAAAGCGAGATCAAGAGAGCAGTTGCTGAACAGCGTATCACTTTCTCTGGAAGTGTAACGGCAACACGGCTGGATTCTATATATTCCAAAGTCGCAGTTGGTTCCTACAGCTCATCTGCCTCTCCTAGGCATGATCCTAGACACAGACCAGAAAAGGGTTTATCTCCCGATAGAGAGAGCTCAGGAGCTCGTGACACTGGTCAGGAATCTATTAAAACCAAAACAGGTGTCAGTGCATCACTGCACTCGAGTCCTGGGAAGGGAGGCCATTCCCTTCGGCAGGTTCCATGCGAGGACCTTCCAATGGGACTAACTGGACAAGTGGTCCGGATCACATCTTCAGATGCATCGGTTAATCACCCTATCCCCCAGGGCCAGGGTGTCGTTCCTGTGGTGGCTGCAGAAGTTCGCAGATTCGGCATTCAGGACTGGGTCCTGGTGACCACGGATGCAAGCCTCCGAGGGTGGGGGGCAGTCAAACAGGGAAGAAATTTCCAAGGGCTGTGGTCAAGGCAGGAGACTTGCCTTCACATCAATATCCTGGAACTAAGGGCCATATACAACGCCCTAAGTCAAGCGGAGACCCTGCTTCGCGACCAACCGGTTATGATTCAGTCAGACAATATCACCGCAGTGGCTCATGTAAACCACCAAAGCGGCACAAGGAGCAGGGTGGCGATGATAGAAGCCACCAGAATTCTTCGCTTGGCGGAGAATCACGTAAGCGCACTGTCAGCAGTGTTCATTCCGGGAGTGGACAACTGGGAAGCAAACTTCCTCAGCAGGCACGACCTCCACCCGGGAGAGTGGGGACTTCATCAAGAAGTCTTCATGCAGATTGCAAGTCGGTGGGAACTGCCACAGGTGGATATGATGGCATCCCGCCTCAACAAAAAGCTGCAGAGATATTGCGCCAGGTCAAGAGACCCTCAGGCGATAGCTGTTGATGCACTGGTGACACCGTGGGTGTTCCCGTCGGTCTATGTATTTCCTCCTCTTCCTCTCATACCGAAGGTGCTGAGAATCATAAGGAAAAGAGGAGTGGGAACAATACTCTTTGTTCCGGATTGGCCAAGAAGGACTTGGTATCCAGATCTGCAAGAAATGCTCACAGAGGACCCGTGGCCTCTGCCTCTAAGACAGGACTTGTGCAACAGGGGCCCTGTCTGTTCCAAGACTTACCGCAGCTGCATTTGACGGCATGGCGGTTGAACGCCGGATCCTAGCAGAAAAAGGCATTCCGGATGAGGTCATTCCTACGCTGATAGAGGCTAGGAAGGATGTGACGGCTCAACATTATCACCGTATATGGCGAAAATATGTTGCTTGGTGTGAGGCCAGGAATGCCCCTACGGAGGAATTCCAGCTGGGCCGTTTCCTTCACTTCCTACAGTCGGGAGTGACTTCGGGCCTGAATTTGGGTTCCATTAAGGTCCAGATTTCGGTCCTATCCATTTTCTTTCAAAAAGAACTGGCTTCTCTTCCTGAAGTTCAGACGTTGTAAAGGGAGTGCTGCATATTCAGCCCCCTTTTGTGCCTCCAGTGGCACCTTGGGATCTTAACATGGTGTTGAGTTTCCTGAAGTCACACTGGGTTGAGCCACTCAAAACCGTGGAGTTAAAATTTCTCACGTGGAAGGTGGTCATGCTATTAGCCTTGGCATTAGCTAGGCGTGTGTCAGAATTAGCGGCTATGTCACATAAAAGCCCCTATCTGGTTTTCCATATGGACAGGGCAGGATTGCGGACCCGTCCACAATTTCTGCCAAAAGTGGTGTCATCTTTTCATATGAACCAACCTATTGTGGTGCCTGTGGCTACTCGTGACTTGGAGGATTCCGAGTTGCTGGATGTGGTCAGGGCTTTGAAGGTTTATGTAGCCAGAACGGCTAGAGTCAGGAAAACTGAGTCGCTGTTTATCCTGTATGCATCCAACAAGCTGGGTGCTCCTGCTTCAAAGCAAACTATTGCTCGCTGGATCTGTAACACGATTCAGCAGGCTCATTCTGCGGCTGGATTGCCGCTTCCAAAATCAGTAAAAGCCCACTCCACAAGGAAGGTGGGCACTTCTTGGACGGCTGCCCGAGGGGCCTCGGCATTACAGCTTTGCCGAGCAGCTACTTGGTCAGGTTCAAACACTTTTGCAAAGTTTTACAAGTTTGATACCCTGGCTGAGGAGGACCTTGTGTTTGCTCATTCGGTGCTGCAGAGTCATCCGCACTCTCCCGCCCGTTTGGGAGCTTTGGTATAATCCCCATGGTCCTTACGGAGTCCCCAGCATCCACTAGGACGTTAGAGAAAATAAGATTTTACTTACCGGTAAATCTATTTCTCGTAGTCCGTAGTGGATGGTGGGCGCCCGTCCCAAGTGCGGACTTCTTCTGCAATACTTGTATATAGTTATTGCTTAAATAAGGGTTATGTTGTGGTTGCATCAGGGTTGATCTGATGCTCCGTTGTTGTTCATACTGTTAACTGGGTAAGTTTATCACAAGTTATACGGTGTGATTGGTGTGGCTGGTATGAGTCTTGCCCTGGATTCCAAAATCCTTTCCTTATACTGTCAGCTCTTCCGGGCACAGTTTCTCTAACTGAGGTCAGGAGGAGGGACATAGAGGGAGGAGCCAGAGCTCACCAGTATCCAAATTCTTTCTTAAAGTGCACTGTCTCCTGCGGAGCCCGTCTATTCCCCATGGTCCTTATGGAGTCCCCAGCAGCCACTACGGACTTCGAGAAATAGATTTACCGGTAAGTAAAATCTTATTTTTTATAAACACAGGGGGAGATGTATCAAACTTTCCAGAGAGATGAAGTTGTGAAGTTTCCAATAGCAGCCAATCAACTTATCTCATTATAAATAATTGCTAGAAGCTGATTTTTTTTCTGTCATAGGCAACTTCACCACTTTTTCCTAAAGGTTCATATCCTCCATAACCTGTTACATTAATATGCTTTCAATAGGTTACACACTAATATCCTGTGGAATGTCAAATAGTTTGACATCCCACATAGACTGAAAATATACAACGCAAATGCATACCCAGTCTGCAAATATTGGTACAATTGTTGAAGAACAGGTGTTAATGGGTATTGCTTTGTATAATAATTACATTCATCCTCTATTTCGTGCAATAATCTTTTGTGATATCAATTCCTATTGCTCACATCATTTTGGAGTTTGCAGTCAGGGTAAGGGTGGGATAGCTGAATGCTGGATGGGTGGGGGTTATGGTGTAACAATGTATGTGGCCATACCCATAAGTTAAATCAACGATTTACTGTCTGAATCATTGGAGGCACTTCACAACCCTGCAAATTAGAATGATGGAACAGTCCCCACAAATTTAGACAGTTGGTAATATGTTATAAAATTTAGCATTAAAAACAGCAAGAAAATGAAATCGATAAAAATAAGTTTATAAATTGTGCCAATAAGCTGTAAAACTGCTGCAGTGGTAGAATATTTTAAACAAAAACAGAAAACCTGTTTGAAATATACCTATGAGTGCATCAGATTTAAAATAAAAATAATATTTATATTACAATATTGCACTTTATTGCCTACAAATTTACCAAAATGTATTTCATACATACTGTATAAAATGTCACCAGGGCAGATTTAGTACATTCCAGTGTTGCAGTATTCTCTCTGGTAATGAAGTTTCCCTTTCAGTTTCATAAAAAGCTTCAGTCTGTATTCCCGTGGAGAGTTGAGAAATGAAATGAATAATAACTATAATTATTGCAAGAAAGCAACAGGATCTAATAATGGTTGAATGCTAAATTTGTAATTAAAAACAAAAACCGTCAATTAATTTAATGTTCTGCGTGAAGTCAAATGTTTGGGAAGTGATACGATTTGTGCGATTGCTAACTATTACTACCCTTATGACTCTTTTTTGTTAACCTTTTGCATGATACCTGATGTGTAGCACTTTCCTTGTTACAGTGGTGACCCTCAGAGGGGTCCATGGGCAGAGAATTTAGGCACTTTCCTCTATAAAACACAAGTGTTGGTTGGAGCAGCCTGCAGCTGTCTGGCCAAGGGTATAGAGGATGAAACCCCTGTCTGTTTATCCAACGAAAAGTGCTAGTACCAGCAGGTACATAAAGGCATGTAATATGCAGTACTTTGGAACAAGCAAATGTTGCATATGTTTGGTCTTTTTAAGGACTTTACCTCACAAATTCCTAGAAGATTAATGGACTTAACATGAGTCACAACATATTATCCTTCCCGCATCTATGCTAGTTGATTGGACTTCCATTAAAGGTTAAGTACATGTTGTACTATACTTACTAGTTGAGTTCATCTTTATCCATGTATCCGTTTAGTGGGTCCTCACCTCTAGACAACCTTTGTAAGCTGCAATGCACCCATGCATACCACAAAGTTGACAATGTATGGATAATGTGAGCTAGGATAGTAAATACAGTTAACCTATGGCAATATCCCCTGTCCATTCGGCAGACCTGTTTTACAAAGGGAGAAGGACTTCATGGGCTGAATGTAATTAATTCCAAGTTGGCCATAGGTGCAAGTTCCCAGCCGAACTCAAACGTTTTTAAAGTGCCCATCATTTACAAGTCATGGTTTTGCCTTGTACATTATTGCCACTTTTAAAAGAAATTCCCGAGTTAGGCCAGGAACCCACACCTCCAGCCCACTCGCACTTCATTACATCTGGACCCATATCTCCAAACTAGTTTTTGCTGTCAGTGTTGGTCTGATTGTCAGTTGTGAGTACCTGTCATTACGCAGCTGTGAGGGTTTCTGAGAGGATGATAGGGATGTGTTAAACTACTGTATCAGGGTTATGCAACGCCTTTAAAGAGCATTAAGCAGTACCAGATTTATAACTAGCAGGGAACAGTCACTTAGTAAAGTACAGATGTGTCCACATACATCTTTGCTGTAGTTGCGCCAAACAGCCCATCTTGGCATGCTAGGTCACGTGAGTCCCTGCTAATTGCAGCCATATATTTTGCACCTTTTTTTCAGAAAATGCATCTTAGTTGCTACACGATGCAGCATTGCAACAGGAGACTGTCATGATTCATTTATTACGCAACACATTTCTGTGTGCAACTGAGTCTCTGAATCTGTATACAAAGTGCTACAAAGTGGCAGCTGCAACTTTTTTCTTATACATGTGTTGTGCTTTGTATACAGCCTCAGTCGCACAAATATACAAGTGTTGCATATTGTATTAAGCAGCACAGTCTCCTGGTGCTTCCTAGATGCATTGCGTCTAAGATACATTGTCGGCAAACAAATATGACCGATGCTAGCAGAGTTGCACGGGACCTGGCAGCTCACTTGCACCAGGCATCTCATGCTGCTTGGCGTATTCAGGCCAGATGATTGAGGACACATCTGTATGTGTTGCTTAATACAGTACTTAAGTTTGGGTTGCGTCTGAGAACTCCGCAGCTCTAGTTTTGATTCTTTGGCCCAATGTTTTTAGTTCAGGACATAAAACAGTAATGAGGGTTGTGGTATGTGATATATAAGTATATTCAGTGGGTAATGAATGTAGACCATTTTCTGGGATCCTGCATGTTCAGCTGTTAAATGGTGAATCTTTGCATTCCCACTGATAAGCTTAGTCTGCTTGGCTACAGTCAGCGTGCAATCTATAATATGTTTTCTGAGTGATATTTGTATATTTTGCATACATGGCCTGTTTTCTGTCACTGGCCCAAAACACCAGCAGTCAATCAATCAATCAATCAATCAATCAATCAATCACAACGCTGCTTTTGGATCACTATGAACAACATTGCAGGTCCAGGTGTGCACATGTGCAGTGCAGCTAATGCAGATTCCAAACCTATCAGAGATTTATGTACATCTCTGAATTAGGCCCACAGTTAATTATTGGTGTGCAGCCTACTTGCCTACTCAGCTGGAATGTCACGGAGACTACTGCTTTTTGGTGACTTCTTTCAGACACCTTGGAGAACAGGTCACCCAACTGGATCCAACCCACTTCACTATAAATTGGGGTGAGGCTTGATAAATTTATTTGTTGTAAATTGTGCCCTTCAATTCCCTGTGCAATGCTACTAATCATGGAGTCATGGAGTTGGCAAGTATGAGATACAGCCAATCCATGAGCAGTTACAAATCACAAACATTCAAAGCAAAATAAATTTTTGAGAACATATTTAAACATGTGCTAACTGAATGGAAATGTTAATGTTTTACTAGATCTCAGTTTGTGAATTGATTTAATAATTTTTAGAAATGCATTAGCATGTGTAAATAAAACTTCAATTATAATAACAATTTTCACCATCAGTAGACATTTTCACCTTCTGTGAAATAATAAACAAGTTGGACTCCATACCTTAAGGCTTTTCTAAGACATCTTTCAAAAACATTGTTCTGCTTTACCTAGCAGAACCGAAAGACATCAATACACAGAACTGAATCTTGTTATTGTGTACAGACTAATGTACGTAACTAATCATTCCAGCACTTCACCTTTCTCCTGCATCTGAATATGGAGCATGGAAAGAACAAAAGGCAGCTGTGAATTAATTTACACCTGCCTGTGTTAATTTGCCAATTTATTATCTAGATTGCTTGGCCTTTCAGTTTGTTACACAGTTCATTAAAATCTCCCAAATCAATATTTTGATAGCTCTTAATAAGATGTCTATCTCTTCTTACTACAAGGGCAAATATTTATCAATAGGCCAGCAATGAATCATTAAATTTGTTATTGAGTAAATTGTTTTACCTATAATGGGAAAAAAGGTTTTAGGAAACAATACCCATAGGTGGCAATCAGTGCTGAAAATTAATTTCATAGTATATAACAATATATTATTGTAGTAAGGTTTACTTTCCCTAACAACATAGTAACAAACTGTACATGGAAATATAATTTATTTTATTTAAAGTATTTTCCCTTAATTCTTGGGATGTGTGTAGCTTAACATTCCAAGTGCAAATTGAATTCTCATTACATGCAAGAGACTGAGAATGATGAATTCAATTCTTGGTGATGTTCAGTCGCTAAGTTCTGCTAGACACATCCATGAGACTTATAGTTGCTTGACTTGTTTCCCTGCAATCTCTGTAGGGTGGGAGGAAAAATTGTTGATGTTTATATGACCATTAGTTGCTAGTTTTCCAACCGTCTCCAAGGTGTTCCAAGGATACTGTGCAGACATCACTGAGAATTGAATCTTCCTCAAGGCTTAGATGGTTGATATGGACACATCATCTTTTATAGAAAGCTGTACGTTTGTGTGTTGTTTCTCAAAGTACAAGTTTGTAAAAGGTTACTGCTGAGTAAATGAAGATTTACTGTGAATGCATTATACTGTAATGTTGATAGCTGTTGCTCCATAGAGATGGTGAGTATAGAAGACTTAACTTGACTCTGTAATGTTTTAGAATGGGAATTATTATGTAAAAGAATAATAAACATAAACAGGCATTACCTGTGGCAATTACTGAAGCCTACACAGGGTGGCCATCGGATCCAGACACCCGGGTCCAGTAAGTCTGCATCCGATGATTCAGAACCTGGACCTGTCATGTCTTCAAAATGGGGATGACATGCCCGTGGTCCACATCCTACCCTCCCAAATGCCACAACATGTCAGTTATACTATGGCTGATGCGGCTGCGAGTGATATCGCAAGACCTATTCTGCACATGCACAGGACTGATATTGCGCCTGCGCAGACAAACAAAAATAATATTTCTCCTTCAGGGTCCACAGTTGTAGCCGCATGATATACAGTACATTTGGTTTTAGGTGGTGCCACAGGATCGGGCACCAAATGGTTAAAGCTTTTGGGGCTCCCAGCATAACGTAAGACCTTTCCTTAAATAATTGCCATTACTATCAATATACCAAAAGCTTTAAAGGTCAACTATTAGTGCCCTAAGGCAGCAGATGGTAAAAGCCCAGTACCAGTGTAAATTGAAAAATGGATTAAATGAATGAAAAACGCTGTCTAATGTAAATACAATACAGTAACATCCTATCTAAAACAAAAGGTACTCACATCTTCTGTTACAAGATTACTTTAGGGAAAACCACATGTCAAACACATTTATAAATAACCTACATTTCAATTACCCTTCTCCCCTAAATTTGTACCATGTCATCCCTATATTTTTCCTGTAATCTATGTAATTAAATAAAAATACAATTTATACAAAATAATCTCTAATCAGAAGGAGTGCCAGACTACATCCTGTAGAACTTTGTTTTCAATAGTATCTGACTGAGGTAAATAAAAAGGCATAAGGAAGGACTGAAGCATGCAAGCAAAGTGTATTGTTCATGGTGTCCAGATGTTAGGTCGACTACTATTGGTCAACATGGACAAAAGGTTGACATTAGAAGGTTGACATGGCAATTGTCGACACAGGAAAAGGTCGACATGATCTTTTTACAACATTTTTTTATTTTTTATTTTTTTATACTTTACTGTCCACGTGAACTACGATTGGGATTAATGACCTGTCCAAATGCAGGGTGGCACCTTGCCCTTCCCTTGCCATGCAAGGAGACACTGTGCACTAATTGAGGTTTCCTGACATGTTGCAGAGGAAACCACATCAATAAAAAAAACTAATGTCGACCTTTTCTGTGTAGACCTTTTTACTATGTTGACCTTTTGGAGTTAACCTAGACACTGTTGACATTTTTCAGGTTGACCTGTTGATCCATAACCATTGTTTATATGCTCTTTGTACAGTACTATATATAGAACTCTTGTTGAACCTAATAAATATAAATTAATAATGCACATTTTATGAGCAACTGTGCCGCATATTATCTTTGTCACTCAGTTGATGTATGCATGAACATCTTCATGAAAGATTTCAAATCTTTGATGTTAAAGGCTGACCAAACTAAGGATGTCCTTCACAGTTGGTTGTATATGTATTAACATGCATGTATACAAAACCCATCAATTATAAATGTTTTAAAGATTTCTCAAGGCTTATTAATGTATGTGACCAATATATAATTCTAATCTTCTCCTTTAAGAAAACTAGCAAGATTCACAAGTGATAAAGAAAACAAATGCAGTACAATAGTTTTATGAGTAATATTGTATATCATTTGTTCTGTGGTCTGCTTGACACATTCACCTATAAAGTTGAATGCACAATTGCCAGCGGTACGGTTAAAAATAGGTTATGTCAAAGTTCTTCAATGCTTCCCTCGGGGTTTGTGTTGGCCAGATAAATAATAATATTTGTGCGCTGCCCTCATATATTTCCCAGTGGAAGACTGTTAAAAATGAACGGTGACTTCTCGTATTGCTTCATAGACATCTTGAGATCCATAAAATGAAGCAAAGATGCTTGTTATCTTAATAACTATAAGTTTTGGTACAACCAGAAATTGATTGTGTTACAAAGACCTTTTTTTTCTTCAATAACAAACAGCTTCTTGAAAGATCCTACCGTTATTATAATGTGTATTTGCTCATAATGCTGTTTTTATCCCTGCAAAGGGATAGCCTTCTACAGAAGCACAACTATTTCTCAACTGCCATCTAATTTTATAATAGGGCTAGGAAAGATCATGTAGAGTATCTCTTATAGTGCAACTTTTTATGGTATATGGTTATATTGTATCAGAGATGCACTATATAGGTATGTTGTATACAGTTTAAACACTGTTCAGTAACATACAATTGCTAAGCGCAATGGAATATGCTAGTGCTATGCAAATAAAGTTGATAACATTATCTGAATAATGAAACATGCTTTTAATTAGCAAGGTTCTTAAATTATTTTTGATATGTATATTTTGAGATCAGTGCCTAACAGCACCCCTCCTGTCACAGGAGGTGTCTGAAGTCAAAAGACGCCCAATGCCGCCATCACAGATCCAAGTGCTGCATCTGAAGATGCAGCATCAGATTCCCACATTGTGACCATAGGTCATAGCATTGGCCAAATGAGTGAGCCTAAGGCTACTCGGAATCTGCCACGGCCAGTACTGTACATCTCCATCAGAAGATGCTGCACTGGCCTCAGCACACAATGAAAGCATCCTGTCACCACCCCCTCCTGCCCACATACGCTGCAGCATGTCAATCATGCTGAGGCATATAGGACATTGTGTATGTCATTGCATCAAGAGATCTGCACACGTGCAAATCACAAAACATTGGAGATGTACGTAAATATCACATTTATGTATAGGTACATTTCTTAATCAGGCCTACAGTCCCAGTATAACACTGACATTGAGGCATAGCAGCTGCACATGTCTTCTTCTGAGGAACCCGCTGATAAACATATTAGGCAGAGAAACATGTAAAGAGAGGAGTAGCTCTTGGATCCAGTGAGTGAATACCGCTCTTATTGAACCACAGTCAGCGGGACAAATCCATGCCCAATGATTGAGGAGACAAGATTATGGGCAATACGGTCTGATTCCATATGAGTGCTGAGGCTGTTGGAATGGAGCAGTGAAAAGCATAGTCACGTTATACTGACAGCATATTAAAGTGAACTGCTTGATTAACACTTTTACTGCTATAGCAATTAAAAGGTGAACTAAATTACGGTATTTCTAATCTGTCCGTATTCTCTACAGACTGCTACATCTTACTGCTACAATGTATTACTGAGAAGATGGGGTAAAAATGCTATTCTCATGTTCCTATACATTGTACTTGCACATTATTGCTAAAAGAAATGCTACATTTTCTACTAATTGCAAATCTGGATACTAACAAAAGTTACCCCACCCACTACATTTATAAAGATTAACAATGGTGTGGATGGAGCTCCAGCCCTCCAGATAAAAATAGGCCCATCATCATGACAGCATGATGATGATAAACCACCAGCTGTCCACGCGGTTGGCCGTAAATCATAAATATCATATGTACTGTATTATAGTATAGTTTCTAATTTCCTCACAAAATTATGCAATTTTTCTTTTATGCACTTAGGGAGACATTGGGGCTGGTAGTGTAGGGGATGTACACGCCCACATGGCTCTGACCACACCCACACAGACTGGTAATGCCTCATCACCTCCTCTGCCTCTCAGAATAGGCCCAATGATCATTTTCAGTCCCAGGCCCATGTTGATTTTAATCCGGCTCTCCATTTATAGCAGCTGCAGGTTTCAATAGTAAAAAAAATTCAGACACAGAATCAAACTAATTACACTTTTTAAGGTTACTTGAATAAATCCCACACAAGCCATACTTTAGTGTGTGTGTTTATATCATAAGCTGTGCCCTCAGACTTGTTTTTCCAGCACATCACACAGATACCCGATAAAATTGAGATATGGGCAATTTAAGTCAACACCTTGAACTCATTGTCATGTTCCTTAAACCATCTCTGAACAATATTTGCAGTGTGGCACGGCACTTTATCCTGCTAAAAGGGGTAACTGCCATTAGGGAATATCGTTGCCATGAAGGGATGTACTTGGTCTGCAATAATGTTTAGTTAAGGGGTAGATGCCAGAGTAACATCCACATGAATGCTAGAACCCAAGGTTTCCCAGCAGAACTTTACCCAGAATATCACATTGCCTCCGCCGGCTTGCATTCTTACCATAGGGCACCATGGCGCCATCTCTTCCTCCGGTAGATGATGCACACACACCCAGCCATCCACAAGATGCAAAAGAAAATGTGATTAATCACACATGGCCAAATTCATCCTTTGCTCCTTGGTCCAATTCTGATGCTCACATACCCATTGTGGGTGCTTTTGGCAGTGGACCTGGATCAGCATGGGCACACTTTCTGTTTTGCATCTACGCAGCCCAATACATGTACTGTGTGTTCTGACACCTTTCTGTCATAAGCAGCAATAACTTTTTCAGCAATTTGTGCATCAGTAACTCTTCTGTAGAATAGGACCAGTTGGGCTAGTCTTTGCTCTCCATGTGCACCAATGAGCTTTGGAAGTCAGTTGTCCTTCCATGGGCCACTTTTGGTAGGTTCTAACCTCTGCATACTGGGAACACCCCACTAGACTTGCCATTTTGAAGATGCTCTGACCCAGTATAGACATAACAATTTGGCCTTTGTCAGAGTTGCTCAGATCCTTTTGCTTGCCCATGTTTCATGCTTCTAACACATCAACTTAAAAAAAATAGTTTTCACTTGCCTTATATATGCCACCCCTTGATTGGTGCTGTTGTAATGTAATCATTAATGCTACAACATTGTTGGTGTGGATTGCAGACTTAGACTTAATAAAAATGTCTAACAAATGTACATTCCATCAGACTTTTAGTGAAAAGGCCCCCCATCCACTAGAGAGTTTTATCTCAGCAATGAATTGGATCCTTTTTTTCCTGCAATCTGGCCGGGAGCTTCCCGAGAGCCTTGCAACTCTGATTTGATATTTGAGTGTATTTTTTACATGTGATTTATCTCATGCGATCCAACATTATTAAAACTATTTCTGTGCAATTGAGATAAATATAACGGTCAGCCCGTGTGATCTGTGATTGCGTTGGGAGACACACGGGAGCGTGCCACACATCACAGTAGCAGGAAAAGGACATGCAATATGGCACTTTTCATGCTATCCATCTCAGGAATTTGTTTCAATCGCATAAAAACAGGCAATATCACACTAGTGGATAGGGGCCTTTAGGCATATCACACACAAAGGCCCATGTTGGAGAGTACTACTCTTCTTTGCAAAAATCTACTATGATCAGTCTTAACACAGAAAGTACAGGTGCAACATTTCTCAGAAAACACATAATTACGAGAAAACAGTTATTTCTACATCAGCATTTACTCAACATTCTAGAAAGGAGAAAAACTGATACCATCTTGTTACAGTATATACAATTAAATTGCACTAAAATATTTGCAGAGAATTAGGAAAGTTGGAAGTAGAACCTAAAATAAGACCGCTAATAAAATATTTGTATTTCATGGGAGAAATATGATATCTACACATTATTAATTTAACAATGATTTGGGGTTACGTTGGTGTGGAATTAATAATACATTTATGAGATTTATGAGTTTAAGAATACATCAAGGCTGGTTAAGGAGGACATGGCAGATGTCAGACAATAGATTGTCACTATTAATTACTTAATTTTGTATCTACCTTTTCCCCATGTTTCTGATTTAATCAGGTTCCCCTAAAATTTGCATTGCTTTATTGTTTGTTAATAAACATGAACATGTAGTGCTATCAAATATCTGTCTTTTGTCTCATATTTATTAATGTAATGATGTTAGATGTTCAATAGATATCAATTGTATATAACTACATCTATGCTTCTAGGGCCCCCTCCTTTTTTTTTTACACCTCCCAATAATCTGTCCAGCTTGCTGAGCAGTATTGACATCAGTGCTACATCAATTTCAAAAAGTGGATTATTTTTACAAGACAGCTATTGTGACATATTGGGTCAGTCATAAATGAAAGATATTCATGCAAGCATGCAATACTTGTAATGAAGTCTCACTCTGACCTTCTGTATGATTGATTCGGTAATTTAGTTTTCTCAGGCAGTGCCTGAAATGAAATGGAATCATGTTGAACAAGTTTTGAATACCCACAGTGCACTAGGAGAAAGAAAAATCTGCTGCCCCAGAGGCTTGCAAGTGAACAGCTGAACAATTTATCTATGTGCTATTATAGCCTATGCCAGAATTCAACATTTCTTTTTCTTTTTTCTTTTTTTTTTTTCTTATTTGGCTTAAGTACTTAATTCTGCAGGTAGCTCTAAATGGGAAAATAAAATACTGTTCAGATTTAAAATGACAGGACAGAAAGTATGTGCAGGGCACTGATAAAATATCTTGAATAGAACTGACCTTTCATGTAGCTGAAAGTTACATGGGAATTTGTCCTTATAATTACCATATAGATTATTTTTATTTCTTTCCTGCAATGAAACACTTCTCAGAACAGCAGTAGTGATTGAATGGAAATTGAACTTGTTAACATTCTCTTCTGCTTAGTCTGTTGTACGTAAGTGAAGGTTCGCTTTGATGAATTTAGAAATTCTTTTTCTCCTCAGTACACAAAAAAGACACTAAAATATATTATTTTGGGACCTTTTATCTTCCACTCTAAAAAGTGAAATAGATTTATTAAATGAGAGAAAACATTTACAATGTCATCTGTGCACTTTCCCTCCTATGAGAAAGACAAATGGCTCACAATATGCCCAAAACCGGGTAAATATATTTACACAGGCTACTTGTACAATAGGAGAGATGTTATCTTAAATCAAACCTTTTGGTTAAATAGATACAAAAAGATGCATTACAATCTATAAAAAGCTATCCGCAGCTTGGGAAAGTTTATTTTAGATGAATGGCATACAAAGTCTACTTGGATTCATTGAAAACACTTTGGATGTAGTCAAAAGGTCGACAAGAACAATGTTGGTATTCATGATGGTTGACACCACAATGATGTCAATATTGTTAAAAGGTTGGGTTTGGGGACTAGAGGGAGGGTTAGGAATAGGGGAAATATGCTTACCAGAATGCAAGAGGACAGCTGGTCTTAGCCAGACATGACAGCCACATGACCCAATGGACCTGGAAGATGATACTGGAGTCGCAGCAGCTGTCAGGAGCAGGCAAGTCACCATTAAGCCACTGGGGCAATATGTTGACATTCTATCATGTTAACATTTCATAAATGTCTACAGTACATTATGACTGTCGACATTTGATATTTAAAATGTATAAATATAATCTTTGTGTTATTCATATCATTTTTGGATTATTCTAATAATTTGTATAGTCAAAACTTACCAAATCATTAGCATACAAGTCAATTTAGCTATTTTCTGCAAAGACCAATGGACTTATTGAAGCAGGAGATGTGGCATTCAGTCTTTGCTATAGATCTCTTCATTGTTTGGCTCTCAGGAGTTGTTGCAGCAGTTATCCAAAAAAGTTCCAGTCCATTATAAAGTAGTAGTGGTCCTTCCTAGAGTAAGCAAAGGTTAGTGGAATGAGTTTGGGGGGGACTTGAAACCATCTTAATTAATAAATTTTGATCTATTTAATTGTTTAATTTGTAAATGTCAGTGACTGAGTAATACTGGTACTAAGAATATCATGCAAAGGTAAAATGGCAACTGACACTAGGTCTCTGAGAAAAATTTGGGAGAGAAAACTGAAGATGCCTGTAGGGTTTATAAAGGAAGGGACCCTCCTTGTATGGCAAGTCTAGGGAATCTGCAATTTGTGTAAAAAAAAAAACAAAAAAAAAAAAGTTTGTATGCTAATAATATTTGAGACATTATGAAAAACTGATAACAATACTGAGGAATTCGGGACTTTGCATGTATGCCCTAAAGATATTAATTAGCAAACACATTTTCTAAACCTATATATGCCCATACGGAAATCCTTCCACAGCTATCCAGCTGGTGTAATTGTTGAAGAAAACAACATGTGCAAGGGTTAATGTACAATCCTGAGCAGTGAAAGTTATTTAGGTTAAATAAAATGAAAGGGTGTCATTAGCACATCTTAATTATGGATATATTTTAATATCTTGTAAAAATAATTAGACTTACTGACTTTTACTACACCAAAGGAATCTTCACAAATAGAAGCGAGTGAAATGATTCAGATTTTTTCATAAATTGTCAGATATTCAGCAGTTGGGTTTATTAAATGAATATGCGATTTTGAATAAAAATGAGAATGTACAGTAACCTACTGTATAGAAGCCGAGAGGGTGAAACATCTGGCATGGGGGGCATTTAAGTTGTGGTTGCCATGGGTTTGCTGTATCAAATTTTCATTCTTTGTGAACAACAACAAAAAAAAGTGTTGTTGTCTGTAATATTATGGCAACACACCAACACGCAAAAACTGCACCACATCATTAAATAACATTATACACCATAGTACTACCCTGGAATTACAACTTTCCTATAATTGTCCCATATTTGCCTAGCAATGCTCATATTTTGTATTGGATACTTTAAGTGTGATTTTTATTGATTTTAGGGGGTCACGTTTTATATCCATGTAAATTCATGAGTCTGTTGGCCCAGTGATTTTATACAGGTCTCAGAATTTTGAGGTGTGTGTTAGTGTAAATTACCATAGTGCATTATTCCTAGGACCTGAAAATATTCATGGGCCTATTATGAGAAAGGGAGGAGCATTGATCAATAATGTGTAGGGATGGCCAATGCCATGTTGACCTGTACACCTTTGCACTATCAGTCCCAATATCTCCCTAAATATGTAAAAGTATTAAAATTGCATCAGTTTCTCAGGAAAATGGAGATTTATTTTAATACTTATGATATATGGCCGACCATATCGCCCACTCGTGGCTTGTCATCATCATACTGACGTGGTAATGGGACTATTTTTTTTGTGGAGACCTGCAACTGTAGCTCCATCTGCCGCATTGTTGTCCTGATTATTCCTTGTAACACAGCCCCATTGTTAATCTGGCCCTGATTATTCCTTGTAACCCACATCTTCATAATGAAGATTGAAGGGATGACACTTTTGTAACTTGGTGATTTAAAAACAATGACATAAGAACTCACTGTTTATGCTGTACATATTTACAGAAATGGATTCTGGCATAATATCACTTATGTAATATTGAACAATTTAGCTGCATGATTATTATTATTATTATCCCCCCCCCCCCAACTGAATCATTACTGTTTAGTCTAAACAAGTAATTCTGAGATCACAATTTGTAATAAATTTGGTCCATTTTGTGCAAACCTATTATTACTGAGATGTATACAGTATTTTAAGCTTTTACTCATATTTCTATCTCCTCTTTATGACCTTATATTTAGCTAACATGAGCACATTTTCATTTTCAATTAATACATTGTTGGGCAATGTTGTCTAATATGTTGCAGATAAAACTGTTATTTCATGGGTCATTAATGTGTTTAATGCTTGGAACATTCTATTAAAACAAGCACTTATTATTTTTATGAAGATGTTTATTACTATGGTTAACAGCCACAGTACAACTACATTTCTTGAAGGCTGTAATCATTCATCTTGTGTGAGGTTGCCTCTTTTGTTCGTGGCTTTCCTTCTGCAGAAGATTTGGATTACCAACAGCAAGCATCCAAAGGTTTTTGTTACTTCAAGCTGAGATTGATAGATGTTATGGAAATTACATGCAACACAATTACACACCTTCCGAGAGATACAGCAGTGGTGCTAAATAGCTCTAAAACTGAGTAAGAACAAACTAAAGACAGTGGAAATTGTTTTTAATGGAATTTATAAACATAAATGTGATTGGGCAAGTGAGCATTTAGACCTCAAGACAGTATTTGAATGTCAATATACATTAGTATTATTATTAGTATTTACATTTGTCAACGTACTATAATTATTTTCTGTAATATAATCTACTGAGCTGAATATGCAACACAAATATTAGGTGTAAATAAAATATAATAAAATAGGAATATTTTGCTACTGCTTACATTTAGTTTAAAGCTCTTAGTTTTGTAACGTATTAAATTTGAAGAGATAAATGATATACACAGTCGAGTCACATTATTATGACCACCAGTTAGGTGCAGACACCATGCATTTGCTTTGGAGCACCATACACAGTAGGATTCCCTGAACTGTTGTTCAGTGAAGCCCCTCGGTTCATTTTGGTGGTGAGATGCTCCACTGTAGCATGTTGGTCATCCTTCATGCACCTTCATACCCAATGTCATCTCTCACATCAATGGCACGTGGTGCTCAACAGTTTCCAAATTATTTGCAATGGCGCCATTTGTCTACTCATGATACACCTTCACCAGAGCACCAGTTCACAAGCTGAGCTGTTTCAGAAACAGTGCCACCCTTGGCTCGAAAGCCAATAATCATCCCTTTTTGCAACTCACTCCTTTTACCCCTTTTACCCATGACAGCAACAAGTGATATATATATACATATATATATATATATAATCAATTCCCTGTGTATACCAGAGCGGTCAGACACAAGGAGACCAGCACACCACCATGTAGCAAAAGTGAAAAAAACTTTTAATTTGATAGCAGCATTATCAGGCCTTTAGTAAACAGATTTTATACTCATCAGCGTTATGTGGAAAAAGTCCATAGAGAGACAAACAGCCATCCCAACGGCCCGTTTCGGTTGTCACACCTTCATCATGGGGTCAGCTACAACATAATGCTCAAAAGTACGACCTTATAAAGCAGCATGATTAATGCGAACTACATACACCTGCTCAACCCAGCCCACAAGTGATGGAAAGCGCCTCCCAGCACACGTGTCAAGCCGGAGTGGAACCCCAGTGTCAGGACACCGTTCCCAGCGGCACTGACGCCAGTTCCGCTGTACCGGAAGTGACATCGCGCAATCGCGGCTGTCAACATCCGCCCGGCCGGGAATCGGCCTCAGGTTGTGGGCAGTGGCTCTGCACCTCGGCTCAACACACAAGTCCTGTCAAATGACTAGGGAGGGGCAAACCCCGATTCCCGGCCGGAATATCAAAGGAAATATATTCTATTGGTATTGCCTCACAAGTATTTGAATGGCAGTCACAACAACATAATTCCACCAGGTGAAACAGTGTGCGGGAGTAATTAACAGTTATTCAGTAGGGGTGGCTAGCTAATCAATATCATTGTATGATTTGCTGCTCCTTTCATAATCTGAATACAATGTTCAAGTTGTTTAATATCCATAAACCTATGTAAGGGATGGTTCATACTCTTTACCATGTAAATGGTTCTGTGCATTAGTGATAAGCCTCTTTTGCATTTGTTCATTTACAATTAAGACATACTGTCAATAACCATCATTGATAACTGACTATAGGCCCCCCATACATCAGCAATCACAAAAAACAATGTAGGGTTCTGAGATTTTTTTCCCATATTTAAAGATTCCTCTTTTCACCAATCTGCGCCCTTATATTATAGATATTTTTTAGTGATTTGCAGATCATTTTCAGCAAATACAGATACATTATAACAATTTTAAAGGCTCATCAGTTTACTAGAAATGGTCTCTAAATCTGCTGATTGTTACCATACACAAGCAATCTACAGCCTCAAATGATCTGTGAAATCCAACATGTTGGACAACTTGATTTACCAATCCCAATCACTTTTTGGTTGGAATTTGCGATCTGTGAACCCCATACATTGCAGATTTATTTACACAATCATCTGCAAAACTGTAAATTAAAAAGTTTGATAAATGTCATGTTACAGCTGACACAAAACACATTTTACTTTGTAATTTTAAAGACTTTTAATAAAATTCTGGCATCTACAGTATATCAGTAAAGGACATTTTTACCAAGTGTTGCTAATCAGATGCATTTCATTATATTATCATCAGGAAATGCTGCCAACTCAGTAAAGGCTGTACCTTTAGCAAGTGAGTCGAATGCATTTTGTTTTGTGTCAGCACCATGCCTATGAGAAAAGATGCAATGATGTCAGGGAAATACTGTCATTGCCACTGCTCATCAATCTGGAAAGAGTTAAAAGGCTGCATCACATGGGGTGTATTTAATTTTTCACACATAGCTTCTTCATATTGGTTTATTTTTTTGTTGACTAAATAATGACAAAGTGTTTGTCATCTGTCACAGGAGATTAGATTGATCAAATTTTAGGGCTTGTTGATGACTAGATGATTGTTAATTATATCCTGACAAACATAGATTTGACAGTACATGCTTTCTTTTTCCTATTGCTGTATGTTTACTAAATACCAAGAACACTGTACAAATCAAATAATATTATAGATAGGAATAAGCAGTAGAAGCTGTTCTCACAACAGTCATTTCATAGCATGTTGGGAAAATGGGCATTTTATTGCCTCCTGTTAAGTTCCTCTACAAGTGACATTTTATTTTACATCAAGTCAATTTATAGCTTTGACTTTTAAATTTAGTCAAGCCAAGTAAATTAACACATCCCAGATCTGATTTCTAAAGTCCTGCTATGTCTATTCATAGTTTAAAATGTACATCAGTATGCTCCAAAAAAAGTCTGTGTGTATATATATATATATATATATATATATATATACAAAGAAAACTGCGGCATTCCAAATAAGTAACGTATATCTTTTAGTGAGAGAGCAACGTTACAGCATGTTGTAAAAGCAAAAGCTAAGATTAGCTTTTACAACATGCCGTAACGTTGCTCTCTACTAAAAGAGATATGTTATTTATTTGGAGTGCTGCAGTTTTCTTTGTCTATTGTATCTACTTCACACTGAAGGCACCCTCCAGCTTTTCAACTGTACAGCACCAAGTGCAGGTTCATCTGCATGTGTATACAGTATATATAAAATGTGACATTTACCAGCATTTCACCATACTGAATAACATAACTGATCCTAGCAAATAATGTAAAAAACAAGCCCAGCCTAAATAATGGCAGAAATTCTCTACAGCGTGAAGTTTAATAATTTTAGCACAAATTCATGAAAATCATTACCAAATATCAAGGTGTGTGCTGGCAACTGCAGACGCAAACTGTCCTCTTTCTCACTGCGTGATGTGTGAGAGAGGGTGCAATCGCCCACTGGATCTGACACCATCACCCCCCCCCCCCGTGCAGCTCATGCAGATGTGTTTTTAATATTTTCTAAGGAGGGGGTCTGGCCACACCTCTCCATATTGGCCAAACCCCTTAACAGTACCAGGGCCCGACAGAGCTGTTGATTTCCCTGGCTCTACTATACAGCCAAATAACGGAAATTCAAAAGTGGCACCTACAGATGTGTCCTCATACATCTTGCCTCAATACACCATATAGTTGAAGTTGCCTGGTATGAGTGAGCTGACAAGTTCTGTGCAACTCTGTTAGCAGCAGGCATGTTTTTGGTCAATTTTACTCTCATTGCTGTGCAAATAGGACACACAAGCAAACTCTGCTGATTACAATGATATATTCTCTATGCATCTGTGGCTGTAACTGCATACGAAATGGTACAGGACAGTGTTTTCTAGGAAAGCACTGTAACGTAGCATTTTATATGCATATAAAGCGGTGGTCACACACAAAATAAAGGCATGCCACATATCAGTATAAGTTGCTTCTGCATCCTTTTTGCATCGTTTAGCGAATAAGATGCATTTCAATGGAAAAAGTTGCATGTAAAGATGCTCGGCACTACTGAATCATGCCAATAGAAGGGCTGTTTAACATGCAGGGAGGCTAGATGTATGTGTACACGTGTACACGTGTCCTAATCAGAATACTTTACACAAATGTTTCTATAATCAGTAGGCTCTAAGTGTACACTGTTTTGTGGAAACTAGTAATAAAACCAAAAGCTATTACTATAAAATACATGAAAATAAAGCTATTAATATTGATGACTGTTTGTATTCATTTTCAGCCTAGCTAAAGTGATTATATTTAGGTACATTGGGATTTTTTTTATGACTTTTTCAAAATGGATTTAAAAGCATTAGCAGTCTCTATGTAGTTAGAACTAGTTTTCTTTATACTGTAGTTAAATTCTCATCAGCTATCCTAATTAGATCACGTATAGTGAATTTCATTCTAATACCAACCGAGTCTTATTAAACTGATCATATGACCTGCTTTGGCAAGCATTCTCTTTTTTTTCTACATCAGTTAGCCAGTAAGGTCAAACATTGAACACATGCTTATCTCTATTGTTGAGTTTACATAGAAATTGCTTCCCCAGCTGCTGAAAAGATAGCACATATTATTTCACCTGTCATATAGAAACAGATTGTATTATATCTGTAGTTACTATTTAACTGACACAGAAAAACATATTGGTGTATGTACAACATTCCTACTGATTAATGGATATGTTTGGAGTTGTACATTTACAACAGTATAATTTTACAGTGGTTTTTGTTTTTTACATACCATTGCAATAAAATATATTGGTTGATCTCTATCATTAATGCTAGCAGGAATGGACTGGGGCCTGAGACATCCCTGGCATTTCCTTGCACGTATGTGCCGCAACTAACTTGCCGGCTGCTCTGGGATAGTGTCTCATAGGATTTAACATCACAATCCCGGGAGACTGTGTAGTGAGGAGCTCCTTGGTGGCCGCTATTTATGAACAGGTGAGCCACCGGGGGAATGGAGACGCAGCTAAATGCTGTGCTTCAGACAAAATTGCTATAACCAGTTTGTGGGGTCCCAGAATGACCTCTCCTGTGACCTCTTCTATAATCCGGCCTTGATGCCGGCAACTGATGGGTGGGAGGGTGTTGAATAGCAAGCTGGGAGGCTGTGCTGATCGCCCAGCCCTTTGTGGATGGACCATCCCAACATGCTAATGAATTGCTAGTGTGACTAATAAGTACTGTTATTTACCCTTCATCTGTATTTTAATCACAATTAGTCTACAATTCCTTAAACTTTTTGAACTTTCAGTTAATTTGTGTTATGAATTCTCTGGTTATAAAAATATTTTATTGCAATGTTGTCCTTGAGTTATTTGTACATTTCATATGAAAAATATTTATTGTAGCTTTGAAACTATTATTGTTCTTGTACAATCATTAAGTTTATGTATTTTCCAAAATTAAATCATGTTGTTTTTTTCTCTTAGCCTACATTTTAGGATAAACATAGTTAATTCTACCATGATGTGTAAGATTTCCATTGTAAAAACACTATTCCTCTTTTCCAGGATCAAAGACAGGCTCAGATGGCCCAATATCGCCAGGATCACTCCTTGATTATGAGGTCATTGGTACATATGTCTGACGTGGCACGTGCAGGAATAATGTCTCAAAGTCAACTCACCACCATAAACCAGTCTCAGCTCAGCGCTCAACTAGGTCTCAATATTGGTGGAGCTTCCATTCCACATACATCTCCTTCTCCTCCAGCTAGCAAGTCAGCGACACCATCTCCTTCCAGTTCAGTCAACGAAGAGGATGGAGATGATACAAACAGGGTGTGTAAAATAAGTATTGTATAAGCTCCTTATGGGCTGCGTTAACTCTGTTGAACATAAAGCCCAAAATGTGGTTGCCAGTAGCAGGTATACGGTTAAAGGGGGGAACTGCTCTGTTTACATTGAAGTTCATCATTGTTACAGGGTGTGCGGCACGCAACACTTTAGTTTGAAAAGACAATAGTCTAAGCTGCCACACCCACCTCCCTTTGGTATTTAAAGCTGCATAACCAACTAAGCTGGTGAACATTTCAGTTCATCACTTTAGAATGGATGCAGCAAACGGTGCGAGCAGCATTATGAATGAGAAGCCACATTATCGAAGATTGTATGGTCCTCCCACAGCTTCCAATCAACATGTTGACATTTGCAATTTTGACACCAGAACAATGACATGTTTAAAATGATGCCAGATAACATGTAAAACCCACATTGTCAATTTCAATATAATGGCAACATTATGAATGTCAGCAGTAGTAAAGTTGACCTATATAGTTAGGGTTAGGTATCAATTAGGGTTAAGCCCCATACACACTGGCTGACTTCCCCTAATGAGCGATTAGTGTTATATCGTTGAACGATAGATCACTCAACGGTATAGTGCATACACACTGAACAATATCATTCTGTGACATCGTCCCCCGCATTTCCCGAACATGCAGCTCAACGATATAGTCAAAATTGAGCTGCATGTTCAGTAGACCATAGACGAACGACAGCAAGCAGCGGGTGCACACATTGTTCATTGTTCAGGTATACACAGTGGACATTATGAACGATAGATCTTTCAAAACAGATTATCATTCATATCGTCCAGTGTTTTTGTTTTGCCCAGTGTGTACAGGGCTTTAAATTGCTGTTAGGGTTAGTTTTAATCTGAAATACTGTTGACATTCACAATGTCGGCATTCTGCGTAAGTTGCCGTGTCAGTGTCGACATTATAAATGTTATCTGTTGATTTTGAACATGTAAACATGCTAATTGTCAATATACTGATCATGTCAACATTATGGTGTCATCATATTGAATGTTATCATTCTGCATGTTGACATATCATACCCAACCATCTTCCACTGATAACACACAGCCCTAGTTTTCTGCCTGCACTGCAAGGGGATAAATACAGTAGTTGCATGTAAAGGTCTCTGAGATCCAGGGAGGGTGTAGACAGGGATGTCCGTGTACTGGGCCCCAACATTTCTGTTACTGGCCCTGGGTGTAGAGCTTCTAAGGTTCTGCTCCTTCGCTAAGTGGCAATGCTCCTTTGTAGTTAAAAACAATGTTAACAGCATCAGTTGCTGCCTTTATAGCGCCTCATTTTGACATACTACTACACATTAGACACATGTCTGAGAAAAACAGCTTTAAATTAATGTATATTGCTATTTCTTTGTCACAGCCATGTTGTTTCCTGTAAATCCAAATGTGTACTCTACATAATATACATAAAGTTTTCCATTTTCTAGGCAGGAGTTTATTCACATGTATCAAAATGTTGGAGAAAGCTAAAGCACCAACCAATCTGCTTCTAACTATCATTTTTCAAACACCGCCTGTAAAATAAGAGAAGCTGATTGGTTGGTACAAATGTGTGCACATACATCTTTGCTATATCCCACCATGTATGGCACAGTTTTGCATGCCCTAGGCTCAGAGATTTAGCCATGCCTTGTGATTTTTCTTAATATGTTACTTTTTTCTTAATATATTACTATAGCTGCTTCTTTAATATGTTACTTTATACATATTCTATTAAGGCAAACAAAAATGTTAAGATCCATCCATTCGCTACTTGTGAAAAAACGCTTAGCCATGTCTTGCAAGTTGTGCCAAATTGAACAAAATAGCAAAGATGTAAGTGGACACATCTGTACTTTATTTCTTTCTACTTTATCTCTCTCCAGGGTTATATAAGTCTCTCCCATTGTAACAACAACAAACTTTATTAAGTCTGATACATTCCTGAATGGATATTGGGATACATAAAGCAAAGCATTTTGTGTCAGCTCAAATCTATTTTGGGTGCAGATAATTGTGACTGTCCCACAGCAGTTGATATTAATAGGCGGTATATGAATAACTAGACTGTTGTAGTTTCTATATTTTAATATCATTGTTAAGAAACTAGTCTGGGGATAACCTTACTAAATAAACAAACTGCCAATCATTTTAGTTTTGAGAAGCTTTCAAAAATATACAGATAGAACTTGTTATATATCATTTAAAACCATGTACAGTATATAGTAAAATAGATTTTGTAATAGACAAATTAAAATTTTCAGATGATTGGAGAGAAACGAGCTGCCCCGGATTCTGGCAAGAAACCTAAAACTCCAAAGAAAAAGAAAAAGAAAGACCCCAATGAACCCCAAAAGCCGGTATCTGCATATGCATTGTTCTTTAGGGATACACAAGCTGCAATTAAAGGTCAGAACCCCAATGCTACTTTTGGTGAAGTGTCGAAAATTGTTGCCTCGATGTGGGATGGCCTTGGAGAAGAGCAAAAGCAGGTAATTTAGCGCTAGAACTGCATGGTAGAAACCAACAGCCTAATTCCAGCATTTTAAATTCTCCTGCATTTTCCATATAATGTTATCTATCCTTTTGCATAAAATGAAGCAATTATAAACACTAATTGCACATTGATACTTTTTTAAATCATGAATGACATCATTTTATCCAAAACACAAAGTCTAGCTTTTGTTGGTATTCAGCATGTTGACCAAAACTACAGTACATCATATTTAAGCAAGGACGGACACCATTGGCTAAATGTAATAGCCTCTGAGTTCCGGAGGTGCAGGAATTTTGTGCAAAATATGGTTTTGCCTTGTGAATGATAGCTGCTTTAAAAAAAAATGGTCAGACTCTTACAACATTCCCACACCTCTGGAACTTGGAGGCTATTACATTCAGCCACATGTCTCTTATGTTATCCTCACAGCTGCTTATAGATATGTAACACCTTCACATAATTTTCCTTTACTCCTCACATTATTCACACATGCAGCAATAGCTGCTCCTACCTCTTTAACCCTATATTTTTATCACTCCTGCGATGCCCTGGGGTTGTCTGGCTGGGTGGCTCTGGGGTGTCCTGCCCCCGAACCTGAACCCCTATAGTTAGTGTTAGGGACTTACCCAATGAGAGGCTACCTTGATGCGGTGGGTAAGCTCATAGCCCTGGCCAGGAATATGCTAAGTGCCTCTGGTTACTACAGGTTGAGCTAGTGTGAGATAGTGCACCTGCTACCTTTTCCCTCTGTACACTTTACTAAGTCTCAAGCAGAGTAGCACCTCACTACCTAATTAAGGTGTGCAAATTAGGGCCCTTTTCCCTGCTTATAGATATGGCCTGTGTTGTGTAGGTACTGTGCAAACCATAGCCGTTTTTTTGTTGCCCATCCTGTGTGAGATTATTGGGGGTCATTCTGACCCGATCACACGCTGCAGTTTATTGCAGCAGTGCGATCGGGTCAGAACTGCGCATGCGCCGGTGCCACAGTGCGCCGGCGCATGCCAGATGGCCGAAGGCTGTCAGGTTGCTGCGATCGCCTCTGCCTGGTTGGCAGGCAGAGTCGGTCACTGGGTGGGGGGTGTGGAATGGCAGCGTTTGGCCACTGTTTTGTGGGCATGGTCTGGCCAATGCAGGCGTGGCTGGAACGAATGGGGGGTGGGCCGCAGCAGCTGCGTGATGTCACACGCAGCTGCTGCGGGCCGGGGAGCGATGATTAGCTCCTGGCCAGCACGCTAAAGCTGCGCTTGTCGGGAGCTACTCTTCAAGTGCAAAGGCATCGCCACTGTGCGATGCCTTTGCACTACTGTGGGGGGGGGCAGGCACTGACATGCGCGGCTAGATAGCCCTGTGCTGGGCATCCCCCCACATGTCAGTGTGAATGATCGTAGCTGTGCTAAATTTAGCACAGCTACGATCATCTCGGAATGACCCCCATTGTTCATACAGAGATGCTTGAAAGTGCTTGAAGCCATCAAAATTTTCTATATGTCTTCTGAAAGTTGGCCTTAAACTACCTAAATTTTCACACAAGTCCTAAAAATAGATAGGGAACCAAATAAAACAAATGAGACCAAAAAGTTAGACATGCTCATTTTGATAAGGAGAAAAAATATCCAATACCATATCACATATTTGTGAGTGGCAAACGTATGTGAACCTTTGCTTTCAGTATTTGGTATGACCCCCTTGTGCAGCAATAACTGAATGTAAACATTTCTAACATTTGCTGATTAGTGCTGAAAATCAGCTTGGAGGAATTTAACCGCATTCCTCCATACAAAACAGCTTCAACTTTGTTATGTTGGTGGCTTTCCTCCCATGAACTGTGCACTTCAGGTCCTTCCACAACATTTTTATTGGATTAAGGTCAGGTCTTTGAATTGTCCATTTCCAAAACTTTACATTTATTCTTTTTCATCCATTCTTTGGTTGAATGACTAGTGTGATTTGGGTCACTGTTTTTCTGCATGACCCACATTTCCATCAGATGTAACTCATGGACACATTTATTGACAGTTTCATTTATAATACTTTGGTATAATTCAGAATTCATGTCCCTTTAAAGATGGCAAGTCAACCTGGGCAAGATGCAGCAAAACAGGCCCAAACCATGATACCACCACCACCGATCACAGATGGTATAAAGTTTTTATGTTGGAATGCAGTGTTCTCCTTTCTCCAAACATAAAGCTTCTCATTTAAACCAAAAAGCTCTATTTTGGACTCATCTGTTCACAACATATTGTTTCAATATGCTTCTGGCTTATCCAGGTGATCTTTAGCAAACTGAAGATGGGCAGCAATGTTCTTTTTGGAGAGCACCAGCTTTGCAATACTGTCATGCACACCATGATGGTGGACTTATGAATATTAACATGAGCTAATGTGAGAAAAAACATTCAGTTGCTCAGAGGTTACCTTGGGTTACTTTGTGACCTTGCAAACTATTAGACGCCTTGCTCTTGGTGTTATTTTAGTTGGTCTGCTTCTCCTGGAGAGGGCAATAATGGTCTGATTGTTGATTGGTGCAGTCAAAACTCTTTAAAGATGGTTTTGTAACATTTTCCAGCCTGATCAGCATCAGCAACTGTTCTTCTGAGGTCCTCCGAAATCTCCTTTGTTCATGGCATGATGCACTTCCACAAACGTGTAGTGAACATCAGACTTTGATAAATCCCTGTTCTTTTAAAAAGACAGGTTGTTTACTCACACCTGATTGTCATTGAAAATACCTGACTCTTATTTCACCTTCAAAATATCTGCTAAGTCTAAATTTTTACATACTTTTGCAACTCACAGATATATGATGTTGGATCATTTTCCTCAATAAAAAAATTAGCATGTCTAATTTGTTTTGTCTCATTTGTTTGATTTGGTTTTCTTTATCTGCTTTTAGGACTTGTGTGAAAATATGAGATAGTTTTAGGCTGAATTTCAGCAGAAACATAGAAAATCCTGAAGAGTTCACAAACTTTCAAGTACCACTATATACTGTAGGGAGAGCAGTGTGGGATTTTTAGAGGCTTAAGGGGACCTCCTGGGTTAGGAGAATTCCACAACCAGTAGTTTAGTTTAACATTTGAAAACTGAAAAATGTAGTTTGGGTGAAGTTCTCCTTTAATTACAGTAGATTGTAATTCGAAATACTTGTTGTTACCATTCCTATCATTACAATTGCTGTACTGTAATGTCTTGTGGTAAATGTGTATGATGTTTTTTAATTATTATTTGGAGTCTGTTAATGTAACATGAAGGCATTGTGTACAAGTTTCTAAGACATCTGCTCTCTACCAGACTTCCCCTGTTATGATTTAATGATGGTGATTAATCAAGCCTATTTGTAGCTACAGCAACAACTAGGTCTTTGTTGAATGGCACAAAAAATACTTAGCAGAGGCCAGACTTCTGCAGGCAGGAAGTCAGAGAAAACATAATCACAGTCATTCAGAGAACTGGGTGAATTATCAAAGGATTCCTCTACTTTTGTACTGGGCTAGTTGATTTTCTAATGATCAGTTCTGCAATAATATAAATCGAGATTTCACAAAGTAAAATAATGTAAAGTACAAGTAAAGTGTCACTGTTTTCTTTCTTTAATATTATTATTTAATGTAGTATAGCTTCAATGCCCTATATTAGTAAAGGTTTGAGTTCAGTATAATTTGTTTACTTTGATAGTATTGATAGTTGTTTAGTTCAACTTGGACTTCTATGTCCAGACCATATTTGCCAACTTGTGGAAGTCCCCTCTGGAAGATCCTGGAGGGGAAAGTGACAGGGGTAACTGCAGGTGGGCATAGAGTTGTGCAATGAATCAGCTCAACTCTCTGTAGAAGTGGATGAGATGCAAGAGTGTGATCTACTTTCCTGGAATACTGGAAGAGATCCCCAAATCCCAGGAGTCTTTTGGACTTTCTGAGAGAATAGGCTAGTATTATCCATATGCCTACTGTTTTTGTTCTACAAAAACATTTTGCAAATGTATTTTTTGCCAATCAGTAATTTATAATAAAATAAGGACTAATATCATTCTCTTGTTCTTCCTACAGGTGTACAAGAGAAAAACAGAAGCTGCCAAAAAGGAATATTTAAAGGCTCTTGCAGCCTACAGAGCAAGCCTGGTATCTAAGGTAAGAATTATTCTGTTACATATATATATATAGATAGATAGATTATATGGATATAGATTGATAATATGATTCAGTAAAGTCCATTTTGCTGTTCTTTGTGTCTGAAATAAATATAAGATAGGAATACAGAAAATTATTTTATGCAAATAACTTATTTGCTTCTGTTCCCTCCACAGACTGTAAAAGTGTTATAATGTACCTTGCTCAAGTACAAATGTAGGGGTCTATTCATGAAGCAGTGAAAAGTGTGGAGAAGTTGCCCATGGCAACCAGTCAGCATTGAAGTAATATTTATAATTTGCATACTATGCAATTTTTATGGAGCAGCTGATTAGTTGCCATGGGCAACTTCTCCACAGGCTCACTCTTTTCACTCATTCATGAATAGACCCCTTAGTGAGCCATAAAAATGACATTGCAAGAAGCTGTTAGACCCATATACATTTTACAGGTTTGTTTTTGAAGTGAGTACATCTACATCTATCTTGCAGTTTCTGTATCTAACCTTTCCTCTGATACTGTACACCTTTGCAAATACAGAGTAGACAACCTATCAATCAGATTAAGCATCTGCTAAAGATAAAGTTAATTTATTTGGTTTAGCAGATCTGTGTCATATTGCTGAATGTAATTATTGCATCTGTTTATTGCTGTATTAAAATACAATGGTGGTTCGATAAATAAGGTAACAAAATCTCTTCTATAATATTCTCTATTTGGTTATGATTTCCCGCCAGGGCAGACCACTGCTTCCTCTCACAGATACTAGACTCTATCTCATATCAGTCATACTGTCTTAACATTAATTGTAAGATGGCGGGGCTGGGGGAAATATGGTCAAACATTGAGGTATGTAGTATGATCAGATTTCTGTGACTAAAGGGCACAAGCGCAGCTGAAATCCATCGCCAACTTGTTGAGATGTACGGTGATAATGTCCTGTCACAGAAACAGGTTTAGCTTTTGTGCACTGCCTTTGATATTAGCAGGACAGACGTTCAAGATGAGCAGTGATCTGGCCAGCCAAACACGTCCACCACAGGCACTGCTCCAAACCCAAACCTGTTTCCGTGACATGACATTATCACCGTACACCTTAACAAGTTGGTGATGAATTTAAGCTGCTGAGGAGTCCTTTAGATGCAAGAATCTAATAACACTATGCATCTCAATGCTTTACTATGTTTCCAAGAGCCCTGCCATCTTACAACTGATGCTGAGACAGTATGACTGATATGAGGTGCAGTCTAATGGCTGTGAGGGGAAGCAATGGTCTCCCTGCTTGTGCCTGGTGGAAATTAAAATGAAATAGAGAACATTTATACATGAGTTTTGTTTACCTTACTTATTGAACTACTCTCATAGAACAGATTTCAGTAGGTGTGCATAGGTTCAAAATAGAGTGTAGTGGGGAGTAACTAGCAGAGGCAGGGCCCTCTTCAAGCCCAGTGTACCTAGCGTACATTTTAAACAAACAGCATGATCAGACAATTTTCATAGGCAAACAATGGCCATATAGCTTTATTGTCGATTGTTTTGAGATTAAACAACCCAATCTAGCATGTGTGGTACAATGTTTTGCTGTAGTTCAAAATGAAATACATGTTCTTATCTGTACATTTGACAAAAAAAAGTTGTTTTTTAATTTTCCTACAGCATTGCAGTCCTGAAGAGTAGTGGCACTCATCTTCAGCAGTTTGCATGTACATGCTGAGGACAAGTCCCACAGAAGTGGTTAACAAACCCACAAGCAATCAAGCACCATGTTAACTATAGCTCTAACTGTTTGGTTGGCATCTTTTTCATTTATTAGAAATTGGTCCATAAGGTTAAATTACTTTGGAAAAGATACTGAAATATAGTTTACAATTGAGGTTGCATTTATTTTAGGTCTGCTCTAGATCAGTGGTTCTGAAACTCCACAAGACTATATGAAATCCATTTCAATTCTATGATTGTAGAATCTATTCTGGTTGTAATTATGAGAATTTTAAGTGACATGTTAGTGTGGTCTTCTGATTGGCTGTAGCAGGAAGGAAAAAGACACGGATCCAACACTGAAACCAAATCAGATGAGTAAGTGGTACAAGGAGAGAGATTGAGATTGATAGATTGGATGAGAGATTGGGAAAAAATAGGAAAAAAGAAGACCAAATTATACAAAAATGTTAAAATGACAATTGCAGACAAAGATGTACAGTGCTGGTACTCTGTGTACTTTAGTATTACTTTTTCCATACAGATGTGTTTTATTATGATCTTCATCTAATTATATCACTCACCCTTACATAAACAATTTAGATCTGCCCCTGAATAGTTTTGCCTGAGACCATAGGGACTGAGGATGTATAATCAGCTACTTGATTAACACCATGTTTTAAACACAACATATCTTTTGTACAATGTACATTGTGTATGTTTAATATTGTACACCATTATTATTAGCAGATATAGGCCCTGATGATAAATTGCACGGTGATAAAGTACCAGCCAATCAGCTTCCAACTGCCATGTTACAGGCTGTGTTTGAAAAAGGACAGTTAGGAACTGATTGGTTTGTAGTTTATCACCGTGCAATTTATAACTCTCAAAAGCTTGATAAATCTGGTCCACAGTTTTGTACGGTAATGTGCTAATGTATCCCTGTCACTATTTTATGTAATGTTTAATGGATATCATTCTTATTTTTCCTTGTGTTTCAGGCTGCAGCAGAATCGGCAGAGGCTCAGACAATACGCTCTGTCCAGCAAACACTGGCATCAACCAATCTCTCTTCTTCTCTTCTCCTCAACTCCTCACTTTCCCAGCATGCATCTATCTCAGTGGCAGCCCAGAATCTCCAGCAATCACTTCCAAGGGCGATTGCACCTAAACCTTTATCCATGAGACTACCCTCTAGCCAGATTGTGACTTCTGTCTCCATTGCACCTAACATGCCATCTAGCATGGGAACTCCTTTAATGAGCTCTATGGGTGCACCTATGGTTGCCACACCACCCTCTTCTCAAGTGAGCCCCTCATTGCAGAGCCAGCAGCATCACATCCAACAACTGCAGCAGCAGCAGTTACAGCAAATGCAGCAGCAGCAGCTTCATCAGCACCAAATGCACCAGCAGATCCAGCACCAAATGCAGCAGCAACATTTTCAGCATCACATGCAGCAGCAGATTCAACATCAGCAACAGCAACAACAACTCCAACAGCAAATGCAGCAGCAACTGCAACATATACATCTACAGCAGATGCAGCAACAGCAGCAGATGCAACACATTCAGCACCAGTCTCAGTTGTCTCCTCAACAACAATCACCTGCCGCTTCCCAAACTGGGGTACCTAACCAGATAGCGTCACCCATCCCACATATCAGTAGTCCGCCCCCATCATCCCAACATCATCAGCCATTAATACAGTCCCAGGCACAGACTCAAGTGCTGTCTCAAGTCAGTATTTTCTAATCCTTCAGTGGTTTCATTGTTGGATAGTTTCATCTCCTTAAGGGAAGGTGCATATGCTGTAAATTGTCCAAACATGTTATGCGAGTTTGCATAATGTACCAAGTGAAACTCTTAAGTGTCTATTAGATAGGCAATAAAGAACGATGTAACCTGTATCGTATTTTAGCATCCTCAAAATCACTTCTCTAAAAACTAAAGAAAGCTGTCCTTTTGGGTTTCTTTTTCAAGTGATGCCTTTTTAATTTATTAAAGCTTTTCCTAAAATATGTGAATTGTGTGGTCTAAAAAACACACTGGGAAGTAACTACAAAAATCTGCAGACCGTTTGAGTGAACTTGAAGATGCCGCAATGTGTTTGGACCGCAATGCATTGTCTGCAGTGGAAACTCAAAAAAGACAAAACATATGCAGTTGGAACTACCTGTAAAGTGATAATGTCACAATCATGCAAGTGCATTTGTATAACATATGTAGTTAATGGCATTTTTGTCATATGTTATGATGTAAATCACAGATGTTTGCCAAAGTTTTTTTTGTCTATTCTGAATAATGAAAAAAAAGGTCTTATTAGCAACCAAAATTTAAGTTTTAAATACACTGTAACAGTATGTTGATTGGTTCTGTGTCCCTGCCATATACATTTGAATTAGAAAAAAATGTGAATATAATGTGCTTAAGTGACACTTTTCATATTAAATCAATGTATTTTTCAAAGGGAAATGCACTTAATAAATGGTTATTCTAAGAGCTAAATTTAACTAATGCTACAAGTACTGTATGAGCAGTAGAATATTTAAAAGGGTACCCTAAGTAAGGTGTATATATTTTCTTTCGGAGTTGTATGTTTTGTTGTAAAAGGTTTTCATAAACAAGGCTTTAATGTAACACTGGTTACAGAACCATTAATTGCTACATCGCTTATTGTGTTTTTATGCTGTTTTATACTTTTTTATGAGTTCTGATAGCAGCAGTTAAGTTGTTTGTATTTTTGCTTAACTGAAAAAAAATGCTTTTATCTTGCAATAGAATAAACACGTTTCTGTAATAGATTGCATGATGCTTATTTATTTTTCATATTCCCTGTAGTTTTCTGTATAGAATATTTTGTTTGTACAAATGCATTTGTTTTTCATTTTTAATGAATGCCTTACAGCTGTCCTTTTGAGATTGATCAGTTGCCATATAAGTTTATTGCTGATGTTAGATCAAATGAAGTATACTGTTATATGTCCTGGTCTATAACAATATAGAATGAAGTTAATCCAACAGCCTATGTAGTATGTCTTATATATCCCTGTATATAATCCCTTTTTCATTATTACATATGTTTTGAATGATGGCTTACCATGTTTTTCCTTAATGGCAAAATGCAGGGAAATCCAGAATGAAGAAAAGATGCACTGTATATTCTCTGTATTGCACTCTTCCTATGAAGTTAACAAAAGCAGCCATGTAATTGACTTTTTGATCCTGTAGGGATCAATGTTCCTTTTTTAAAGCTCAATTTGAGCTGCCTTCTACTTTTCCATTGCTACTTGAATAGAATGCAGCTCTGATGGAGAGTCAGTGTAGGCTAATTATCCTTGTGCATCCACCCTGAAAATGGCAGTCTGATAAATAAACCCAGGTAGCTCATAGTGGTAAGGGCTTTTCTGCATTAGATAATTTATATTGATTTTCTAGATAATGTCTGCCAAATGTACAGATTTTATCAGGCAATTTGGCATTCTTGTTGTCTTATCAAATGACCAATAATTGCATAGTGTGTAACCTCATGCTTCTGCTCAGGTTGAATCAGGTAGTCTGTCCCCCTCCCCCCTCCATTTGCATATGTGAGATCACCAGATGATCCATAAAACATCAGCCGATGTGTTTCTAGACAGTTTAATTTACAATTCACTTTGATTATCTACAAATAGGAACCAAGTCTAAACAGATTGCAGCATATTTTGTCCAGCATTAGGTAAAGAAAGAACTGTGTATGAGTGGAATAAGGGCATTGCAGTAAGAATTGTGCTGCAGAATATGTTATTGCTTTTCTGAAAACCAGCTGGCCATGCTGCATGTGCTGTTTATTAGAGATTCATTTAAATGTGGTCCTTTCTTGTCTATTTTAATATAATATGTACAGCAGAGGTTCCCAGACTCTGCCATTTCTGTCCCGGTTTTAAGGATACCCATGCTTGTGCACAGGCAACTAAATTAGTACCTCAGTCAGCTGATTTATCCATCTGGACTTGAGCATGAATATTCTTTAAACCTGGACTGTAATGGAAGACTTTGGGAACCTGTGGTGTATGGTGTTCTTAAGTCACATTCAAAGGTGGCGTTCAATTTGCAGTGCAGGAGAATCAGTCGGAACACTGTCACATAATGGCCATCAATGTGCATATTTTGCCTTGCAACTCATAGAGGTGCACTGGACAATGTGCAATGTTAGCCTAAGGTATTATCAGGGATATGCACAGCATAACCACACATCTCCAGTAGTTGAATTGCTTTTTCAATTTCTACATTGGATTTTTGTGAACAAGATTGGATGAATGTTATAAGTATGATTTTCAACTATTCTGGAAATCAAACTTTCCTCCATATGGTTTTATTTTATTACTATAAGACCTAATTCCTCAAAGTTTTGTCCAAAGGTCAATGAATTTAGCTTCTAGGATAATACTGGGAAACAAGAGAAATATCATTAATATCTTCAATACTAAATATCTTTGACCAAATAATGTACTGTACTAAAGGTTTAACTATATATTCTCTTATAGAACATTACCAGTGAGTATCCATGAGTTCATCAAATTGTGGTTGTTGGCAGTACAAACAACATTTAAGGAGGGCACTCCTACCTGTGCAGCCTCTATCTGGACCTCTAGCTAATACTAGAAATTAACAAATTAAGCACAATAAAATAATTAAAATTGGGGTGAGGATAATAATTGCTGGTTCATTAGTATAATGTAAAAATTTCTCCCAATGAGATATATACAGAAAATCATCCAAAGTTAAAAAATATGTATGTTTCATCGCAATAGAACTCCTCCTTGTGCCCAGATTAGCTGTCAATGGTAAAAGTTCCTATGCGGATACAGCACATGAATGTCATTGAGCCCCCAAAATTAATGATAGGTGGATAAGCAGAAGCATTTGCAGAATGTACTAAGCCTTGGAGAGTGATAAAGTACCAGCCAATCAGCTCCTTTCAAACACAGCCTGGATATGGTCAGGAGCTGACTGGTAGTTTATCTCTCTCCACAGCTTAGTACATCTGCTCTTATTTGTTAAATGACAAAGACGTGGTTTTGAAAAGGTATCAACAAATATGTGGGGAATAAAGTCCCTCCAATTCTTTGCCTACTTCATAATCATCTTGATAATGACGGATACAGATGATAGACTTCATACAATTAATTCTCCAAGTGTCTCCTATATCATTATGCATGGGGTGATAAAAAAAAAATTGACAATGGCAAGCTGCTAATGTATTATCACCAGCAAAATTTAATCAAACAACAAATTGCATGCTAAGGGGCATATGTAATAATCCTTGGAGAGTGATAAAGTGAAGAGAGATGAACTACCAACCAATCAGCTCCTTTCGTTTTTCAAACACAGCCTGTGACGTGGCAACTATGAGCTGATTGGTTGGTACTTTATCTCTCTTAGTTCATCTGTTCTTAAATATTATCACTACATACTGTAGATGTAGAAAAGTCATGGGAATCTGGAATTTACTAAAACCAGCTGAAAAGGATCACTCCTGGAGGGATACCTTCACAAAGTAAAATCAAGATGCACAGCATCTACCGCTAACACGTTTCAACACAGGGGTCTTTGACAAATGTATTTTTGCTATAAAAAAAGTAATCAAAACCAAACAAAGCTTAAATGTTTACAACTATAAAAAGGTTTGCTAACATACATTAATTATTTTCTTTTATCCCAAATTCAAAATTGTATTATTATTATTATTATTATTATTATTATTATTATTATTATTATTATTATTTTATTTACTGTGGCACCATTTTTTAATGCTGGTCAAGTGCGGTACAGAAAATATATGCTACTCATACATATACTGCAAAAGTCACTGATTGGGAGAATTGGTAATAAAAACAAAATTTCCTTAATGTGAACAGATGTAAGAAAGGAGTGATATTTGTTATTTCAATGGAGAGCAACTTTAATTGTGTGTACAAAAACACTTCTCTCTTTTGAAACAGATAATGGTATATATATATATATATATATATATATATATATATATGACAGCCAATCAGGAAATAATTTAATGATAATTTGATTGCGAAGTGAAAAGAGAGAGGGGCGGGTGGTGTTTTGTGCTGAGAATGTGTATGCTGAAAGCAGACGTATTTAAAGCTTCTCTACTCACTGCATCATCGGATATGTGGCTGTGGTTGCTATGGTAATTGCATAATACTTCTAATTAAGTGTCATTTGTGGAAAAATATTAAGTAAAATTAAACAAAATTTATGTTTGTTGTAATGAATACAAGATGAAACAAGCCCTCCACTAATTTTTGTAAAAATAAAATAGCGTCTCAATCCATTTTGGAGAAATGTGCATTTAAACAGTATGACCCAATGCAGTTGGAGAACCTTTTGTGTCACCATGCTTTAACACTATCAGATCACCCAATACCAGTCTTTCCTAACTCCAGTCATCAAGAGACCCCTAACAATGCATGTTTTACAGATCTCCTAGCGGGTGTACAGCTGTATTCTCTGCTCGCTGAGACATTTTAAAAGATCCACAAGTGGAGCTAATTATTTAATTAGTGATACAGAGGAGATCTATAAATCGTGTGCTGTTAAGGGTCCCTGATGACTAGAGCTGGGAAATACTGGGCTACATACAGTAGTCATGTGTCTGCAAGGGTTGGGTATGAGATCCCGATGGACAGGATGCCGGTGGTCAAAAGACCAATGCTGGCATCCGGATGTTGAAGATCCCAACAAGGGTGAGTTAAGCATTCTAACTCCCCTCCCTCCACCTCCCTGACCATCCCTTACCATAGCCTAGCCTAAGTGCCTAACCCTAACCTCACTGAGTAGTGCCTAAACCTACCCCCCAGGGTGCCTAACCCTAACCCCGCAGCCTAACCCTAACCTCTAACCCCACCCTGCAGCCTAACCCTAACCCCCTACTGCTCCACCCATAGTCTAACCCTAATCGTCCTGCTATACTTAACTTCAGGATTCCAGCATCGGGATCCTGACTTTTTCTGGATTCTGGCATCAGTGTTCTGATAGGCGTTGGGATTTTGGCTGCCAAGATCCCAACAGCCGGGATCTTGAACGTATCCCATTTGCAGGGCCTGTCTTGTTGCACATTGTAAAATTATTTGAATTAACCCTCTTATATTAGTCATTTTGCATTTCATGTATACTATGTACATATGTACTGCTCCAATTTTATTATTTCTATTTACATATGTTTACATAGACTGTCACCTTGTCAGTACAGTAATCTTTTCCTAATGACAACTGCTGACCAAAAGAACAATCGTACATTGCGGCCTGTAGCCATATTCTATTAAATATTAAAGAATTTGACTGAATGTATTTTTCCTTGTTTAAATCACAAAACCAAAAACATAATAAAAATAAATCCTTACTAGAGCCTAGACATTGAAGGCGCTGTACAAATGATCTTTTATGTGACATGACAGATACCTGGTTTCTTAGGAATACAGCGGTGGGATAATGTCAGATCTGTTTTCTCTTGTTTACATTTCAGAACAAAACAGGTTCATTTACTGCCCTCTCCATTTCTCTCTCTTCTTTCTCTCTCTGTCGTACTGCGAGTGTTACGGACACAATTCCCCAGTTGTCTTGCAAGATTAATTACAGCATCTGTCCTGTCACAAGCTATAATGAAGAGGTCTTGATAAAAATTGCAAATTACCGCTGGCAACAATCTTAAACTGCTTATGATAAAATGAAAATTAAAAACCACAAACTAACAGGCCTGATCAGAATCCTAATTCCCAAACAATGATATTGTTAGAGATTTGCTCAGGAAACAAACACAGTTAAGGATACCATCTGAATACTGAATGGCTTTTAGCTGTTGTCCACAATGTATGTGATACAGTGGATTATTAATAATGAATTTGTAACTTAATATTTAATGAACAGCATCTTGTTATGGTCTATGGGTACTGAATAGCCTGGAATAAAAATTATAGGTATGAACAGATATATTTCAAGGAATTAAATATTTTCTTGCAACAAATTCTTCTCACTGTTGATCAGTACATCATTTATTTGTCATCTTATGATTTACACAACACTCAAACTGAACCATCTAATTTATTTGTTCTTTTTTGCTATTGATAAAATATTGATTTGCCATTGTTCTGTTTAAAGACTTTTCTTTTGATCGAACTAATGAATTTGATGTGTTATAGGCCCTACACACTGGCCGATAATCCTTAAAGATATGAACGACCTTGTTCATTAATGAACGAGTTAACTTTCATATCTTTGAGTGTGGAGTCACCAGCGATGAATGATGCGCGGCCCCGCGCTCATTCATCGCTGGTGCCCCGTCGGCTGTGCATGCAGGACAGTATGGACGATCTCGTCCATATTTGCCTGCACTTCAATGGAGCCGGGTGATGGGGGGAGTGAAGAAACTTCACTCCCCCGTCACTGCCCCTCCCCCCCGCCGCCGGGTCACCCGTCTGCCGTATCCGCTGTCGGGCAGCTCGGCAGCGGATCTTTAAATGTGTAGGGCCCATTAAAGTTGCCCCACCTTTGAATTAGGTTCTTTGACACCCTTGTGAAAAAAAGTATCATAATAAAAAAAACTAAATTTGGAAGTTTTACCCCATCCACACACCTTGCTTATTTGCACCCACACTTTTCTGAACCACTTCTCAGAACAGATTAGCCTGCCTGCTTATGCTTCATATATGACTTTGTGCTACTCTCTCATGTTCAAGTCAAATTTTATAAGCGTAAAATAATCTTCAAATAATATTTGCTTGTACAGTAGTTGTACTAAGTTGCTCCAATTGGGGTATATGTACCAAGAGGAGATGGATGTGGATTGTTGGGTCGACAGTGACTAGGTCGACACATGAAATAGGTCAACATGGTCATTAGGTTGACATGGATAAGGTCGACATGAGTTTTTTTTTTTATTAATTTTTTGGCGTCACTTATTTCGTAAAGTGACCGGGAATGCACTGTGTCCCCTGGCATGGCGAGCGAAGCAAGCTTACTATTTCAAATCGTAGTCCAAGTGGATCGTAAAGTATAAAAAAGTTTAACAAAATTTGAAAAACTCATGTCAACCTTTGCCATTTCAACCTAGTGACCATGTCGACCTAATGACCTTTGTCAACCAATAGTGGTCGCCCTAAGTGGTGTTGACCTAAAGACCGGATATCAAGGAGATTACCCAATTTTTTACTGAAAATTTAATAATGCTACTTAACAAGAGATGAAAAACATCACTTGTCAAAAAAAAAGCCATCTGAGTATGGCACTATACCTACCTACAAGTTCCTGATGCAACGCTAGATATTATGTAAATAATACGCATACATACTGTAGAATGAAATGGTTCATTTGCTAGGGGTAAACAGATCACCGTAGGAGTAACTTACTCCTACTGTATAATATGCAGCAATGCAGGATGCCTTTTAGCTCTGAGATCATGGATATTTTAATACATGCTCCTTATCTTGAGTAGAGGCTCATGCCTGTTGTCCACAGAGCTAAAGTGTATGATGCTTAATACAAACATAAAAGTAAGTAAAAAGTGTAGCACTTGCCTTTCCGATGACTCGCTGGCAGCTGGAAAACCCAACGACCATGGTTTTGTCCTGATCAACATTTTTCGCCCAGTGTTTCTTAAATTTAGTCCTCACACACTACCAACAGTTTGTGTTTTCATAATTTCTGTCTGTGGAAACCAGATAGAATAACTACTGTCACAGACAAGTACAGTAGTTGCAGTAACTGATGTGTGATTAAAGAAATCCTGAAAACATGACTTGTTGGAGATAGAGATCAGATTTGGGCAAAACTATTTTAGTCTGAATGAGAGAGGATTAAGGAACAGAAATAGTAACTTTTGTATCTCCAGTACTGTGGAACTACATGTTCCAGTGTGTGTTGTGATTATGCTTTCCCATCATTGGGGAGCCTGTACTTCTTGGGTAGAGGATATACAATAATGTGTTACTGCTTTATTTAACTCAATATGCATTAATTTAGATTTGTTTTGATATGCCGCTGCTGGTTAATTGTGAGCTCTGCTTGAGAGTGTGTACTCCTGCAGGCATTAAGCTCTCTATCAGATCTACAAAGGAGCTATATTACTACTAGTATTTGGTAAAACAACTCATGACATCCTTTACATCCTTAAAGCACCTCGTTTACACTACAGATGGAGCATACTATTACCACTGGATTACAGAGGACCTGGAAGAGCTCACAAAATCCATACATCTACTGTACATTGAATTTAATAATAAAATACAAAAAATATTGTGCCCCCACCCTTTAAAGTTAAATAGCTGCATTCAAGGCTGGTGTGTTGACTAATTACTCTCTGGTCTAGTTCTTTCTGTGCCTACAGTCTGTATAGGCAGCAATTTTATGGGGTGAACTAATTATTGTTATTGGTGACATCATAAAAATCATGAAGTTACTCCAGTATTTTCAAGTTAATTAACAGTTGCAGTATCAAGTATTTTATTTAAGGCCAAAAATGTCTGCTCTGAGTAGGCGAGTACAGTAAGAATTGTTCAACATTTATCTTACGAATGACTGTTTAATTAATGCTTTAAAATAGCTCTCAGACATAAACTATACACTTTAAATGTCATGGCTCCAATAAATTCAGTACAAATCCCTCATCCCTAATATAAATAGGTGCCATTCTCTCCCAACTGGGCTTTAGAAAATGTCACAGTTTAATTTTAATCTCGTTTTTAACCCACTAGTGTGAATGAAGTTTTGCATAATGCATCTTATGCAGTGTTTTGAAAACATCTTTAATCATACAACAGGTTAATTAATTAAAATGATTTGACTGGTAATCACAAAGAGAAATCCTCAAATATTACCTGTTTTGGTACCTGGAAGATATGAAATTTGATTTCACCTGCTTTGTAACTGCAAAAACCTGTGTTATCTTAATTACATGGCATTACAGTAAGTGGGAAAAGCAGATGCACGTTTGGCAGGTGTGTAATATATGATTCTGGAATATTTGTATTTGAAGACACTAATTTTTGTTTTAATATATCATATCGTATTTTTATACTGCAATGCAATCCGAAGTTACAGTACAGAGCATGAACAACATATGGGGCTAAGGGATCTATTTACTAAGCCTTAGATGGAAACAAAGTGGATTGAGATAAAATACCAGTCAATCGGCTCCTAACTGTCATTTTTCAAACCGAGCCTGTGACATGGCAGTTAGTAGCTGATTGGATAGTAATTTATCTTCTTCCACTTTATCTCCAACCAAGGCTTAGTAAATAATAGACCCCTAAATGTAATAGCCTGCGAGCTGCGGGACTTTGTGCGAGTCTGCCCATATTTTTAAAGGTGCAATCATTTACCCGGCAAAGCCAGGTTGGTTTTAACTTGTAAAAGATTGTCACTTTAAAAATACTGGCACTCGCACAAAGAGCCTGATTCAGACCTGATCACTGCTGTGCGTTTTCACACAGCGGGTGATTATTGATGGACTGCGCATTCGTATTAACCGCAATGAACACGAGTGTCGCCAAACAGCGACAAGCTGATGTGAAAATTTCAATCGCATAGCCATTCGCATGATGATTGACAGGAAGAGGGCATTTGTGGGTGGTAACTGACTGTGTTCTGTTAGTGTCAGGGAAAATGTCGGCGTTCCCAAGTGTTTTCAGGGATGGTATGTGACGTCAGCTCCTGACCCGATCAGCCTGTTCTCATTGCACTGTAGGAGTAAGTCCTGGGCTGCGCACAGACTGCACACACTGGCAAAACCATTCAATGGTGGGTGAGGTGCGAACGGATTTGCAGCTGTCTGCTGACTGAAAGACATTTGTAGCACGGTGTACACATGCGATCGCACACTTGCATAGGCAAATTAACACTCCTCTTCGGTGGTGACTATCTGAACCCAGGACAACAAAATTAGCAGCCTAGCGATCAGATCTGAATTAGGCCAAAAGTCCCACACCTCCAGCAGCTCGCAGGCTATTACATGTAGTTCATGCTGTTATAAACAGCAACCAATCACATGTCAGTTTACACAGACTTGATTCCACAATGCTGACACAAGCTCATTTCTGGTTTGTTTGCTATGAGTAATTTTAATTAGTTCATTATATTAATGTGATTTAAATGACACTAAATATTATCTTTCATATTGATTGATTTCTGGTAGTAATCAATGGGACACATTTAGGGTTGCTATTGAAAGACAGATGCATATAAAAAAAGACGGTTTGCAATGGGATGGGGCCAGATGTATGCTACAAATGTGCTCTAAATCAACAGCAGGCATGATACTTGCGTCTGAAAATACTGCAATGCCACCACATCAAATCTGCCAACTTGACCCCTGAACTTCATATGTAATTTACTACAGAAGTTATCTGCACTGAATTAATTCATCTATGTTAGACATTAAGTGGACAGTTCACCACCAGAGCATTACTTATAGCATAAAAGGGGTCAAGTTGGAGAGTCTGCCACGTAATGTATGTGTGATATTAAATGGCTAACTTGCCAACACTAGTGTCAGGAACCGTATATAATTTGCATTGACATGCTAAAATAACATACTAAATAATGACAAATGTCTCATCACATGACCTCTGTCACTATGCAGAAAAAAAAAAAAAGCAGCTGAACTATTGCAAGTTGGCAAGCGAGCATTTTATCTGAGGTTTTTATTTTAGGAAGGATGCTAACCCATCCCATTTTTCATTTGAGATTTTATATATGTACATATATGTGTACACCCCCCCCCCCCCCCTGCAAAGTGCTTTAACATTGTGACAGGTGCCTAATGACCCTGACTATGCATTTCCTCCCTTGCTACCTGTTCTGTATAACAAAGGCACTTTATATAATTAACTAAGAGACAGGTCACTGTTGTTTATCTTATAGCCCTAATAAGTAAACTGTTGCAAAGCAGTCATAACAAACAGCCCACCAGCTTTTTACATCAATGTGCGGCACTGTTAGTGTATCGATTCAGCAATGGTTTTAATAACCCCTACGTGCAGAGACCATAAGGTGACGTACTTGATATATTATTTTTTTTACACTACAACAGAGATTACATTTCTCAGGTTTAAGTATAGTATTTTCAGGTTTAATTAAAAGATTTTGTTTTCAGATGCTTAAATTAGCTGACTCTCCATCCTCTCTTCACTATCTCAGCATCCATCAGAAATGGTTCTAACCTTTCCCTCCCCTCCTTTGTTTGGCTTTTGTGTTGTAACAGCTGTTATTATCATTTTTTGGTCAGCTGTGGTTGCTGGAGGCATAACAAGAGCAGATGGTGTTTTGCTATGCATGAATGGAGAGTTAGGAGACTTTGGATTGAATAGGCTGAGTCTGAATAGTGTCTATACACCACCTGCCCATTTACCAGCAGTATTAAACATCGTTGTAGTACGATCTGCCCAAGATCTACTAGAATCGGATGGGAAAGAGAGAGCCCTTCTGGATTTTGTACATATTTATTGATCCTTTCTACATTAACAGCATAATGCAGTACACAGTCAATTTGAGCTAATTGGAAATGACACAGCATGTATATGTAATCTATCACGGCAGTCTCCTGGTACAGTTTATAGGACTCGCTGCCATAGTAACACACAATCAGTAATGGCATACATTAGGAAGGCTAAGTAGGAAGGAGTAAAATAGGATCATTTTATGGTTGTGTTTTTACAAAGTGTGCTTGTGGGATGGGTAATTTAAACCTGAATAAAATATCATCTTTGTTTTATATATATTTTTTATTAGATTTTACTCCTCCAGCTCACTTATACTGAAATCATTAACAAACCAAACACACAAATTTTGCCCAAAGGATGCATATAAACAGCTTTAACAAGATGTCTTAATTGCTTCATGCTTTTTTTCACTTTAAAATAATAATGCATTCAGGAAGATTTGTGCAGGTTGGATAATATTGCAAATATTGCTTTGCTCCCTGGTAAGAGTAGGGTGTATGATTACTAAAATCCTTATCTACTCACTGGTCATCTCTAGATTACAATACTGTAATAACCCCCTATCTGGCCTCCCTGCCTACCACCTCTCTCCAATTCAATCTATCCTCAATGCTGCTGCCTTGCTCATCTCCCTCTCCAAATGTACTACGTCAACCTCCACTCTCTTGCAAGCCCTACCCCTTCAGAATCCAATTCAAACTTCTGACACTGACAATGGGGGTAATTCTGAGTTGATCGCAGCATCAAGTTTGTTAGTAATTGGGCAAAACCATGTGCACTGCAGGGGGGACAGATATAACATTTGCAGAGAGAGTTAGATTTGGGTGGGTTATTTAGTTTCTGTGCAAGGTAAATACTGGCTGCTTCATTTTTACACTGCAATGTAGATTTCAGTTTGAACACACCCCACCCAAATCTAACTCTCTCTGCACATGTTATATCTGTCCCCCCTGCAGTGCACATGGTTTTGCCCAATTGCTAACAAACTTGATGCTGCGATCAACTCAGAATTACCCCCAATGCCCATTTCTCTCCCATTTACATCTCTGACCTTATCTCCCTTAACACTCACACCTGCCACCACCCAACTGATTACTTCCTCGAACTCCTACCTCCAAGATTTTGCCTGTGCTGCTGCTCCCTATCTCTGGAATTCTCTACTTCACCCTATCAAACTGCAGGAACGTGCGGTGAGTTAAATGGCTCAGGAGGCACTGTCTATGAGTACACGTGGGCATATACACAGGTGCAGCAGTATATACTGCTGGAAATTTGGGGAGTTTTAATCAGAGATGTGCAAAGAAAATAGGCCTCACAAGCCATAGACTTTTACTCCAGAGTTTTAGCTATAAAAATTATTAGAATAATACATAGAAGATATTTCTTATATATTATTTGTATTTTTCATATACTTTATATAGTCAAAACCCTGGCGTATACGTTAGTATGACAGAAAAAGCTCTGCCTCACCTCACCGCACGTCACTGTCAAACTCTCCACCTCTGTTCCATGCTCACTGTCTCCCTTTTAGAATGTAATCACTCATGAGCAGGACCCTCTACCATCTTGTGCTTTTCCAATCTCTTATTTAGACTATCTTCTACTCCATACTACCTACAACGGCACCTAGCCCTCAGTTCCTGCCATCCTGATGCTTATCTCAGCATCATGTCCGCTGATGCAGCAATGTTTATATACCATGTATTTGTCCTACATTGTCTTGTACTGTAAAGGTGGGTACACACTTAGCAATAATTTAAGTGACATTGTTCATTTCGACCCTTCATGAGTGACGTCCTTTAATTTGATGCTAAATTTGTATACCACCAATGATGAGCAATGCGCAGCCCCGTGGGTCAATAACAACCCTTGCTGTCGGATGTGTATTGCAGCTCAATTTGGACTGTAGTCCGAAAACTGCATGCACGGCCCGATCACGGCATGATGACACTGAGCAATATGGTTGTCATATCGCTCAGTGTTTTGCTAAAAAGTGTGGGAAAACGTATTGGGCGCTGGAAAGGGGATGGGCAGCCTAGGGTACACCTCTGGGGTTTTCCTCTTCCCCCCAAAAAAGAGAAACAAGAATAAAAGTGTGAGGTGGTGTAACCGGGGCGCCCTCTTTCAGTGGTCGTGTGGAAAGACCAAAGCAATGGTCACTTTATCCAATAAATAATGAATACAATATAGATATGCTGATATCAATTCCAATGAGTTTCGGTAAAAATCATACAAATTTAATACAATAAAAATTCACATACAATAACTAAAAGCATACCATAGAGCAGAGGTTCTCAAACTCGGTCCTCAGGACCCCACACAGTGCATGTCTTGCAGGTCTCCTCACAGAATCACAAGTGACACAATTAACTCCACCTGTGGACCTTTTAAAATGTGTCTGTGAGTTATTAATACACCTGTGCACCTGCTGGGTTATATGCAAAACATGCACTGTGTGGGGTCCTGAGGACCGAGTTTGAGAACCACTGCCATAGAGGTAAGCTAGGAGCAACAGGTGTTAAATGAGGCAGGGTGGTCAAAGATACACCCTGCTCTGGCTCCTAGGCTTACTGATGGGTCGCTAACCCCTGGATAGGTGATGGTAAATATTCAAAACAGCTCAAATCGCAATTCAAAAAATGTTGGAAAGCATACTGGAGAGGTAGCTAAGGAGCCGCAGGTGTTATAGCAAGCAGGGTGGTCCAGACTTCACCCTGCTCTGGCTCCCAAGCTGACCACAAGGTCGATGTCCAATAAATGAAAGGTTCGAGTTCTTGATGGATCCAATAACCAACGCGTTTCGAGATCTGTAATCTCTTCCTCAGGGCTTGATGGTGTTACATGTCTCCAGAGATGGCTTTTAAAGATGGTGTAAGGTTGGTTCCGGGTCATAGGTCACTTGAGCCAGAAGTAGTTCAAAAGAATCCTTTTTGGTAAAACCTAATTACTGATGGTGATATGCTGCTGTATTCGTGCTCTGCGATGAGCAGAAAGTGCAGATTTGGGTGAAAAACCGGTAAAAACGTCCGGCCTGCCTACCAGAAGTGACCCGGACCGGAAGTACGATACCGGAAGTGACGTGCCGACATGAATGGCCGAAATTAGCATGCAAATATCTATAATCAGTGCAGCAAAAAATCTCTATGGGTAGAAAAGAGACTTGTATTAAGTGAGAGTGGAAGAAAAACCAACTATCACTGTAGGTCACTGTGATGTTGGTGATTGTCCAGAAGTGCGGCTCCGATACCGGAAGTGACGCAATGGTTTGCGTTCCACCGACCGGAAGTGACGCGGTTTGTTTGCGTGTCACTGACCGGAAGTTGTGGAGAAAGTAGCAAGGAAGGCGGCTGTGAGCCGCAGGGATCTATTAATGATGATAACAGTAGAAGTGGTGTAGGTTAACTGGTCCTAGGTGCATTATTAATTTGTGAAGGCCGAGGAGTGGAATGTAGATATAACATCTAAAGGCTAGGAGAAAGGTGATTGGAAGTATCATATTTGATGAGTGAAATCGTGCTATAATGTGCATACATAACAAATTATTATGGTCCATAGTGGAAATCCACAATCAGTTGGACAAATCCTGTGTATCAAACATAGAGTTGTCCAAAATGAGGTGTATATATAGTCAATATAAGTCAATAAAGTCCAATGTTATCCAAAGATGTGGGAATATGTTGAGAGATGTCATTAATTCGTCTTCATTTGATTAATTCTCCATAAGTCCCCGTGACAAAGAAATGAAGAAAGAAAACAAAAAATGTAATGAGTTAAAAGATACCGCGTATGGTATCCAACTGAGATATATACTAATGAACTATGTGGGCTAGTGCAAGAACTTATGGACTTATCTATATATATTAAGGATAACACCATCCAAACAAAAACTTACAATAAACCTACAGATTCTATCAATTATATCAGCAAAGAGAGTGAGCACCATATAAATTGGCTCAATGGCATACCCAAGGGCCAATTCTTAAGAATAAGGAGGAATTGCAGCGAGGACACTGTATGTATGACCCAAATCAACGAACTCAAAAACGCTTTCATCGAAAAAGGGTATCAACCTGAGAATTTGGAATTAATTCAGACGGAAACGATGAACAAGGATAGGACCACCCTCATCCACAACAAAAAACAGAAGAAGAACGATGAAAAACTCCCCAATCATTCCCAATGGTCGTTTATTACAGGATATGACCACCAATACAAAAAAATAGAATCGATCATTAGAAAACATTGGAACTTGCTATGCATGGACGACATGTTAAAAAACATCATTCCGAAAAAACCTACGTTCATCTACCGTAAGGCAGCGAAGCTAAAGAACAAATTAGTCTGAAGCGCCTTACCTCAGAAATATATCAATCCCATCAGAACAAGTGGTTTTCACAGGTGCGGACTTTGTCTTCCATGCCGACAAATCAAAACTGAATCCTCCAAATACACAGAAGTAACCGTCCAATAGCATTTGCTTTAAAAATCAGAGATTTCATTACCTGCCATACCAGTAATGTTGTTTATTTAGTGGAGTGCGCCTGTGGGAAGATATACATTGGACGTACGTCGAGAGCACTGAAAACACGACTTGGTGAACATCTGCGCAATATAAAAAAAAGGTCTCCTCACACATAATATGTCTGAACATTTTAAATCAGAACACAACTGTTCATATACATCTATAAGGAAATTTGTGGGATTACAGCACATAAAATCCACTTGGCGCGACAGAAATACAGATAAAAATCTTGCAAAGGCGGAAATGAAATTGATTTACAAACTTCAGTCCCTGTGCCCCAAAGGCTTAAACAAAGATTTTGAACTCTAATGGTTCTTGCACTAGCCCACTTTGTTCATTAGTATATATCTCAGTTAGATACCATACACGGTATCTTTTAACTCATTACATTTTTTGTTTTCTTTCTTCATTTCTTTGTCACGGGGACTTATGGAGAACTAATCAAATGAAGACAAATTAATTACATCTCTCAACATATTCCCACATCTTTGGATAACATTGTACTTTATTGACTTATATTGACTATATATACACCTCATTTTGGACAACTCTATGCTTGATACACAGGATTTGTCCAACTGATTGTGGATTTCCACTATGGACCATAATAATTTGTTATTGTATGCACATTATAGCACGATTTCACTCATCAAATATGATACTTCCGATCACCTTTCTCCTAGCCTTTAGATGTTATATCTACGTTCCACTCCTCGGCCTTCACAAATTAATAATGCACCTGGGACCAGTTAACCTACACTTCTTCTACTGTTATCATCATTAATAGATCCCTGCTGCTCACAGCCGCCTTCCTAGCTACTTTCTCCAGAACTTCCGGTCAGTGACACGCAAACAAACCGCGTCACTTCCGGTCGGTGGAACGCAAACCATTGCGTCACTTCCGGTATCGGAGCCGCACTTCCGGACAATCACCAACATCACAGTGACCTACAGTGATAGTTGGTTTTTATTCCACTCTCACTTATTACAAGTCTCTTTTCTACCCATAGAGATTTTTTGCTGCACTGATTATAGATAATTGCATGCTAATTTCGGCCATTCATGTCGGCACGTCACTTCCGGTATTGTACTTCCGGTCCGGGTCACTTCCGGTCGCCCGACCGGATGTTTTTACCAGTTTTTCACCCAAATCTGCACTTTCTGCTCATCGCAGAGCACGAATACAGCAGCATATCACCATCAGTAATCAGGTTTTACCAAAAAGGATTCTTTTGAACTACTTCCGGCTCAAGTGACCTATGACCCGGAACCAACCTTACACCATCTTTAAAAGCCATCTCTGGAGACATGTAACACCATCAAGCCCTGAGGAAGAGATTACAGATCTCGAAACGCGTTGGTTATTGGATCCATCAAGAACTTGAACCTTTCATTTATTGGACATCGACCTTGTGATCAGCTTGGGAGCCAGAGCAGGGTGAAGTCTGGACCCATCAGTAAGCCTAGGAGCCAGAGCAGGGTGTATCTTTGACCACCCTGCCTCATTTAACACCTGTGGCTCCTAGCTTACCTCTATGGTATGCTTTTAGTTATTGTATGTGAATTTTTATTGTACTAAATTTGTATGATTTTTACCAAAACTCATTGGAATTGATATCAGCATATCTATATTGTATTCATTATTTATTGGATAAAGTGACCATTGCTTTGGTCTTTCCACACGACCACGGAAAGAGGGCGCCCCGGTTACACCACCTCACACTTTTATTCTTGTTTCTCTTTTTTTGGGGTAAGAGGAAAACCCCAGAGGTGTACCCTATGCTGCCCATCCCCTTTCCAGCGCCCAATAAGTTTCCCCACACCATTTAGCAAATCAGTTTCATTTCCTTTAGGGTTAACTTATAGGCAGCATTATGTGGCACCACATGTCCAAAAGGGACGAAGAACTTAATGAAGCCTTTACGATTGACTTCAATAAAGAAGAGATAGAGATGACGGACGACAATTTGGAAACAGCTATGAACCGACTGGGGAGTGGCTAATAAAAGAGAACAAACTCTGGTGGGAAATTGCCACATTAGAGAAGAAGTATTCCGCAGAGCAAGTTATCCCCAAACATCTTAGATTTGACAAGAAACCGTCATTTGATGATGCCACAGAGGAATTTGCGAAAAAACTGGGCAAAGATCTTAGAAGACTGCTCCATGAAATTGATGACACTCATCATAAAAGAAAGGAAAAACAAATTGAAGGACGTCAAAGAAAGAATTGACGTGCTAAAAACCTTGATTACACCATATGACCAACTTCCTTCCTATGATGCTCTTGAGAAAGGCATTGCGGAGAAATTAAATCATAACACGAAGGAGCTCATAAAGAAAAAAACAGAAGAAATTACAACGGGACTTCGACTTTTACAAATTCGGTATTACAAAAGCAAGAAGACCATTCATAGTAAGAGAAAATCAAAATAAGGACAATGAACAGAGAAGAAACAGACGTCCCTACCCACAATATTCATCCTACCAATCTCAACGGGCACGATACGATCCCAGTCCAAGAAGACCCGACAGATACAGACAAGAGAATTACAGGAGTGCGGCACAAGAATATAGGAGAGACACGAATAGACATGACCGCGATTATCAGAATACATGGAGAAAGTTTGAAGAAAGAAGAGATAGACAACCCGTTCACCATGACCGTAGAAGAACACCAACTCCTAAAAAAAACGTCTTGTCAGATGACCGTAGGAACCCACGGACCACCAATGGAAGGGACAGAACAGTAAGGAACTCACCTTTTTTAGGAGAAAGGAGGGGTCACAAACGCCAATAACTTCCAAAGTGATGAAAAAAGGCAGTAAGAAGAGAAAGAGAGGTAAAAGAGCCGGCCAACCATTGCAGAAAAAGAAAAAAAAGAAAAAAAAAACATTGATATTTTGAACCAGGAGACCATCGATGAAGAAGGTGCAAAAAGAAAAGTAATATACAACTTAAGCTCAAGGATTCTCACGGCTGTTGAAGAAAAGTTATTGACTAAAGGATTGAAGTTCGCACCAACAACCACCACTGATGACTTCGATAGATTTGTGGATGTACATAAATTTATAAGAAAAAATTCTCTAAAGAAATTTTTTGAACTGAAAAAGAGTGAAGAAACCCCCTCAGCATCAAATTCCACAGAACCCACGCTCCACTTTGTAGACAAAAAAACCCTCCACATTTTATCCCTCTCATATTAAGGGCAATTACATTGAAACATTTCAGAAACTAGTCATAGAAGATTTGAACTCAATTAACAAAACAGGAAAAAAGAAGGTCTACCACAATCTGACCAGAAAAGAATGCGAAGCAATCAAATCCCTCCAGGAAGATCAGGACATTATAATCAAGCCTTGCGACAAAGGAGGTGGAATAGCAATTCTGAATAAATCTGATTACGTGAAGGAAATTTATCGTCAACTATCGGACAGCGATACGTACCAAAAACTCAAAACTGATCCATCAGCAAAAATAAAGACCAACTTTCAGAAATTATTAAAGACCCACCTTAAAAAAGGTGTAATCACAGAGACAGAATTTGCATTCCTGAATATTGAAGACCCCATTACTCCGACGATTTATGTATTACCAAAAATACATAAGAACAGCATGTCACCTCCAGGACGACCTATTGTCGCCGGAACAGGGTGTCTGACATCAAATCTATCGGCCCTAATCGATCATGAACTCCAACCTATAGTGACAAAGAATCCCTCACACTTAAGGGACACAAGTGACACCATCAAAAAACTGGAGGAAATACCATGGGATAGCAAAACCATCATGGTCACAGCAGATGTCACTTCCCTGTACACCATCATCGAACACCAGAAAGGTATAGAGGCTACAACTTGGTTCTTGGATCAAACGGAGTTCTCAGAAGCCAGAAAATTGTTCATTATCGAGTCCATGGATTTTATCCTGAAGAATAACTTCTTTTTTTTCGAGGGGGATTATTACCTTCAAAAGAGGGGTACCGCAATGGGTACGCGATTTGCTCCCAGTTTTGCTAATCTTTTCATGGCCCATTGGGAGCAGGAAAACATATACACACAGAACCCATGGAAGGACAAACTACTAACATGGAATCAATATATCGACGACGTGATATTTTTTTGGAGAGGGGACATAGAGAGTTTAACCTTATTTTATGACCATCTTAACCAAAATGATAGAAACATTGTCCTCACGTTTGAAAACAGCAAAACCGAAATTAATTTTTTGGACTTATCTATATATATTAAGGATAATACCATCCAAACAAAAACTTACAATAAACCTACAGATTCTAACAATTATATCAGCAAAGAGAGTGAGCACCATATAAATTAGCTCAATGGCATACCCAAGGGCCAATTCTTAAGAATAAGGAGGAATTGCAGCGAGGACACTGTATGTATGACCCAAATCAACGAACTCAACAACGCTTTCATCGAAAAAGGGTATCAACCTGAGAATTTGGAATTAATTCAGATGGAAACGATGAACAAGGATAGGACCACCCTCATCCACAACAAAAAACAGAAGAAGAACGATGAAATACTCCCCAATCATTCCCAATGGTCGTTTATTACAGGATATGACCATCAATACAAAAAAATAGAATCGATCATTAGAAAACATTGGAACTTGCTATGCATGGACGACACGTTATAAAACATCATTCCGAAAAAAAACTACGTTCATCTACCGTAAGGCAGCGAAGCTAAAGAACAAATTAGTCCGAAGCGCCTTACCTCAGAAAAATATCAATCCCATCAGAACAAGTGGTTTTCACAGGTGCTGACTTTGTCTTCCATGCCGACAAATCAAAACTGAAACCTTCAAATACAAAGAAGTAACCGTCAATAGCATTTACTTTAAAATCAGAGATTTCATTACCTGCCATACCAGTAATGTTGTTTATTTAGTGGAGTGCGCCTGTGGGAAGATATACATTGGACATACGTCGAGAGCACTGAAAACACGACTCGGCGAACATCTGCGCAATATAAAAAAAGGTCTCCTCACACATAATCTGTCTGAACATTTTAAATCAGAACACAACTGTTCATATACATCTATAAGGAAATTTGTGGGATTACAGCACATAAAATCCACTTGGCGCGACAGAAATACAGAAAAAAATCTTGCAAAGGTGGAAATGAAATTGATTTACAAACTTCAGTCCCTGTGCCCCAAAGGCCTAAACAAAGATTTTGAACTCAAATGGTTCTTGCACTAGCCCACATAGTTCATTAGTATATATCTCAGTTAGATACCATACGTGGTATCTTTTAACTCATTACATTTTTTGTTTTCTTTCTTCATTTCTTTGTCACGGGGACTTATGGAGAACTAATCAAATGAAGACGAATTAATGACATCTTTTAACATATTCCCACATCTTTGGATAACATTGGACTTTATTGACTTATATTGACTATATATACACCTCATTTTGGACAACTCTATGTTTGATACACAGGATTTGTCCAACTGATTGTGGATTTCCACTATGGACCATAATAATTTGTTATGTATGCACATTATAGCACGATTTCACTCATCAAATATGATACTTCTGATCACCTTGCTCCTAGCCTTTAGATGTTATATCTACGTTCCACTCCTCGGCCTTCACAAATTATTAATGCACCTAGGACCAGTTAACCCACACTTCTTCTACTGTTATCATCATTAATAGATCCCTGCGGCTCACAGCCGCCTTCCTAGCTACTTTCTCCACAACTTCCGGTCAGTGACACGCAAACAAACAGTGTCACTCTCGGTCGGTGGAACGCAAACCATTGCGTCACTTCCGTTATTGGAGCCGCACTTCCGGACAATCACCAACATCACAGTGACCTACAGTGATAGTTGGTTTTTCTTCCACTCTCACTTATTACAAGTCTCTTTTCTACCCATAGAGATTTTTTGCTGCACTGATTATAGATATTTGCATGCAAATTTCGGCCATTCATGTTGGCACGTCACTTCCGGTATTGTACTTCCGGTCGCCCGGCCAGACGTTTTTACCAGTTTTTCATCCAAATCTGCACTTTCTGCTCATCGCAGAGCACTAATACAGCAGCATATCACCATCAGTAATCAGGTTTTACCAAAAAGGATTCTTTTGAACTACTTCCGGCTCAAGTGACCTATGACCCGGAACCAACCTTACACCATCTTTAAAAGCCATCTCTGGAGACATGTAACACCATCAAGCCCTGAGGAAGAGATTACAGATCTCGAAACGCGTTGGTTATTGGATCCATCAAGAACTCGAACCTTTCATTTATTGGACATCGAACTTGTGGTCAGCTTGGGAGCCAGAGCAGGGTGAAGTCTGGACCACCATGCTTGCTATAACACCTGCGGCTCCTTAGCTACCTCTCCGGTATGCTTTCCAACATTTTTTGAATTGCGATTTGAGCTGTTTTGAATATTTACCATCACCTATCCAAGCCTAGGAGCCAGAGCAGGGTGTATCTTTGACCACCCTGCCTCATTTAACACCTGTGGCTCCTAGCTTACCTCTATGGTATGCTTTTAGTTATTGTATGTGAATTTTTATTGTATTAAATTTGTATGATTTTAACCGAAACTCATTGGAATTGATATGAGCATATCTATATTGTATTCATTATTTATTGGTTAAAGTGACCATTGCTTAGGTCTTTCCACACGACCACGAAAAGAGGGCGCCCCGGTTACACCACCTCACACTTTTATATCGCTCAGTGTGTCCGCAACGCCGCCGACTGCCCCAGCAGGGAAGGGAACACAGTAGGTGATGTCGCTCATAGAGTTGCTGTTTTCTTGTTTGTTTATTTGTTTATGTACTTTGTTAGGTGCCGTGGAACCCTTGTGGCACCATTTAAATAAAGTAAAATAATAATAATAATAATAATAATAATAATAATAATAATAATAATTGTATGACTATTCCAAGAACATTCTAGATTTATGGGCCTTTACCTTGTTTGGACCAAGGTTCCCATTTCCTTCTATAATATTCCACTATTGGGCCTGTTTATAAATCTTTTGGGAGATGTAAATTTCTAGTAGTGCTTAATTTTATGTGTTTTAGTGTTGTGCATATTTAAGTCTTGCAGTATGCACACATGATAAATACTAGTTTTAAGTGTCCGGCCATGGCTATTTACAAGTGAAACTCAGAAAATTAGAATATCGTGCAAAAGTTCATTTATTTCAGTAATTCAACTTAAAAGGTGAAACTAATATATTATATAGACTCATTACATCAAAGTGATATATTTCAAGCCTTTGTTTGTTATAATTTTGATGATTCTGTTTTACAGCTTAAGATAACCCCAAATCCAAAATCTCAGAAAATTAGAATATTACATAAAATCAATAAAAAAAGGATTTTAAATACAGAAATGTCAGCCCCCTGAAAAGTATAATCATGCATATGTACTCAGTACTTGGTTTGGGCCCCTTTTGCATGAATTACTGCCTCAATGCAGCGTGGCATGGATTCTATCAGCCTGTGGCACTGCTGAGGTGTTATGGCAGATCAGGATGCTTCAATAGCGGCCTTCAGCTCTTGTGCATTGTTCGGCCTCATGTCTCTCATCTTTCTCTTGGCAATGCCCCATAGATTCTCTATGGAGGTCCGGTCAGGCGAGTTTGCAATCTAGCACAGTAATCCCACGGTCACTGAACCAGGTTTTGGTACTTTTGGCAGTGTGGGCAGGTGCCAAGTCCTGCTGGAAAATTAAGTCAGCATCTCCATAAAGCTTGTCTGCTGAAGGAAGCATGAAGTGCTCTAAAATGTCCTGGTAGATGGCTGCATTGACTCTGGACTTAATAAAGCACAGTGGACCAACACCAGCAGATGATATGGCTCCCCAAATCAACACAGACTGTGGAAACTCCACACTGGACTTTTTGGATTGTGTGTCTCTCCATTCTTCCTTCATACTCTGGGACCTTGGATACTAAATGAGATGCAACATTTGTTCTCATCAGAAAAGAGGACTTTGGACCACTGAGCAACAAACCAGTTCTTTTTTTCTTTAGCCCTGCTCCAGGATCCTTATTTGTGTGGTGGCTCTTAATGCACTAACTCCAGTCTCAGTCCACTCCTTGTGAAGCTCCTCCACACTTTTGAATGGCCTTTTCCTAACAATCATCTCCAGGCTGCAGTCATCCCTGCTGCTTGTGCACCTTTTTATTCCACACTTTTCACTTCTACTTAACTTTCTATTAATATGCTTTGATGCAGGACTTTGAGAACTTCCAGCTTCTTTTGCAATTTCCGTTTGAGGCTTTTCCTCCTTGTGGAGGTTGTCAATGATGGTTTTCTGCACAAATGTCAGGTCAGTAGTCTTCCCCATGATTGTGAATTGTACTGAACCAGACTGAGAGACAATTGAAAGGCTTAGGAACCCTTTGCAGGTGGTTTGGATTAATTAGCTGATTAGGGTGTGACACTTTAAGCCTACAATATTGAACCTTTTCACAATATTCTAATTTTCTGAGATTTTGGATTTAGGGTTTTCTTAAGATGTAAGTCACAAGCATCAAAATCATCAATTGGATCCCCTTGACCCTGCACCATCTCTGTCAGTATGCAAGCGTAAAGTAAGTTCACATCTGAGCACTAATAGTTCTGCAATCTCTCCATAGTTCATTGGGGCAGGGTGGGGGGGGGGGGGGGGGGAGATATCCACAATTTTGTAGGTGTCCCATGAAAACAGCTGCATTTGTTGAAGATCCCTCAAATATTATTTGATAAATAGGCCCCTTAGGCAGAAAAGGCTTTCTCATTGCACAATTCATTATTTTTGTTCTACCATCTCATCTCACAGCCATCAATATTGTTTTTTTCTTGCACCACATAAGGATGCACAGAAAAAATCTGTGATGTTTGGATACCTAAAATAAACAGTGTTGGACATGGCGACCAGTGGTGGTTCCAGAGGTGGGGCTGCAGGTCAGTTCAAATTTCAAATAGGGGAGCCACACCAACTGTCACCAACTGCCATTTCAAACCCACTCACTGGCAGTTGCAGTGGCTCCCCTTTTTGAATTTTGAATTGAGCTGAAGCACCACCTCTGGAACCGCCCATGATGGCAACCATGCATTTTGCTATAACTGAACTACTCCCTAAGAATTTGCACTGTTCTACAAAAAATAAATAATGAAATAGATGGTAAACTAATAACAGCAACTTTTATTTGCATTCGCTAGTGTGTTCTTTGCATTGGCTAGTGTGTTATATTTCTCTCTCCATTATATCCCACCTTGTCAGAGGCATCATATTTAAACCTGCTGGATTAGAATTTCTGAATGCGCTGTTAATATAGTATGTAACAATCACAAGAGAGAACACAGAAGAGGTCCAATACTCAACCGTATACTGCTCTCTACATTACACACTTTAATTCTGTGTCAGAGAAACATGGGGAACAAACCTTTAGAGGCTTTCACTTTTCTATTGTACAGCAAATAAGTTTGTCACCAACCTATCTCAATGACTGAGTCACAAAGCAATTTATTAACTCACTTTGAAAACCTTTTCAGATAAATGATTTACTTTCTAAATAGTTCACACTGCTCCACATCTGAAATTGAAAATGGCCACAGTTTTTCAGCAAGACGTCTAAAACGTATATTTTATTTCGAGCTGTCATGGCATTTGATAGAAAGCAGAGAGTTTACCCATTATGGACTTAATCTGTCACTCTGGACCTTTTTTGGGGTGATATACTACAAAACCTGGCTCAGCCAACAGTCAATAAAATCCTTACCTTGGATAGAGATTGCTAAAAGAAATATGTTCTTTTGACATTTTAAAGTACATTCTACCTTGATTGAATCTATTTTAATGTCATGTGTAGACATTGAATAGTGGATCACTGCCTGGTCTTTTCAAATAATGTTACTTTCCTGGTACTGCTAAAATTCTAAATTTATGTATCAACCACTAACTTTTTATGTTTCTAATTAGTTACAAAATGTTCCCGGAAATTGTTATAGATACAACCATTTTAAAAGAGCATTACAACTGTAAAATCTTAATGCTTTATTAATCTGGAAAAGATCCAAATGTAACAATCCTTTTTGAGGTGTATGTGGGGGGAAGGAGAGGGAGCAATTAAAAACTATGCTGACAAGGACCTCACTAGTCAATCACAAAGCATCAGAAATGAAAGTGTTAAAACAAACAAACATTACACACTTTAAAGCACATTTGTGCTAGTGCACCATATTGTTACATACAGTATGCCGTAATCTATAAGGACACTATACCATCACTTTGACAGGAGTCTTCCATCTGTGCTGTTGGGTGACCTTGCTCCTTCCACTATTTATTTCTCAGTTGGTGGTCTCCCAGTTTGACTTCATTAATCGTGTGCATGGACAAAATGATTGCAAAGTGGTTAGCATTGTTGCCTCACAGTTCCATCTGTGTTTGTTGGGGATTCTCTGGTTTCCTTCCAGAATCCTGTAACATGTTGGTAGGTTTGTTGGATTCTGACAAAAATAAACCCTAGTATATCTTTGTGCACAGGTGGTATAGACTGTAAGCTCCACTGAGTCAGGTACTGATGTAAATGACTAAGTATTCTATAAAAATGTTTGCACTACTATATATATATATATATATATATATATATCATCAGTCAAAAGTGTGGACACACTTTCTCATTCGTATATTTGCATAGTTACTCTCACAGTCATTTTTTGTCTACATGAGACCATCCCAGTTATACCTGCTCAGTCGCAAGTGGAGATGCGCTTGAACATGCATACTGTATAGGGGGGTACACACGGAGAGATCGGTGTTTAAAATCATAACAATCTGACTAGATTGCTTAGATTTTGAGCACGGATCTGTTGTGTGTATGCCCTCCAGAGATAGCAATGTGTGGCCCCGTGCATTGCTATCACCGGTGCTAGATTGAGCCTGCATGCAGGCTCAATCTAGCGGGTCGCTCACTACACACAGTGCTGTCGTTGTCGTCCCCCCTCGCTCAGCACATTGCGCTGTGCTGAGCGGGTGGAGAGATGTGTGCTGATCGGTCTGTGTTAAGATCGCTCAGAACACATCTCTCCCGTCAGTACTGGCCTTATGACTCTGCATTGTTTTTGAATGCATATTCTCGGTTCCAGAGCAATCGCAGTACAATACGCTCTACAAACATTTATCTCAGAATCAGGCCTAAGATGTGCAAATTTAGATATAAGGTAGTTACTTTTGAAAACTTAAATACGATTTTCCATTATGTGTTGACTGGTACAAGCCCTACTGCAACTTTTATTAAATACATTGATGATTATTTCTAGCTTCCTTCTGTGCTTATCAACTACTGTATATAATTATATTACAGTAGCTGCATGTTTATTGTTGTTTCACAAAATAACCCAAACCTACACCCTGGATACAGCACAATTTTTGAGCTCTGTTCTATCGCAGAACAATTAGAATAAATAACGTTGAGGAAAATATTACATGGATAAAAGTCACTAACTAAGCTAGAAAGTAATGTTGCAAGATAATGCATGAAAGATATTAAACTGAATTCATTAGGAAATGTAAAATACCACTCAGGGGTGGCCTGGTCGGGCTATTGCCTGTGGCACTGCAACATAATGGTGCAGCCACAGTGACCCTGCTGGCACCACTCTGCCATATGTTAGAGCAACAGCCTAGGACCCAGTGACTCTTGGCAAAGGCACAACCTCTATGCAAGTAGGTTGGTGGCACCCAAGATGGAGATGACAAAAGAGGCTGGAGTGACACATGGGGGAGGAGGCTCGAGTGACACAGGGGGCAGAAGACTCGAGTGACAGGAAACTAGAGAGATACAGGGGGCATGAGGCTGGAATGACACAGGAGGCAGTAGTGACAGGGGACAAAAAGCTGGATTGACACAGGGGGCAAGAGGCTATAGTGACAGAGAGGGCAGGATGCTGGAGTGACACATGGGTCAAAAGGCTGCAATGACAAAGGCTGTAGGAGGTTGGAGAGAGACAGGGGCAAGATGCTGGAGGGGATGCTGGGCAGGAGGTGACACAGGAAGCACAATTCTGGTAAAAACCTCTTTTATATCATGACAACAATGGTTATAAGCAGGTGTTAAAGTGGGGGGGAATGAGGTGGAACTGAGTTCCACCACCTGTAATGGTAGGGGGAACTAGTTCCACCACCTCCATTGCCCTGCACAGTAATTCCATCAGAAAAACCTGACCCATCACCTACATGAATAGATGATACAGGCAGCGCTAGTGTTACTAATGAACTGCAGCCACCTCCCCCTTCCTCAGGTCCTGGTGGCTCCATGGTCCTCCTCCATTTACAGCTCACCCCTCCTAGTACTCACACACGCGGTGTCTGTTGGATAGCATTCATCCCCTCCTCAGGTCCCAGTGGCTTCCTTTTCCGGCAGAACATTATGTGTAAGGGGCACTACAAATGTGGGCATTCTGTGTAAGAGGCACTATTTCTGTGGGAATTGTTATAAGGGGCACTACTGTAGGCATTGTATATAAGGGGCACTACTGTGTGGCATAACATGCATAGAGGGGCATTACTATATGGTGTAATAGGAATCAGGGGCACTACATGCAGTGTAATGTGAATGAGATTGTGCTACTATGTGGTGTCATTTGAATTGGGGGTACTATTATGGGACCATGCTGCATCTTTTGTGAGATCAAGGTCCCTTTATAAAGTATGGTAAGTAGGGCACTAATTTATAGTATGCAGGGGTTGATGAAAACACTAGCACTAGCCCTGGCCCTGCTTAATGTGAGAGAAGTGGGGTAGGTGACGGGGTAAATAAGTTCCACCACCTCTCCAGGACCATTTTAAGCCCTGGTTATATGCTTACAAAAACAAGCATCTTCTGGGCTATGAATAGTGATTACTGACTGAAGACTCTGTCTGCCTAGGGAGGATCAATTTATTCAGAGGCTTCCCATTGCAGAGAAACCACCATATAGATAAGGTGTATTTTTATTTAGTGCACATAAAAAAACAGTGTAGAATTTAGTTTTAAGGGAGGCGCTAAAGGGACTTTTCGTCTTAGGGTCTACTTAGTCTAAAACCAGCCCTGATACCACTGTGTAAGGATGGATAATTTTTACCACAACCTGAACCTTCCCACAATTCATACTGTACAATGGGCCCTCATTCAGGTTGGATCGCAGTGTGCGATCCAACCGCAAAAAAATCTGAAAAAGATGCCGGCTCATGCGCAGCGCCTGTCCTGCGCCGACATTTTCTGTGGGGGAGGGGCACAGAAAATGCGATCGCCTCTGTCTGTCAATCAGGCAGAGGCAGTTGTGGGGCGGGGGTTGGCAGGAATATTCCGTTTCCAGGGTGGAGACGGAGCATTGTGTGGGCGTGGCTAGGAAACGGGGCATGGTGGCGAAAATGAGTGCATGATGGCATGATTGTGGTGGCGGCGGACCCTATTAACATGCAGAAATTGTGATGCGATCGCAATTTCTGCTTGTTGAAGGGGGAGAAGCAGTGGCCAGCATGCTGGGCGGCCTTACCCTGCGATGGGCGGCCCCCAGCATACTAACAAAAGGATTGCAAATTCTGCTAATTAGCAGAATTTGCAATCCTTACCGAATCAGGCCCTATGGACATTATTCAGCAGCAGTTGCAGTTTTGCTAAATTAGCAAAACTGCAACTGCATGTGATTGCATGCTGGGGGCCAACCAGCACAGGGCAAGGCCACCCAGCATGCTAATGGTGACCGCGACGTGATTGCAATTGCATCATTGATTAAGGGAATCCCCCTGCCTGCGAAGCCTGGCTGCGAAGGCAGTCAGGTTGCTGCCATTTTCTCCATTGTAGCTGCCGCGTGTGACGTCCCAAGGCCACCCCAAAATTGTCCCCAGCTTGCCCCCATTTTCGCCACACAACATCACCGCCCCATGAATGCCCCTCGGACGCCTCTGCCTGTCAATTATCTCCATGTCCATCCACGTGCAGTGTGCACTGGGCTGAATAACCGGAGAATGTGATTGCATCGCAGCTGCTAATGCAGCTGAATAAGGCCCAATGTTACCCATCGCAAAGATACAGCATTTGGAAATGAAAGGGTGAAACAGTTTACTCAGCATGACTCCCATCATAGAAGCCTGTACTCAGCATCTGCCTTCTTTTCAATGAAAACATTATTTGCAGTTTTGTTATTTTACTGGTATAATTTAATGAAGGGGCTCTTTAAAAAATACTGTACATCACATCCTACAGTGACAATGGGGGTTGTCAAAGATGTTTAAAATTAACTAATAAGTCTTTGTTTCATATCAATGTACCCTCTAGGCTGACACTTAGTGGTTCTAGGATTATGCAATTATCTGGTTTTACAAAGTTCTATGAAACACCAAAAAGAAGAGAATATCAAATTCCACCAAATCCAGGTAGAAGGCGAGTAGTCTATATGCTCCTGCCCAACACCAGAGTGAGGCAGGTTAAGAATCCATCAATAGGCTGTGAGCTATTGTTAGGGTCTCCTGCCCTGTGCTGCCACGTCGTCATGGCAACCGGGAGACAAGTGCTAGCGGAGTAACCTGAGCGCAGCTGATACTCCAGTTCGGGTCTTTTGCTGTGCAGTGGTTACAGGCAGGGGATCCGGTGCTGGTTTTTGTGCTCACAGTCTGTGAGGTCTGAGTGGGGCGTGGACAGCACCTGCTTTATAAGGCCTCTTCTCAGATTAAGCAGATGCTGCTGAATCTTTGTTGGTTAGTCAGTTCCTGAAAATTAGCCAGTACTGTGTAGCTTTGTATTTGTTATTGCTTACTGCAAATAGGCCTGGAGATTTGGTACTACACTCTGCCAATCCAGACCTAGCAGTAAGACTGGAGTCAGTCGTTTAGCCTGCTGAAGTTCTTTTGCTATTCTGTGAACCCAGCAGGTTTGTGGCTGTACTTTCAGACCTGCATGCTTAATCCTCTCTCACTGTGCAGGGCGTCCATGTGTCAGTTTAGTGGCAGGAAGCTGAACCTGTGCCCTGCAAGTGAGAATTAGGATTGTGGAGACTCTCCTTGTGTCTATTATTCCATCTCTGACCAAGGAGTTTGCTGCCACACCCGTTGGTAACCCTTTAGGGTTTTGCTGTTGCCCTTAGCAACAGCATTTCGGGTTCTCTACGTATTAAAACACAACATCTTGCTTTTTCCATCTGAGCATTTGTAATACTAGGGAGACACCCAGTTTCTTAGCCTCTGGGCTTATCTGTTCACTTTGTGTTGGTTTTGTTACCCTATCACTTTCTGTGTACGTGATGTCATATTTCCCAGTCTGTCTGTTAGTTCATTTGTTTTGCATCCCTCTCTGTTCAGACACCAGTACATTCCTGCAGGCACTGGTGTGCATAACATATTCAGCAGCCCAATACTCCTGTTGAAATTTTGAGGGAATATGGAGCATACCCCTCAAAATACGTTGCAACAGGTGGTCGATCAGGTGCAGGTCCTGACTCGTCAATTTAGTGATTTGTCCATTAAAATGCACACCTCCCAGGCCGCTGGCGGAGCTCCCGCAGCAGCAGCACCTTCAGGGGTTAAGGAGCCGAAAGTAAATCTTCCGGATCGTTTTTCTGGAGATCGTTTGCAGTTCTTTTGTTTCAAGGAGAGCTGCAAGCTATATTTCCAGCTTAGGCCTCAGTCTTCTGGGTCAGAGATTCAGCGGGTGGGCATAGTGATTTCCTTGCTACAAGGAGACCCACAGGTCTGGGCATATGGGTTGCAGCCTGACTGTCCGTCGCTTAAAAGTGTTGATGCTTTTTTTACGGCACTGGGCATGTTGTATGATGACCCTGACAAGACGGCCTCAGCCGAGGCTCAGATTTCGATCCTTAAGCAAGGGCGAAGGCCAGTTGAGGTTTACTGTATGGAGTTTCGGAGGTTGGCCCATGATACCCAGTGGAATGACCCAGCCCTGAGACACCAGTACCGAAGAGGTCTTTCTAACCAGATAAAAGACCAACTGGTACAATATCCCTTGCCTGATAGCTTGGATCAGCTCATGCAGTTATCCATCCGGGTTGATAGACGGCTGAGAGAGCGTAGGCTTGAAAGGGAGACCGAGGTTTCCTTCTTTTCCAAGGGAACCTCAGACTCTGAGGAATTTTCCGAGGAGCCTATGCAGATTGGGGCTACCCGCCTCTCCTCGCGTGAGAAGACGCGGAGGAGACAGCAGGGGTTGTGTTTGTACTGTGGGAATAAGGGTCATGTGGTAGTATCATGCCCAGAAAAGCCGGAAAACTTCAGGGCCTGAGGGTGATGGGAAATATCCTGTCAGGCCAGAAGTCAGAATTTCCCAAGAAGACTTTTATCATTCCGGTGACCTTGAAGATCCTCGGTCAAACTGTCAAGACTGAGGCCTTTGTGGACAGTGGGGCCGACGGGGTTTTTATGGACCGCCAATTCGCCCTGAAACACTCTGTTTCCTTAGTACCCTTGGCGTCGGAAATTGAAATTTGTGGGTTAAACGGGGAACCATTATCCCAGGGTAAAATTACCTCTTGCACTAGCCAGATTTCTTTGTTTATTGGTGCCACACACTCTGAAAAATTGTCCTTTTATGTGACTGTCTGTACTTTTGCCCCAATGGTGTTGGGGTTACCCTGGTTAAGGGCCCACAATCCTCAATTTGACTGGGTCTCTGGGGAGATTCTTAGTTGGGGTACTGATTGTTTCAGGAGTTGCTTGAGCCTTCCAGTCAGGCTCTCGCAGCTAAGTTTGCCAGGATTGCCAGGGTGTTATGCAGATTTTGCGGACGTGTTCTCCAAAAAAGTTGCAGAGGTACTACCTCCCCATCGCCCCTATGACTGTGCCATTAATTTGTTGCCGAATGCTAAGCTTCCCAAGAGCAGGTTGTACTCCCTGTCACGTCCTGAGACTCAGGCTATGGCAGAGTACATTCAGGAGAACTTGGCTAAAGGATTTATCAGACCTTCACAGTCTCCAGTTGGGTCGGGGTTCTTCTTCGTGGGTAAAAAGGATGGTTCATTGCGACCCTGCATCGACTTCAGGGAATTGAACCGTATCACGATTAAAAACTCATACCCACTGCCTCTCATTTCGGTCTTGTTTGACCAGCTTCGTACTGCCACCATTTTTTCTAAGATTGACCTACGCGGTGCGTACAATCTAATCCGAATAAGAGAGGGGGATGAATGGAAGACTGCCTTTAATACTCACTCAGGGCATTATGAATATTTGGTGATGCCTTTTGGGCTCTGTAATGCCCCGGCAGTCTTCCAGGATTTCATGAACGATGTGCTCAGGGAATATTTGGATAGATTCTTGGTCGTATACTTAGATGACATCCTAATCTTCTCCCATTCCCTGGAGGAACATCGGAAGCATGTACGCTTAGTCCTCCAGAAACTCAGAGACCACCGGCTTGGGGCGAAGCTGGAGAAGTGCGAATTTGAAGTTCAGCAAATCGCATTTCTAGGATATATTATCTCCCCAGAAGGTTTCCAAATGGAGGGTTCCAAGGTACAGGCAGTCCTGGATTGGGTGCAGCCCACTAGTTTGAAGGCGCTTCAGCGTTTCCTGGGCTTTGCAAATTTTTATAGACGATTTATCGCTGGATTTTCGTCTATAGTGGCGCCCTTGGTGGCACTCACTAAGAAAGGGGCGGATGTTGCTCACTGGTCTCGTGAGGCCAAATCGGCTTTTGCCCGTCTCAAAAGGGCATTTGTCTCGGCCAAAGTGCTGCGACACCCAGATCCAGAGCGTCCTTTTGTGGTGGAGGTGGATGCCTCTGAGATGGGTATTGGGGCAGTGCTCTCTCAGATGGGAGTGTCTGATAATCGCCTTCATCCCTGTGCTTACTTTTCCCGTAAATTTTCGCCTGCCGAGATGAATTATGACGTGGGTAACCGGGAATTGTTGGCTATTAAGGATGCACTCGAGGAGTGGAGACACTGGCTTGAGGGGGCTAAGTTTGTGGTCTCAATTCTCACCGACCATAAGAATTTGGCATATTTAGAGTCAGCAAAGCGTCTCAATGCCTGGCAGGCACGATGGGCTTTGTTTTTTGCTCGCTTTAATTTTTTGATAACATATCGCCCTGGGTCAAAAAACATCAAGGCTGATGCGCTCTCGCGGAGTTTTGCTCCAATCCAAGAGACCACCGAGGAGCCGTTGCCCATTGTGTCCCCCTCATGTATTAAAGTGGGCATTACCCAGGACCTCTTGTCATTAGTCCTTAGAGCACAGGAGCAGGCTCCTCCAGACCTTCCGGTAGGTCTTTTGTTTGTGCCTCCTAGGTTAAGACAGCGAGTGTTCCTGGAATTCCATGCCAAGAAGTCGGCAGGTCACCCGGGTGTTGCCAGAACTCGGGAGTTGCTATCTAGGGCGGTGTGGTGGCCCTCGGTGGCTAAGGATGTGGATCAGTGGGTTCGGGCATGTGACATCTGTGCCCGAAATAAGACTCCTAGAGGGGTTCCTGTTGGCCCATTGCATCCACTCTCTATTCCATCTAAGCCATGGACCCACATTTCAATGGATTTTGTGGTGGACTTGCCCAAATCCTCGGGGATGACAGCCATCTGGGTTGTCGTTGACAGGTTTTCGAAGATGGCGCACTTCGTTCCACTGGTTGGGCTGCCATCGGCCAGACGCCTGTCTGAATTATTTATGCTGCATGTTGTGCGTCTCCACGGGTTGCCACTTGATGTGGTCTCTGACCGCGGATCCCAGTTTGTGGCCAAATTCTGGAGGGCATTTTGTTCCGATCTCCAGATTTCTGTCAGCTTGTCGTCAGGCTACCATCCGCAGTCTAATGGGCAGACTGAAAGGGTGAACCAGTCCTTGGAGCAGTTCCTCAGGTGTTATGTCTCCAAGTGTCAGACTGACTGGGTTGCTCATCTGTCCATGGCGGAGTTTGCCTATAACAACGCGGCTCACTCTGCTACAGGGATCTCTCCTTTCCTTTGTGTGTATGGGCATCATCCTAAGGCCAATTCTTTTGACCCCCTGGACTCCACGCCTGGTGGTTCCTCTGTCGTTTCGGTCCTTAGAGGTATTTGGAGGAAAGTGAAGAAAGCCCTTGTGTCTGTGTCATTAGTGACCAAAAGGGTTTTTGATAAGCGGAAAAGACCCTGCAGCTTCAAATTAGGAGACTTCGTCTGGTTGTCTACCAAGAATTTGAAGTTGAGACAGCCATCTCATAAGTTAGGCCCCCGGTTCATCGGCCCTTATAAGATCACCAGGGTTATCAATCCAGTGGCATTTCAGTTAGATCTGCCCCGTTCTTTGGGTATCAATAAAACATTTCATTGTTCCCTTTTAAAACGGGCGATTAGTAATCCTTCTTCCAGAGGAAGACCTTCCCCTCTTCTGATACGTGGCCAGAGGGAGTTTGTTGTTGAAAGGATTCTTGACTCCAAGATGGTTCGGGGTCGGCTGTCATTTTTGGTGCACTGGAAGGGGTATGGCCCGGAGGAGCGGTCGTGGGTGCGCAGTTGTGATCTTCATGCCCCCAGACTGATACGCTCTTTCTTCTCGCAGTTCCCCGATAAACCCGGTGGTAGGGGTTCTTTGACCCCTCGTCAGAGGGGGGGTACTGTTAGGGTCTCCTGCCCTGTGCTGCCACGTCGTCATGGCAACCGGGAGACAAGTGCTAGCGGAGTAACCTGAGCGCAGCTGATACTCCAGTTCGGGTCTTTTGCTGTGCAGTGGTTACAGGCAGGGGATCCGGTGCTGGTTTTTGTGCTCACAGTCTGTGAGGTCTGAGTGGGGCGTGGACAGCACCTGCTTTATAAGGCCTCTTCTCAGATTAAGCAGATGCTGCTGAATCTTTGTTGGTTAGTCAGTTCCTGAAAATTAGCCAGTACTGTGTAGCTTTGTATTTGTTATTGCTTACTGCAAATAGGCCTGGAGATTTGGTACTACACTCTGCCAATCCAGACCTAGCAGTAAGACTGGAGTCAGTCGTTTAGCCTGCTGAAGTTCTTTTGCTATTCTGTGAACCCAGCAGGTTTGTGGCTGTACTTTCAGACCTGCATGCTTAATCCTCTCTCACTGTGCAGGGCGTCCATGTGTCAGTTTAGTGGCAGGAAGCTGAACCTGTGCCCTGCAAGTGAGAATTAGGATTGTGGAGACTCTCCTTGTGTCTATTATTCCATCTCTGACCAAGGAGTTTGCTGCCACACCCGTTGGTAACCCTTTAGGGTTTTGCTGTTGCCCTTAGCAACAGCATTTCGGGTTCTCTACGTATTAAAACACAACATCTTGCTTTTTCCATCTGAGCATTTGTAATACTAGGGAGACACCCAGTTTCTTAGCCTCTGGGCTTATCTGTTCACTTTGTGTTGGTTTTGTTACCCTATCACTTTCTGTGTACGTGATGTCATATTTCCCAGTCTGTCTGTTAGTTCATTTGTTTTGCATCCCTCTCTGTTCAGACACCAGTACATTCCTGCAGGCACTGGTGTGCATAACAGCTATAAAACTCCCAACCTGGAAATATGCCCCAACACTATTATTGGCATTTGTTATATACCACTCCTTGTGTATAAACTGGTTGCAGAAGGTGGGAGTAGATAAAATGCCCTGCCATTTATTACTGCCAGTGGTGTTTGTGAACAAACCTTTATGCAATTTTTAGCAATTAATTTATATGAGAAGACAAAATTATTTTTATTTATTATTTGCCCTCGGATACAAAATAAATATGATGTGCCCTATTACACTTTGGGATCAATTCAATTAGGGGTGATGTACTTGCCCATGAATAAGCAGGGCCAGACTGGCCATCAGGCACTTCTGGCAAGTGCCAGAAGGCCCGATGGTTTGATGGGTCAGCCCGGCCTACAAGCCTGGCCGAGCAGCTCTGCTTGGCTACTTGGCAACTTCACCTCCTGACACTCTGCTTGGCTGCTCGGCATACAGAGAGATGGTGCGTGCCATGAGGCCAGGCCACTTAGACTTGTGACACGCCCCCTTGACATGTGACCACACACCCTCGTGCACAGTGGAATATCAGTGCTGTTTTACAGCCCGAGTCTGTCCCTATGAGTAAGGTTGACTATATACCGTACTGACGATACCAGTGGACTTGCTGTATCTAGGGATACGTAGAAAAATCAATGAGTCCAGTGCAAGACTGGGCCAGGAGGGGTGCTAGTTTAGATAACATTGCAATGACAATTCTGCCCCTTCACCCCTAATTGAATAGACCCTTTTGTTTTGTATCCCAAGGTAATAACATTACACAATTTTGCATGATGCTATATTAACACCCTGAAAGACACATATGGAAGCTAAAAAGATAAAACAATATATTAAGTAAAAAGCTGGAGGTAGGCATATTCTGTACAAGTCCAAGTAACAAGTGTAAAACCACTTAAATTCATCAGCTTTGTGTATGTTTGTTGTACCGTACTAAGGTCCTTTTCCTGTTGCTTCAAAAATAATCATGGCAATCTTTATGATGGTTTGCCATTGTTGACAGAAAAGCAATGAGCATTGGGAACCACTGCAAATTATTCTTTTGCTGGCATCATCACTTTGCTGACAGTACTGTAAATGTCCTATCCAGTGAAAGAATCACTGGTATAATTAGCAGTACAGTAGTCTGAAAATGTTATCATCACACTCTCGGCATATTATTAAAACAACTATGATGTGTTTGGTAACTAAAAACATATAAAGCTCATATTTAAGGATAAATTGAACAAATAACATATAAATTCTCTAATGTCTAGTGCTAGTAGGTATTTTATTTTCTGTGCTGTCAGTAAAGCTCTAGTTTGTTTTTTCATCTTTCTAGTATACAATTTAATACTCATAAAATGTACTCACAAATAACACTTGTGCTGTTCTTGATATAATGTTTAAATATGAATTTGGATCATTGGTGTAAATCACCCTCATGATAACCAAACTATTTTTTTTTCAGAATAGTTTATAGAGGGTCATTTGAAGTTCACTGCACAGACATCGTATTAAACTGTCGGCTATAGGGAGTTTTGTAGCATCGTATTGTAGCTTAGTTGTGTTTTATTTTTTAACTGCAGAAGGATTTCCAAAATAACCAGTGTCTGCTATGTCGTATCTATGTTTATGTGGAGGATTAAGTCAGCGTTTCCGTTTCATACTAAATTACTTATAAGTGTATAAGAGCTTGATTCTAACATTTTGTCTTTCTCTGTCTAATATGTCATAATAGATTACTGGGATTAAATATAACATTAGAATTTATTATATGTGGAGAAAATGGTCTGTACTATTGCTATGCCATTCATTTTTATAAAATATTTGAAAGAGTAGTGTTTATTATTATTATTATTATTATTATTATTAATAATAATAATAATAATAATAATAATAATTGATTTTACTGAAGTTAGTGCCACATGTAGAATTATGCATATTGTTATTTATCTTTATGAGTCTTTAGGAAGATTCATCCTCAATGAAAATCAATTTAAGGGGAGATGTATTAAGCCTTGGAGAGAGATAAATGTAAAAGGGCAAAGCAATCAATCAATCAATCAATCAATCAATCAGATTGCAACTGTCATTTATCTAGCATAGGCTTTGAAATGACAGACAAAAATTGGTGGCTTTGGCAACGTCTCTATTTTATCTCTCTTCAAGGCTTGATACATCTTACCTTCAATAATTTACCACATCCAGTTACAGCTAATTTTCTACAGTACTACCTACAGTATGGTTATGGATCAATAGGTCTACATGGATTAGGTCGACAGTCAATAGATCGACCACTATTGATCAACACTGACATGGTCGACATGTTACATATAGTTACATAGTTACATAGTTAGTGAGGTTGAAAAGAGGCAAAATGCCTATTGGTTTCAACCTGTATTTTATGTTAAGCTGTGCATATTATAATGCACATGCTGAAGTAACGGTTTAGTATCAATTGACAACTATGGTTCTTACCAATCCCATATATATAATGTCTCCATGTTAAGAGCTATAGCCCTGGATACTTTTACCAGTTAGAAATTTGTCCAATTAGTTTTTAAATTTATTTACAGAGTCCGCCATCATTACCTGTTCCTGCAGGGAGTTCCAAATCTTTATTACCCTTACCGTAAAGAACCCTTTCCTACGTTGTGTACGGAATTTTCTCTCCTCTAGCCTCAGCGAGTGCCCACGTGTCCTATTCAGAGTTCTTTTAATAAACAAATCCCCTGCTAACTCCTTATAGTGACCCTTTATGTATTTGAAGATATTAATAATGTCTCCTCTTAGACACCTCTTTTCTAGCGTATGCATATTTAACCTAGTAAGCCTTTCCTCGTACTCCAGAGTCTCTAACCCTTTAATTAATTTAGTAGCTTGCCTTTGAACTCTTTCTATCTCCCCTATATGATTTTTATAATATGGTGCCCAAAATTTAACACAATATTCCAGGTGGGGACGCATCAAAGATTTGTACAATGGCAGGATTACATCCTCATCCCTTGTCTCAATGCTGTTACGTTCTTGGTGCTCTGGACAAAGAGGTGTGGTGTAGCAACTCCAAAGCACCAGAACGTGACGCTGAAGTAATGGCCAGGTGTGATGGTAACCCCTAGCAACCTACCTCCATTGTTTCACCCGCGTGGTCAGTTCACGCCTGCGAGACTATGGTTTCTTGGGCCTCCGGCAGCCGCGTTTGAAGGTCGGATTAGGTCTGCCCAGCTCCGATGCCCCCAGGTCTTAATGTGAGACAAGGCGTGAACCGAGACAGGATGATAACAAGGGGACCTCTAACTAAACAAAACAGAGAGCTAGGGGCTACTAAGAGACCTAAAACTAAACGTATGTGCGGCACAGCTGCCAGGATAAACAGCAACAAAGGAAATGCTGTCCACACGCCGACACAATACTGTTGTGTACCGGCGGTGACAGCATATGCAGAACCTTCTGCAAAACACCAGTAACTAGTATAAACAAAAGAATACAGCGGCCTAGGCCGACGGACGCAGCAAAGCTGCTACTCACGAAACTGGTACAAATACTGGCAAACGGACAGGAACCCCCAATGTAGCAGACACACGCTCACAGGACCAGAGGGCAGGCAGAATCCCAAACGACAGACCGGTGGACACCAAGAAGCCAGATACTCGATCAGGCACAGACAAAGCCACAGGACTTCTGGACAGGAATGCTTCAAGGCAGGATACTGGATCAGACACTGGATCAGACACTGGATCAGGGCTGGAAGCAGCTAGACAGAAACTGCTAGACAGAAGCTCAGAAACTATCACCAGCATCTGTGTAATGCACTGAGACAGAATATAACAGGGAGCCCTAATTAATTATGTCGTGCAGCTGCTCTGTTGCACGACTCAAAACTGACAAGATGCAATTAACAGACAGGTGAGGCAATACACATGGAAACAGGCTGCAATTACACAGACTCACCACCGGCAGCAAACAAGAGTCTACTAAACCAGAGCAAAGGGAAATCCTGGCCTGCAAGAGAACTATAACATAAAATACATAAACGGTTCATAACAGTACCCTCTCCTTAAGGGTGGGCTCCGGACACCCCATAACACCCACGGGGAACAGAAACAGAAGTATAACATAAAATACATAACCAAAATGCAAAACAGGAATGAGCCACTGCCATGGCTCATAACAAATGCCCTGTTTTATGCACGCAAGCACTTTAGTTGCCTTCTTTGCTGCATTGTGACATTGTGTACTGTTATTAAGCCTATTATCTATGAGCACCCCCAAAACTTTTTTCACCACCATTACCCCTATATTTTCCCCATTTAGAGTGTAGGATGCAAATGTGTTTTTTAACCCAAAATGCATAACTTTGCATTTTTCTATATTGAACTTCATTCTCCATTTAGATGCCCATGTTTCAAGTTTACATAAGTCATTTTGTAGAGAATCCACATCACTTTCTGAATTAATTACCTTACACAGTTTAGTATCATCTGCAAAGATTGATACTGTGCTTTCCAAGTCTATTCCTAGATCATTGATAAATATATTGAACAGTAGCGGGCCAAGTACGGACCCTTGCGGTATTCCGCTGACTACTGGTGCCCAGCTAGAGAATATCTCATTGACCCCTACACGTTGTACTCTGTTATTCAGCCAATTACTTATTCATGTACAAATTATATATCCTAGGCCAAGTTCCCTTAATTTGATGACCAGTCTCCCGTGAGACACTGTATCGAAGGCTTTTGCAAAATCTAAATAGACCACATCCACTGCTTTTCCCTGGTCAAGCTTCTCGCTCACCTCCTCATAGAAGCTAATTAAGTTAGTTTGACATGATCTGCCCCTTACAAACCCATGCTGACTTTTGATAATAATTTTAGTAGTATGCAGATAATTCTCTATGCTATCCCTCAATATTCCTTCCAATTTTTACCCACCATAAAGGTTAAACTAACTGGTCTATAGTTACCAGGTTTATCTTTAGTTCCCTTTTTAAATAAGGGCACTACCTCAGCTATGCGCCAATACTTTGGTACCTTGCCTGATCTAATAGAACTATAGAAAATCAACTATACGGGTTTTGCTAGCTGTGACCTAAGCTCCATAATAACCCTCGGATGAATGCCATCAGTGCCTGGTGATTTATTAATCTTTATTTTGCTTAGTCTCTCCAGGACTACTTCCTCACTTAAAAGAGTATCAACCCAAGAGTCATTATCATCACTATCTTTATGCACTACTCTTACCGTCTGATCCTCCCTGGTGAATGTTAAATTGGTTGACACTGGACAGGTTGAGATATAAAAAAGTTGACATGACATTTTTAAACTTTCTTGGTGTTGTTTTTTGTGAAGCCCAATTAGTGCACTGCATCCCCTTGCATGGCTTGCTTTGTTCGCCATGCTGCAGGTAAGAGGACTTGCTCCGCTACCGATGCACTCGGCACAGGTTACTATTCCCAATCGTAATCCATGTGGATGGTAAAGTATGAAAAAGAATGAAAAAGGCATGTCGACATTTTCATGTGTCAACATGTCCAGTGTCAACTGTTTTAATGTGTCAACCTTTTTCTTGTTTCGACTATTCAATGTCGACCAATAGTGGTCGACCTATTGACTGTCAACCTACTCCATGTCGACCTTCCATCCGGATACAATATACAGTAGTATGGCATCCAGAATATGGGTGGATACAAGGTATCCAGGCTGTCTGGAGGCTCAGATGTGGTCTGGGAATGCCAAAAATGCAGAGGTGCCCACTATAGTTTTTGGCAGTGACCTCTTCCATAGAAGGGTCCCACATTCACAACATACATGGCCAGGATGTCAAACAGTTTAATCATGCCCCTAAGCACCAGTGCTGCAATTTCTATTGTAACCCTATACTGTATATAAGGCCCAAGGTCTACCAGTACATTATTCTGTTTATCTCTGTTTAAATATCTCTACATGGAATAAATTCATAATCTTCGTTTTCTAAGTGAGCTGCAATGGGGATCTCTTGTGAAGGGAAGTGAATATGCTCAAATAAATGTATACGTCTGCCTAGATGGTGCAGCATACTTCACACTTCTGCAAGCCCATATTCTCTTGTCACCAGAATTCGGGTACTGTATCATCTTGGATATTTTAAGGTTTGTGAATGTCTTATTTATTAGTGAGAGCTATTGTATATATGATTTTAAAAAGGCTTTGATCTCATTGCTCAAGTTTGGATACTTGAAATATGTGGTGGTATGAAAGAGTCTGTAATTTTCTCTGTACAATTAGCCTGCAGCTAAACTGCAATGAATAGGTCATACTGCACAAACAGATCTTTCAGTTGCTCAGTTACCACATGGATAGGAAAACATTGTACAGACCGATGCTGTTGTACTATATTGATACATATTTATACATATGCAGAATTGCAGCCCATACTGTATTTGTAGGAAAGGATGAATTGTAATAGCTTTTTCATTTTTGTTTTTTAAATTTTGCATTCATTTTCATTATTGTAATTGTCTTCTGCTACATGTATCACAATGTATAAAACCATTCCCAAGAACAAAAATAAAATAAGAAGCTGTCCATTTCATTACACAAAGAATTAACAAAATGTCTACTATTTGGGAATGTGGTACATAAGTACTGTGTACAGTAGGTTGTTTTTGGCTTGCACAGCTGGGTGCTGTATGAACAGCATGATGCCAAGGGCGTAGCTACCATAGGTGCAGGGAGTGCAGCTGCTATGGGGCCCAGAGCTGAGAGGGGCTCATGTTCTTTGTCAAAGATACATGTGTTATATATATTTTTCCCCATTGGGGATGCATAGAGGCACTTACAAACGTGCTATGGGGTCTACAATATATCTAGTTATGCCACTGGACCTGCTCATTGTAATGTAGTATGAAATAAACAGGAGGGCGCTATACCAAATACATAATATGAATTGGGGGCACTGTAATGGCATAATATGAACTAAAGACACTGTGGGAGGTATTCAAATGATATATCACACCCAATCTCTTTTCTAAAGTGATCCCCATTATTGCGCATATCACACCCATAGTAATCAGGTTTAGCTGCATAAAGGGTTAGGGCGCCTCTTTACCCCGGAGGGTAGTGAGCTGAAATGATACCACGCCCGTCAGCAGAAACAGAACGGTTGTGGAAGGGGTGGAAAGAATTGAATACCTCCCTGTATGTCATAATATGAATTGGGGGCATTGTATGGCATAATTTATACTGGCAGCCATAAAATGTGAAATAATGTGAACTAGGGCAGTGCTATGGTTCATAAAACAAACTATGACACTACTATAGGGCATAAAATAAACTTGGACACTTCATAAAATTAACAACTGCAGTGGAGAGATGTCTCTGTAGAAGTATTGGGACAGGGCCCCTCCAAAATGTTGCTATGGGGCCAACAAAGTACTGGCTACACCCCTGGACAGAGGGTACATCTAATGCAATGGGAGAGAGCTACTGGAGACAGAATTGCTACATATGTTCAGAGAACTCTGTGCAACATCATCTATGCCAGGGGTGGCAATCAGTCAGAGGCAAAGAGCCAGATAAGATATGTAGTCAAGGGTAAGAGCCACTATCATGCGAGTGCCGAAGGTGCACGCGCAAAAGTAGAGGCATGGCATAGTTGTCACAAAGCCACACCCCATTTTTGTGCACGCACCTCTCGGTATGACATTTGTAGGATTATGATCTTGTGTCATAACTCTATTTTTAGTCATGTTGTACAGTGCCACATACAATTAATGCCCCTGTACAGTGCCACATACATATAAAAATGCCCCAAAATGGGTGCCTCTACAGTGCCTGATACATATATGCCCCCACAGTGCCAGATACACATACAGTATGCCCCCACAGTGCCTGCTACTTAAATGCCCCACAGTGCCAGATACATATATGCCCCACAGTGCCAAAAACATATATGCCCCAGTGCTAAATACACGTCCCCACAGTGCCAGATACATATATGCTCCCAGTGCCAGATACATATATGCCCCCAGTGCCAAATACACATGTCCCCACAGTGCCAGATACATATATGCCCCACAGTGCCAGATACACATGTCCCCACAGTGCCAGATACATATATGCCACACAGTGCCAGCTACACATATGCCCCAGGGCCGGATTAATGCTCTGGGGGCCTGGGTTACTTAAGTCAAGGGGGCCCCCAGACACACATATATATTTATATATATTTTGAATACATCCACACAAACAGCAAATGTATGCACAACACACACACTCAGCATGCATACATTCATACATACATACATACATATATACAAACAAACACACAACACAGTCACACACAGCATTACCTACACACACAGCATACATACATATACACAACACACATATCATACAGTCGCACACAGCAAACATATCGTCACACCCAGCATACATACACACAACATACACACAGCTTTCCTACAAATACACGCATAGCATCATACATACACTCAACATACCTACACACACACACACACACACACACAAACACACACACACACACACACACACACACTCACTCACACACACACACCATACCTACAAACACATATAGTATACACTTGCACACACACACACACACACACACACACACACACACACACACACACACAATGAAGCACTAACCAATATAGGAGAGGAGGTGGAGACGATCCATGTGAGCACCTGGTGGTAAGCAGCTCCCTCAGCTGTGTACGAGTGTGTGACTTTGCAACAATGTTTCCAAAGCAGAGAGCTCTGGTGATCATAGCTCTCTGTGAGGAGAGCAGTCACCAGCCGGGGAGCTGCTTCAGTTATGCCTGCGATGCAGAGATGGAGACAAGGCTGTCTCCATCTCTGAAAAACTACTTTGGTCTTGAAAGGGGGGCCCCTGAGATTTGGGGGGCCTAGAATAACATACCCCCAGGCCCCCCCTTAATCTGGCTCTAATATGCCCCCAGAGCCAGACACACATGTCCCCACAGTGCCAGATACATATATGCCCCCCAGTGCAAGATACATATATGCCCCCAGTGCACAATACATATGTACCCACATTGCCAGATGCATTTATGCCCCACAGTGTCAGGTACACAAATGCCCCACAATGCCAGGTACACATATGCCCACAGTGCCAGATACACATGTCCCCACAGTGGCAGATATACATGTCCCCACAGTGCCAGATATACTTGTCCCCACAGTGCCAGATACATATATGCCGCCAGTGCCAGATGAACATGTCCCCAAAGTGCCAAATACATATATGCCCAGTGTCAGATACATAAATGCCCCCAGTGCCAGATACATAGAAACAAAGAAACATAGAATTTGACAGCAGTTAAGAACCACTTGGCCCAACTAGTCTGCCCCTTTTATCCTTTAGGCAATCTCAACCCTTTTTGAACCTTAATTCTACACATATGTCACCACAGTGCCAGATACATATATGCCCCACAGTGCCAGGTACACATATGCCCCCATTGCCAGATACACATGTCCCCACAGTGCCAGATACATATATGCTCCCAGTGCCAGATATGACCCCAGTGCCAGATACACATGTCCCCCAGTGCCAGATATGCCCCCAGTGCCAGATACACGTGTTCCCACAGTGCCAGATATGCCCCCCAGTGCCAGATATACCCCCAGTGCCAGATACACATGTCCCCAAAGTGAGCTCCCCTCCTCAGTGCTGCTCACCACGCTGCTTCTCTGCTGTTTGTGAGGGGAGGAGAGCGCAGCGTGCGCCTCTCCTGCCCCTCAGTCTCTGGCGGAGTTGTCTATCTCCAATTAGGCGTTGGTCTGTGAGCCAATCAGAGCTCATGGACTGGCAGCTAAGACTCTTGATTGGCTCATGGGCCGGTGCTGGACACTGCATTCGGGCAGCAGGAGGCGGGAGCTTACAAGCCGCATCCGGAGTAAGAAAGAGCCACATGCGGCTCTAGAGTCACGGGTTAGCCACTGCTGATCTATGCTGTCCAAATGAATTGCCCCATATCTGGCTCATAGTTAACATGATAAATTGTGTGGACATTCAAGAACAAGCAATGTTACAAAGGCATAGACCAAATTATGTTTGAATAGCATCATACAACTATTATTGTGTAATTGTGTGTTCTTCATAATGCACAATTGTGGGCCAAATTGAGAAACCCTTTTAACTTCATATGGCAATTATTTCCGTGGGACACATTAGGACCAATTCCTCCACCATCGGGACAGTGCTTACATTTCAATTTTCCATATAGTGTCCCATGAGCCAGTAACATAACATGAAAGCTGTGGAAATAGAGCAGGAATGGGGAACAATGGCACTCCAGCTGTTGTTGAACTACACATACCAGAATGCCCTGCTATGGGTTTGCTATTTAGCCATGGTAAAACTGTTGCAGGGCATGCTGGGATGTGTAGTTCAACAACAGCTGGAGGGCAGCAGGTTCCCCACCTATGAAATAGAGGATTTAGGTTTAGGCTCCACCAAGAGGGTTGGGGTTAAGCTGAGGGGGGGAGAGTGGGTAGAGTTAAAACTCAGGGACGGAAGGTTAGGGCTAGAGGCGTAGAGGGGGAAGGGCAAGTATACTTACTGAACCCCTATCAGGTGTCTAACCATTGGGATGCTGCTGACCGCTGGCATCCCAAATGCTGGTCACTCATATATATATTCTGTTTCTATAACAGTGGGACCTGGGCTTCCTGCAAGAAAGTGAGGAACAGGACAAGTAACCCTGTGAAAAGTATTGTTTCAACTTCACATGGTACAGAATATATTATAACAGAACAAATAACGTGCCATACCAAGGGAGTAGCTTATACTGTATATTGTCCTGCCCCTGTGGACTACATTACATAAGAAAAACAACTCACAAATGAAGGGGTACATTTACTAAGCAGTGATAAGATCGGAGAAGTGAGCCAGATGAGAAATTTCCCCATCAACCAATCAGCAGCTCTGTATCATTTTATAGTATGCAAATTACAGATGTTACTTCAGTGCTGATTGGTTGCCATGGGCAACTTCTCCACTGGCTCACTTCTCCGCTCTTATCACTGCTTAGTAAATGTACCCCTAAGTGTACTAATTAATGAACACCTTTGTAATATCAAAAATGGCAAGTAGATTCACAGTGCACCTGCACAATTCAAACAAGCACATAAAAGTAATCCAGTGGAAATAAAATATGTGGGACTTAAGAAGATCATAAATCCATGGAGAGGCAGAGACTCCGGACTTAGAGAGTGAGGGAGACAGACCTCTGTCTCTCTCTGTAGGTGTCGCTTAGCTTAGTCATCCAGCGACCTTGGTGTAACCTTTTGGCCTAAAAACAATATTGTGAGGTGTTCAGAATAGACTGGAAACGAGTGGAAATGAATGTTATTGAGGTTAAAAATACCATACTAGATAGTTGTGACTCCACGTGGCGCTACTCCACACCCTCAAAAAAAAAATTGCTTACACAATCAGTATACAGCAGGATTCAATTCCACAGGTAGTTCATTTTATAGATGAAACATCACTAAAATAGACAAACAAATAGAGGCATAGCGTAACCCTGTTGGAAACCAATAATGTGGGTATTTGCTTAGATCCACTCACATAAATATAAGATCTTATTGCATGTAGAGAATCGAGGTTCAACAATCTTTAAGATGAAAGAAGAATTTTTTAGAGAAATTCCCTGCGCTCTAGGTGCAGCTATAGTCAGTGTGGACAAGGGTGTATCACCAAATACACTCAAAAGGTTACGTATACAAATGGGATTTTGGTACACACTTACAGTAGCGCTCCGTAAAACAATAATACCATGAATGATATAGATTAAAGTTCTCCTGTGATTCTAGAGAGGTTTTATTTCTCAAGAAGTCTTCTGCTGATGAGGTAATTTCCAGCCGTCTCCGTTGGTTCAAATCATGGGAAAAAGAGGACAAGAAAGAGAAAACCTCAGTCCCTATATCCTACAAGTTTAGATGTAAATGTATCAAAGAATGAATCCTCAATCTTCCTCCATATGGGTGGTGCTTGTTTCTTAAAGTTCTTATGGGGTCACCCTTGTGATAAACAGTCAATAGTGTGCTCACAATGTTCTTACACAGAGCATTGGAGAAAATTCATATAAAGGTTTCTTTTCACGTCACTGTAAACCGTACAGAGGTTGGGGAAATGCTCACATGTATGCTTACATCAGGTGAAGTGTGGATAAACACATCAAGGTATCTTTTATCGATCCTCCCTGGTTCCTTCAGATAGATCCTCGTGATTTCCCAAGTGGAGTCACAGAAAGTAAAACAGAAGGAAGTGGTTAATGGGAGGATTTCCTAAATAGGTATTCACCTGTTAAGGGTACCCTTAATTAACAGGGAAATGGTGCAAAGGAATGTAAGTACGGGATCACCTGTTCAGTGAAGTCGATAGAGGAGATAGCTTACATGGAGGCTTACATGTAAACAGGTATGAAATCACACATAAAGGTATCTTTCTATCAAAGGTTCAAATCTCACATGGGATAATCTGAAATGCTCACTTTATCTGCTTACATCAGCAGGGATGGTTCAAGCTCATAAAGGTTTCTTTTCCCAGTGTCAGATAGGTTCAGATGGTACCAAAAAAATGTGATGGAATCCACGTGATAAAAACAATTCTTTACATTTATTCCAAAAGTAAAAAGTACAAATAACACAATAAAAAAATAAAAAATAACAGACCTCTGGGTCAGATGCCAGATGGAATCGCTAGCCAAAGGGGAGAAAAAAAAAAAATACCCGGGTTTCTCACCACTACTGGTCAGCGGGGTATCAGTCCCAAAGGTCAATCCTGGTCCTATCAGCTCCTCACCAACGCGTTTCGACCTGATGTGTGGTCTTTTTCAAGGTATGTGAGGAGGAGACTGAAAGCGCATCCTTAAATACCCTGATCTATTAGGTCATTTCCTGTGGGGGTGGAGTTGATAATTGCTAATTTTTTTTAAAATATATACCATTTATGACTGAATTATATGGGCAAATTACTAACTTTAAAATAATGCCTCCCTTACGAATAGGGATGTATAACAAGTGACAATGTACCGGCTTATACTGGCTGTAACTCATAATTTTGCGTTCCACGGGCCGTGGAACGCACACACTTCCGGCGGATATCCGGTGCCAGTCCGCCGGACCCGGAAGTGGTATGTGTGTCTAAACTGGGAACATAATCTCTCAGCGGTAATGTACAAAGGTAGTCTACTGTGAGAAATAGACTAAGCATCCTACGTGGAGCGCATGCTACCCAGCATGCGTTCCAACGTGCAGATCCAATTCCGGAAATGCGGGTGGTCACGTGACGTTACCGGAAGTGTAACTGCGTTCCATTTACTCCCGGAACGCACTGACCACCAATTGAGTATGCAGATTTAAACCAAGTGAGGCTGCTAAACAAATACAAAAATAAAATAAAAAACAGATGTATGGATATGATACATAAATCTAAAATGACATATTTGTAGAGAACATCTTATTCTAAACTTATTATAACATAAATGTCTTGCACGCAAAATTGCATAATTAGATTGAATTCTTGTTCTGACAGGGGAGGTCTCATCAGTCGGTTATAATGGGAACCGATGGAATCCACCAGCTTCTATATAACATACATAATATTATACTCCAAAGAGGTGTAGTAGATATAACTTCCTCCCATGAATTAAAAAAATATGTCTATATTATATAGGATATTTGCATGAATGAGAAAATAGTCAAAAGATGATGGCTTATAAAAACCATTTAGTCTCAAAATCCAGATTTAAACCCGCAGGATGTAAAGTACCAACATTAAAAATACATTTCATTTCCGTCTTCGCCAACAGTTTTTCCGTGTCGTTTTTTCGCCAGTTGTTGTGAATGGTTTGGATTCCGCAGAAAAACACTAGTTCGGAGGGATCACAGTTATGTTTATCTTTAAAGTGGGCAGAAACCCCATGTGTGGTTAGGCCTTTCTTTATATTCCTAATGTGTTCTGTGAGGCGGTCCTTTAATTTCCTAGTTGTCCTGCCTAGGATCTAATCACGAGGATCTATCTGAAGGAACCAGGGAGGATCGATAAAAGATACCTTGATGTGTTTATCCACACTTCACCTGATGTAAGCATACATGTGAGCATTTCCCCAACCTCTGTACGGTTTACAGTGACGTGAAAAGAAACCTTTATATGAATTTTCTCCAATGCTCTGTGTAAGAACATTGTGAGCACACTATTGACTGTTTATCACAAGGGTGACCCCATAAGAACTTTAAGAAACAAGCACCACCCATATGGAGGAAGATTGAGGATTCATTCTTTGATACATTTACATCTAAACTTGTAGGATATAGGGACAGAGGTTTTCTCTTTCTTGTCCTCTTTTTCCCATGATTTGAACCAACGGAGACGGCTGGAAATTACCTCATCAGCAGAAGACTTCTTGAGAAATAAAACCTCTCTAGAATCACAGGAGAACTTTAATCTATATCATTCATGGTATTATTGTTTTACGGAGCGCTACTGTAAGTGTGTACCAAAATCCCATTTGTATACAGAATCTTTAAGATGAAACAGCTTTGTACTCCATAGCAGAATCCTTATTCATATGTCACTTAAAAGAAAAGTAGTAGTAATAGTGCAACACCGTCTTAGACGTTAAGACAAAGATTTTTAATGAACAAAAATGCACTCACAAACATCCGACAAAAAACAACATATAGGTGCCAAGGAAATTCTCATGGACAAAGTTGCTGCAAAAGGTATAATCACCACAATCCCCGGTAGCTCTGGTGTCCCCAACAGTTGGAAATCGCAGCTCCAATCTCCAGGTCCTCGTATTGCACCGTCTCCCTGCTTGAGCGCTTTCGGACAGATGTCCTTCTTCAGAAGCATGGGAGCTGTGCTGACCAAATCGTCCTTAAATAGTAGTGGAATTAAGTTCATTCAATGCACCTGGCGATTCCGGAATGACGTCACCGGAAGTGACGTGTCCGGATGTGGAGGAAGTCACCAAACCGCTGTGTGCGTCTCACAGCGAAAACCAGGAAGTCAGCTGATATCTTTATTCCAGGAAGTGACGCATCCGGACATTAACATGCGTTCCAAATCGCAGTGCATGCGTTCCACCATAGAAATCCAGCATAAATGTAAATAAAACAGAGATGTGCATACATGACTACATAAAAACTTTAAGATTTGTTTGTTGCAATGGTAATAGGAATCGTCTTGACAATATAGGGATAAATAAAAATAGATAAAACAATTAAAAGACAATCAAGATAAAAGACACTTATAAAAACCATTTCATCTTAAAGTCACTATTAAGACCATGAGGAACCAAAGTTTTTAACTTATAGATCCACCTCATTTCTGTTTTTGAAAGGGTCACATCTATCTCCTTATTACGTGGTGTGGGGTTAATGGTTTGTATCCCCCAAAAGGTTTTAAAATTATTTGGATTACATGCATGTTTTTGTTTAAAATGACTGGAGACAGTGTGAGTCTCCACACCCTTTTTCACATTATAGACATGTTCGTAGAGTCTGGTCTTAAGATTGCGGCTGGTCTTCCCAACATAGATCAATCCGCAATCACACTCTATCGCGTAAATGACATTTCGTGAATTGCAAGTAATAAAATCACGGATGGGATAAGTAATCCCATTCACTGTAAAATCCTTTATTTTACTAGACCCTTTAGTGCATTTACACATTGCACAAATCCCACATCTAAAAAAGCCTTTGCTCCTAATACTACTTCTTTTCATAATTTCAATAGAGCTGTGAACTAGCCGATCTTTCAATGATTTGGACCGTCTATAGATGAATCTAGGTTTTGAAGGCAGTAATTCACCTAGTGTTGGGTCTTTAATTAAAACTTTCCAATGTTTTCTTATGGTGGATTCAATTTCCTTATGTTGTGAATTAAAATTCATTATAAAAGACCATTTTAAGAAGTCATCTTTAGGTTTTTCCTTCTCTTTCCCCCTTATCAAATCACTTCGGTTGGTACCTTCTACTTTCTCCTGAGCTTTTGTTAATAATTCACTAGGGTATCCTTTTTCAAGGAATCTATCCATTAGTTCTTTTGACTGTACAGAACAGACTTCAGGGTCTGTACAGTTTCTTTTGACTCTGAGCAATTGACTATATGGAATTCCATCGAGCCAATGTTCATGATGTTGGCTAGTGCGCTCAATAAAACTATTGGAATCAGTAGTTTTACGGTATAATTTAGTTTTTAAAAGGTTATTTTCTATATATATACATATATCCAAATAGATGATCTCTTTAGAACTAACCATGGTGGATAGTTTGATGTTAAAAGTGTTTATACCAAGGATATCTAAAAAGGAATTCAAACCCTCCAAACTGCCTTCCCACACAAATAAAATATCATCTATGTAACGACGCCATAGCACCAGGTCCGCCCCCAAGACATCTCCAGGCCATACAAAGAGATCTTCCCAAAATGCCATGAAGAGATTGGCGTAACTGGGGGCGAACCTGGTGCCCATGGCGGTACCTACTCGTTGAAAATAATAACTTCCATTAAAAATAAAGTAATTATTTCTAAGTATAAATTTAATCCCCTCTAAAATGAAATCTTTCAAATTTCTATCATAATCGGATTTGTCAAGAAAATAAGACACTGCTTCCAAACCTTTCTCCTCTTCAATAATCGTATATAACGTTGATACATCTGCACTGATAAGCATATAATTTTCCTTCCACTCAAAATCTTCTAATAAGGCTAACAACTGTCCAGTATCTTTCAAATAGGATTTAGTTTCTTTTACCAATGGTTGAAGATAATGATCAATAATCATTGATAGGTTCGAAGTTATGCTATTAGTGCCTGATACTATAGGTCTTCCAGGTGGGTGTATAGGGTCTTTATGAACCTTTGGTAGACAGTAAATTGTTGGTATAGAGGGTTGTTTAATGTTGATGAACTCAAACTCATCCTTTGTAATACTCTGTTTCAATAAAGCTTCAGTAGTAAATAGATGTAGTGATTCACTGATCTTGTTGGTAGGATCAGATTAATTTTGGAGTATGTAACACCATCGCCCAACTGTCTATCTAACTCGGCTACATAATCACTCTTATCCATAAGGACAAGAGCACCGCCCTTATCGGCGGGCTTAATAACCAAGTCTATATCTTCTCTAAGTGATTTAAGCGCAACCCATTCTTTTTTGGTAAGGTTGCACTTCCTCCTTTTTTTACTTAGAGTTTTTTCTACATCGTCTAGAACGAGTTTATTGAAACAATCAATAAAGCTTCCCTTTACATATGAGGGATAAAAGGTTGATTTAGGTTTGAATTGAGAGACCGAGGAACCTCCAGTACTCTCAATTCCCAAATCTCCTTTATTTGCGAAAAACTTTTTCAATGTGAGTTTGCGTATAAACTTCTGTAGGTCAATATAGAACTCAAACGGTTCGAGTTGACTGGTGGGTGAAAATTTGAGCCCCCTCATAAGTACCTTCTTCTCGTCCACCGTAAGGACCCTCTTACTTAAATTGAAAATTTTCACTGTATTATTTTCCTTTAGATCCTGATTTATGGCCCTAGATTTAGATATAGTTAGGCGTTTTTTCTTTATACCCCCTCTTTTACCCCTTTTGGTTTTTAACTTCTTGGTTTTGGGTATCAATTTAGCCACTTTAATTGGAGGGGTATTTTCACCAGACCTATTCAGACAAACCTCCTTCGTGGCGGTGTTCTGTCTAAAAATGCGTACCCTTATTATCTTCAACGAGTAGGTACCGCCATGGGCACCAGGTTTGCCCCCAGTTACGCCAATCTCTTCATGGCATTTTGGGAAGATCTCTTTGTATGGCCTGGAGATGTCTTGGGGGCGGACCTGGTGCTATGGCGTCGTTACATAGATGATATTTTATTTGTGTGGGAAGGCAGTTTGGAGGGTTTGAATTCCTTTTTAGATATCCTTGGTATAAACACTTTTAACATCAAACTATCCACCATGGTTAGCTCTAAAGAGATCATCTATTTGGATATATGTATATATATAGAAAATAACCTTTTAAAAACTAAATTATACCGTAAAACTACTGATTCCAATAGTTTTTTTGAGCGCACTAGCCAACATCATGAACATTGGCTCGATGGAATTCCATATAGTCAATTGCTCAGAGTCAAAAGAAACTGTACAGACCCTGAAGTCTGTTCTGTACAGTCAAAAGAACTAATGGATAGATTCCTTGAAAATGGATACCCTAGTGAATTATTAACAAAAGCTCAGGAGAAAGTAGAAGGTACCAACCGAAGTGATTTGATAAGGGGGAAAGAGAAGGAAAAACCTAAAGATGACTTCTTAAAATGGTCTTTTATAATGAATTTTAATTCACAACATAAGGAAATTGAATCCACCATAAGAAAACATTGGAAAGTTTTAATTAAAGACCCAACACTAGGTGAATTACTGCCTTCAAAACCTAGATTCATCTATAGATGGTCCAAATTATTGAAAGATCGGCTAGTTCACAGCTCTATTGAAATTATGAAAAGAAGTAGTATTAGGAGCAAAGGCTTTTTTAGATGTGGGATTTGTGCAATGTGTAAATGCACTAAAGGGTCTAGTAAAATAAAGGATTTTACAGTGAATGGGATTACTTATCCCATCCGTGATTTTATTACTTGCAATTCACGAAATGTCATTTACGCGATAGAGTGTGATTGCGGATTGATCTATGTTGGGAAGACCAGCCGCAATCTTAAGACCAGACTCTACGAACATGACTATAATGTGAAAAAGGGTGTGGAGACTCACACTGTCTCCAGTCATTTTAAACAAAAACATGCATGTAATCCAAATAATTTTAAAACCTTTTGGGGGATACAAACCATTAACCCCACACCACGTAATAAGGAGATAGATGTGACCCTTTCAAAAACAGAAATGGGGTGGATCTATAAGTTAAAAACTTTGGTTCCTCATGGTCTTAATAGTGACTTTGAGCTGAAATGGTTTTTATAAGTGTCTTTTATCTTGATTGTCTTTTAATTGTTTTATCTATTTTTATTTATCCCCATATTGTCAAGACGATTCCTATTACCATTGCAACAAACAAATCTTAAAGTTTTTATGTAGTCATGTATGCACATCTCTGTTTTATTTACATTAATGCTGGATTTCTATGGTGGAACGCATGCACCGCGATTTGGAACGCATGTTAATGTCCGGATGCGTCACTTCCTGGAATAAAGATATCAGCTGACTTCCTGGTTTTCGCTGTGAGACGCACACAGCAGTTTGGTGACTTCCTCCACATCCGGACACGTCACTTCCGGTGACGTCATTCCGGAATCGCCAGGTGCATTGAATGAACTTAATTCCACTACTATTTAAGGACGATTTGGTCAGCACAGCTCCCATGCTTCTGAAGAAGGACATCTGTCCGAAAGCGCTCAAGCAGGGAGACGGTGCAATACGAGGACCTGGAGATTGGAGCTGCGATTTCCAACTGTTGGGGACACCAGAGCTACCGGGGCTTGTGGTGATTATACCTTTTGCAGCAACTTTGTCCATGAGAATTTCCTTGGCACCTATATGTTGTTTTTTGTCGGATGTTTGTGAGTGCATTTTTGTTCATTAAAAATCTTTGTCTTAACGTCTAAGACGGTGTTGCACTATTACTACTACTTTTCTTTTAAGTGACATATGAATAAGGATTCTGCTATGGAGTACAAAGCTGTTTCATCTTAAAGATTGTTGAACCTCGATTCTCTACATGCAATAAGATCTTATATTTATGTGAGTGGATCTAAGCAAATACCCACATTATTGGTTTCCAACAGGGTTACGCTATGCCTCTATTTGTTTGTCTATTTTAGTGATGTTTCATCTATAAAATGAACTACCTGTCGAATTGAATCCTGCTGTATACTGATTGTGTAAGCAATTTTTTTGAGGGTGTGGAGTAGCGCCACGTGGAGTCACAACTATCTAGTATTGAATTCTGTTTGAATCACGGTGAAAGATTCTTTTCTGCCTCCAAGGGCTGCTATTAATATTTAAGCGCACGAAGGGGACTGTGCTTTTCTCTTTACCGTAGGATCAAATTTACCCCAAAATTCTGTGATTTTAGCGTTTTTTTAATGTTTTTTTTTTCAAAAATCATCCAGATCCAAAACCAAAACCCAGAACCCAAAACCCAAAAAGTGTCCGCCGCACATCTCTATATTAAAATGAATTTAAAATAAATCCTAGTAGACTCTTGTCCCCTCTCGCTCCTCATCCCAGATATACTAATGTACACTATATTTGTTATATACACTACATTAATAGGTTAAGGAGTTAATACACCTTGATACTCACCCCCATTAGCAAAATGGTGTCCCAATATATTTGTGTAATGTTTTCTATGTCTAATATCTGTAACGAGATCTGTCAGGAATGAAATTAGAATAATAATATCAAATAAAATATTTTATCTAAGAAAATATAACATCAAATTACTAAATGAATAAATTGATTAGATCACAAACAATAAGGGCAAGCCAGCACTTCCTGTGTAATGGAGTAAGGGCAGAAGTGACGCCCGACACACAGATATAATTCATATGGAAGCTGGTGATAGATAGGCATAGATAGCAGAGTGAATGATTCCACTCTGTATGCTCAGCTAGCTTGACAACATGGTTAGTCTGCTGGCAGACATTTCACTGCCTATACTGCACACCTGTAACCTACAGGGAGATGGAGGACACTGGGAAGTCAGATGACTAACAGCGGGAGCACCAATAAGCAATTTGCCTACCATGGACCAGCGGGAAAAAAGGGTGAGCAAAACTCCAGGTGGCAAATTCCCCCAACCCCAAACATGGCAGTATAACTATATGAACCCATAGTTTGCAAGTGACACATATCTGAAATTCAGATTAATGTGGAAACACTACTACTGTAAATAATCACACAGGACAGCAAAACTTTAATTGGTTAACTCACGGTTAACTCACAAACCTTTTATGGAACTGTGATGCAAAACCTGCTATTGGTTATAGGTTTAAATGTTGGTTGATTACATGTTTTCTTCACTGGTATTAGGCCTATTTTATATGAGACACTGAACTATTACCTTGTACATATATATCTTATGTTACATACCCAATAAGGGAAGTCCTACCCTTTATGTAAACATTTTATTTATACATTATTAGTTATTTGTATCTACTTATTGAATTAGTATTTTATTATGAAAAATAAATACCATTCCTAATGAAAATTGGAGTAACGTTGTTTATAAGATTTGAAGTTCAGCCTCTGGTGAGCACTAAGAATCCATTTTTTGATCTATATTGTCTCCAATCAGAGTAATGAGTATCCCTGCACGTTTCCCATAGCAGCTACTAGGAGACTATAAATATTTGATACGCCCAGCCTACCTTTTACTTTGTTATTCATTTACAGTAGGTTTCTCTGCTGCTATTTATAAATATATTAGATGCATTAATTTGCTGAAACTGTACAATTTATTGCCATGAATATGATTAATGGTCATGCCTATCTTAAAGACAGGAATATGCTATGTTTAACACATTCTGAGATTAGCGTTATGAAAAAGAATATAAAAAGGATCTGTTGAGGCATTACAAGAATTTCAGATACAGTACACTGCTAACAAAGATAAATACTGGTTCAAAGATCAGATGTCATGTCTAAGCTGACTTGAAATGCTCAAGTGTAGGTTTTGTCTTTGCATCTACAGTACTTTACAACAACTGGGAGACCATAGGGCAGAACGAATCTTCAAACATAAGGCTATTTAAATGAATGATTCATAATGGGATGATAAAGCCCATCAACTGTAGCTACCAAAAATATCAAGGTGCAGACAGTGTATTTAGCTGGACTATTTCCTAAAGCCTAAGTTTAGCTAATCACCCTATTCCTAAAGCCAGGGCACTGTGGGCTCTTTTAAGCACTATTTTGCATTATTATTATTATTATTATTATTATTATTATTATTATTATTTTATTTCTTTTTAACAGTTTCTTATATAGTGCAAATTCTGTTGAACTTTACAATTGGAAAAACAGTATTAGAACAAAACTGGGTAATAAAAGACAGACATAGTGACAGGAAGGCCCTGTTTGCTAGCTTGCAATCTATAGGGAAATATGCATTGATATACAAGGTATAGGTAAAAAATAGTGATGTGCACCGGAAATTTTTCGGGATTTGTGTTTTGGTTTTGGATTTGGTTCCGTGGCCGTGTTTTGGATTCGGACGCGTTTTGGCAAAACCTCCCTGAAATTTTTTTGTCGGATACGGGTGTGTTTTGGATTCAGGTTTTTTTTTACAAAGAACCCTCAAAAACAGCTTAAATCATAGAATTTTGGGGTCATTTTGATCCCATAGTATTATTAACCTCAATAACCATAGTTTCCACTCATTTCCAGTCTATTCTGAACACCTCACACCTCACAATATTATTTTTAGTCCTAAAATTTGCACCGAGGTCGCTGGATGACTAAGCTAAGCGACCCAAGTGGCCGACACAAACACCTGGCCCATCTAGGAGTGGCACTGCAGTGTCAGACAGGATGGCCAATTTTTAAAAATAGTCCCCAAACAGCACATGATGCAAAGAAAAAAAGAGGTGCACCAAGGTGGCTGGATGGCTAAGCTAAGCGACCCAAGTGGCTGACACAAACACCTGGCCCATCTAGGAATGGCACTGCAGTGTCAGACAGGATGGGATTTTAAAAAATAGTCCCCAAACAGCACATGATGCAAACAAAAAAAGAGGTGCACCAAGGTTGCTGGATGGCTAAGCTAAGCGACCCAAGTAGCCGACACAAACACCTGGCCCACCTAGGAGTGGCACTGCAGTTTCTAGCGAGAGGATGAGTGCTTCCATCCTCATGTGAATCTGAACCACTAGCCATGAACATAGGCCAGGGCCTCAGCCGTTCCTTGCCACTCTGTGTCGTAAATGGCATATTGGCAAGTTTACGCTTCTTATCAGATGCTTTTAATTTTGATTTTTGGGTCATTTTACTAAACTTTTGTAGTATACTTGACGACACAGAGGTAGAGCAATGGACTACTGTACCGTACTGCTATATATATACACTGGTGGTCAGCAAAATGCTGCACTGTCCTCCTACTATATAATACTGCGCACAACTAAAATGCAGCACTGGTATGGATGGATAGTATACTTGATGACACAGAGGTAGGTAGAGCAGTGGACTACTGTACCGTACTGCTATATATATACTGGTGGTCAGCAAAATTCTGCACTGTCCTCCTACTATATAATACTGCGCACAACTAAAATGCAGCACAGGTATGGATGGATAGTATACTTGATGACACAGAGGTAGGTAGAGCAGTGGACTACTGTACCGTACTGCTATATATATACTGGTGGTCAGCAAAATTCTGCACTGTGCTCCTACTATATATACTGCCCACAACTAAAATGCACCACAGTTATGGATGGATAGTATACTTGATGACACAGAGGTAGGTAGAGCAGTGGACTACTGTACCATACTGCTATATATTATATACTGGTTGTCAGCAAAATTCTGCACTGTCCTCCTACTATATATACTGCGCACAACTAAAATGCACCACAGGTATGGAATGATAGTATACTTGACGACACAGAGGTAGGTAGAGCAGTGGCCTACTGTACCCTACTGCTATATATTATATACTGGTGGTCATCAAAATTCTGCACTGTCCACCTACTATATATACTGCGCACAACTAAAAAGCACCACAGGTATGGATGGATAGTTTACTTGACGACACAGAGGTAGGCAGAGCAGTGGACTACTGTACCGTACTGCTATATAATACTGGTGGTCAGCATAATTCTGCACTGTCCTCCTACTATATACTACAATGCAGCACAGATATAGAGCGTTTTTCAGGCAGAGAACGTAGATATTTTGAGCACACTGAGCACAGATATTTGCAGCACACTGAGCACAGATTTTTGCAGCACACTGTACACAGAAACTGAGAGAACGCTGCACGTCTTCTCCCTATCATCTCCAATGCACGAGTGAAAATGGCGACGACGCACGGCTCCTTTTATAGAATACGAATCTCACGAGAATCCGACAGCGGGATGATGACGTTCGGGCGCGCTCGGGTTAACCGAGCAAGGCGGGAGTATCTGAGTGTGCCTCGGAACCGTGTAAAATGGGTGAAGTTCGGGGGGGTTCGGATCTCGAGGAACCGAACCCGCTCATCACTAGTAAAAACAGGTCTGACAGATTACAAAGTTTTTTTAATGGCTGAATGATATACAGTAGTCACACTATGAAGTTGGATTGGTGCTCATGAGGATGTGAAAATGAATAAAGACAAAATATGTGAGGTTATGTGCAGAGCTGTTTCTAGCCAATTTGGCTCCCAGTGCGAGATTTAAAAATGCGCCCCCCCAATATAAAAAAAGATGCCCCCATAGATATAAAAACAAAGGATTTGCGCGCGCCTTATGCATGTGCGCTCCCGGCAAGGGGGCGTGGACGTGTTAAAATGGACGTGGCCTTGTTAGGATGGGTGTGGCCTCATCTGAAAATTTTACCTTACACCCCAATTTTTGACTCTGCACCAACAGATCATGGCCACCACAGGAAACATTTTTTTTTACCATATTAAGCCCCACACAGTAAAGCCCTCTGCACCATATTATGCCCCACGCTACAATGCCCTTGATACATTAAATCCCCATTTTACACATCACGGTAGGCAAGAGTCCCCATTTTACACATTACGGCAGGTAAGAGTCCCCATTTTACACATTACAGCAGGCAAGAGTCCCCATTTTACACATTACGGCAGGCAAGAGACCCCATTTTACACATTACGGCAGGCTAGAGTACCCATTTTAAAAATTACTGCAGGAAAGTGCCCCCATTTTGTACATTACGGCAGGCAAGAGTCCCCATTTTGCACACTACAGCAGGCAAGAGTCCCCATTTTGCACATTACTGCAGGCAAGAGTCCCCATTTTACACATTACGGCAGGCAAGAGTCCCCATTTTGCACATTACGGCAGGCAAGAGTCACCATTTTACACATTATGGCAGGCAAGAGTCACCATTTTACACATTACTGCAGGCAAGAGTCCCCATTTTACACATTACTGCAGTTAAGAGTCCCCATTTTACACATTGTAGCGGCAGAGTCCCCTTCTACAAAGAAAGAGAGAGAGAGAGAGAGAGAGAAAAGAGAAAGAGTGTGTTATACTCATGTTTGCAGCAGCATCCACCGGCCAGAGGTCCTCTTCCATCCCACTATTCGGCCTGCGCCTGCCCGCCTCTCCCTCCTCCTGGCTTTCCCGCCGTGTCCTGGCTCCCCCTCCTCCCCGTCATCAGTACTCCGCTCGGGGGCAGAGTTTCGTTTAATGACGCATTTGCATCATGACGTCACGACGCAAATGTGTCATTACATGAAACTCTTCCCCCGAGCGGAGTAGTAATAACAGGGAGGAGGGGGAGCACAAACTGAGCCAGCAAGAGCCGCGGCGGGCTCCCCGTGCAAATGCACGCCTCGCCCGCCCCAAGAAACGGCTCTGTTTATGTGTATACTGTAAAGAGAGGGGGGTAGGATAGGGTAGGATTCTTATGAAGGTTATGAAGGTTCTGGAGTCTGATAAGCTTATCTGAAGAGGTGAGTTTATTAAATTCAGTTAAAGGAAAACACTGAACAATAATTAATTTTCTTTGGATGCAGATTTATGTTAAAACAGATGGCTTACAGTAATTCAGAAGCTCACGCTAATGCAGCAGCAGAATGTGACTTGTGTTACAGCTGCTACTGTAAATTCATGCTAATGCTGCAGCCAATGGACTTTCTACTGAGATGCCCACTACTGCGACTCTAATCTGATGTGGTGCACAATTAGTTGCACCATCAAGTGGACATCTGCTGCACCATTGTAAATCACAGCAGTCCCTGACACCAGTATGCCACCGACATGTCCACCAATGAAAGCCACCCCCCCAGGTCACTACCAGGAACAACTATCAGAATTTGATAAATATCAATGTAATACCAATCTGCATCCTCTGGCAGCAACCTTTGGGGCACATTAGTAGATTTAAAACATGGGGCACCTGTGTTTAATGTTATAAATGCATCTACCTCTGAATCAGGCTCAGAGGGCACTACATCGCATTTACAACATGAAAAAAAATACGGCAAAATAAAACTTGAAAAATTAGAGATGAGCGGGTCCGGTTCTCAGAGAACTGAACCCTACCGGACTTCACGTCACGAGCCCGAATCCGAGTCAGGCTTGGGTTTCCCGGCCTGACTCGGAAACAAGAACGAGGCATAATGTCATCATCCCGCTGTCGGATTCTCGCGGGGTTTGGATTCTATATAAACAGCGTTGCGTCGCCGCCATTTTCACTCTGGCTTTGGAGAGTGTAGAGAGAGGACGAGTCTCCGTCCTCAGTGTCCTTAGTGTCCGTGTCTTGTGCTGCATCTGTCCAGTCACAGTGGTTGTGTCCTCTGCTGCCAGATGTCCAGTGCTGCTGTATAAGTCCAGTCCAGTGTTGCTGTGTTGTGCTGCATCAGTCCAGTGGTGTTGTGTTGTGCTGCATCAGTCCAGTCACAGTGGTGGTGTCCTCTGCTGCCATATGTCCAGTACTGTTGTATAAGTCCAGTCCATTGCAGTGGTGCTGTGTTGTCCTGCATCAGTCCAATGGTGGTGTCCCTGTGCTGTCGGCCTGCCGTATATGTCCAGTGGTACTGCCGTATAAGTACAGTGATCCTGCCGTATAATTACAGTGGTACTGGCGTATAAGTACAGGCCAGTGATACTGCCGTATATGTCCAGTGATACTGCCGTATAATTACAGTGGTACTGGCGTATAAGTACAGTCCAGTGATACTGCCATATATGTCTAGTGATACTGCCGTATATGTCCAGTGATACTGCCGTATATGTCCAGTGGTACTGCCGTATATATCCAGCGGTACTGCCGTATAAATCCAGTGATCCTGCTGTATAATTCCAGTGATCCTGCTGTATAATTCCAGTGATCCTGCCGTATAATTCCAGTGATCCTGCCGTATAATTACAGTGATCCTGCCGTATAATTACAGTGATCCTGCTGTATAAGTTCAGTGATCCTGCCATATAATTACTGTGTTACTGGTGTATAAGGACAGTCCAGTGATACTGCCGTATATGTCCAGTGATACTGCCATATATGTCCATTGATACTGCTGTATATGTCCAGCGGTACTGCCGTATATGTCCAGCAGTACTGCCGTATAAATTCAGTGATCCTTCCATATAATTCCAGTGGTACTGCCGTATAAGTCCAGTCCAGTGATCCTGCCATATATGTCCAGTGGTACTGCCATATAATTCCAGTGATATTGCTGTATATATATGTATATATATATATATATATATATATTAGTGATGTGCACCGGACATTTTTCGGGTTTTGTGTTTTGGTTTTGGATTTGGTTACGCGGCCGTGTTTTGGATTCGGACGCGTTTTGGCAAAACCTCCCTGAAAATTTTTTGTCGGATTCGGGTGTGTTTTGGATTCGGGTGTTTTTTTTACAAAAAACCCTCAAAAACAGCTTAAATCATAGAATTTGGGGATCATTTTGATCCCATAGTATTATTAAACCTCAATAACCATAATTTCCACTCATTTCCAGTCTATTCTGAACACCTCACAATATTATTTTTAGTCCTAAAATTTGCACTGAGGTCGCTGAATGACTAAGCTAAGCGACCCAAGTGGCCGACATAAACACCTGGCCCATCTAGGAGTGGCACTGCAGTGTCAGACAGGATGGCACTTTAAAAAATAGTCCCCAAACAGCACATGATGCAAAGAAAAAAAAGAGGTGCACCAAGGTCGCTGTGTGACTAAGCTAAGCGACCCAAGTGGCCGACACAAACACCTGGCCCATCTAGGAGTGGCACTGCAGTGTCAGACAGGATGGCAGATTAAAAAAATAGTCCACAAACAGCACATGATGCAAAGAAAAAAAGAGGTGCAATGAGGTAGCTGTGTGGCTAAGCTAAGCGACCCAAGTGGCCGACACAAACACCTGGCCCATCTAGGAGTGGCACTGCAGTGTCAGACAGGATGGCAGCTTTAAAAAATAGTCCCCAAACAGCACAAGATGCAAAGAAAAAAAGATGTGCACCAAGGTCGCTGGATGTTTAAGCTAAGTGACCCAAGTGGCCGACACAAACAACTGGCCCATCTACGAGTGGCACTGCAGTGTCAGACAGGATGGCAGATGTAAAAAATAGTCCACAAACAGCACATGATGCAAAGAAAAAAAGAGGTGCAATGAGGTAGCTGTGTGGCTAAGCTAAGTGACCCAAGTGGCCAACACAAACACCTGGCCCATCTAGGAGTGGCACTGCAGTGTCAGACAGGATGGCAGATTTAAAAAATAGTCCCCAAACAGCACATGATGCAAAGAAAAAAAGACGTGCACCAAGGTCGCTGGATAGTTAAGCTAAGCGACCCAAGTGGCCGACACAAACAACTGGCCCATCTAGGAGTGGCACTGCAGTGTCAGACAGGATGGCAGATTTAAAAGATAGTCCACAAACAGCACATGATGCAAAGATAAATTAAAGAAAAAAAAGAGGTGCAAGATGGAATTGTCCTTGGGCCCTCCCACCCACCCTTATGTTGTATAAACAAAACATGCACACTTTAACAAACCCATAATTTCAGCGACAGGGTCTGCCACACGACTGTGACTGAAATGACTGGTTGGTTTGGGCCCCCAACAAAAAAGAAGCAATCAATCTCTCCTTGCACAAACTGTCTCTACAGAGGCAAGATGTCTACCTCCTCCTCATCATCCGATTCCTCACCCCTTTCACTGTGTACATCCCCCTCCTCACGGATTATTAATTCGTCCCCACTGGAATCCACCATCTCAGGTCCATGTGTACTTTCTGGAGGCAATTGCTGGTGAATTTCTCCATGGAGGAATTGATTATAATTCATTTTGATGAACATCATCTCCACATTTTCTGGAAGTAACCTCGTACGCCGATTGCTGACAAGGTGAGCGGCTGCACTAAACACTCTTTCTGAGTACACACTGGAGGGGGGGCAACTTAGGTAAAATAAAGCCAGTTTGTGCAAGGGCCTCCAAATTGCCTCTTTTTCCTTCCAGTATACGTACGGACTGTCTGACGTGCCTACTTGGATGCGGTCACTCATATAATCCTCCACCATTCTTTCAATGGTGACAGAATCATATGCAGTGACAGTAGACGACATGTCAGTAATCGTTGGCAGGTCCTTCAGTCCGGAACAGATGTCAGCACTCGCTCCAGACTGCCCTGTATCACCGCCAGCGGGTGGGCTCGGAATTCTTATCCCATTCCTCGCAGCCCCAGTTGCGGGAGAATGTGAAGGAGGAGCTGTTGACCGGTCACGTTCCGCTTGACTTGACAATTTTCTCACCAGCAGGTCTTTGAACCTCTGCAGACTTGTGTCTGCCGGAAAGAGAGATCCAATGTTGGTTTTAAATCTAGAATCGAGCATGGTGGCCAGAATGTAGTGCTCTGATTTCAACAGATTGACCACCCGTGAATCCTGCTTAAGCGAATTAAGGGCTCCATCCACAAGTCCCACATGCCTAGCGGAATCGCTCTGTTTTAGCTCCTCCTTCAATCTTTCCAGCTTATTCTGCAAAAGCTGGATGAGGGGAATGACCTGACTCAGGCTGGCAGTGTCTGAACTGACTTCACGTGTGGCAAGTTCAAAGGGTTGCAGAACCTTGCACAACGTTCAAATCATTCTCCACTGCGCTTGAGTCAGGTGCATTCCCCCTCCTTTGCCTATATTGTAGGTAGCTGTATAGGCTTGAATGGCCTTTTGCTGCTCCTCCATCCTCTGAAAGCATATAGATGGTTGAATTCCACCTCGTTACCAGCTCTTGCTTCAGATGATGGCGGGGCAGGTTCAGGAGTGTTTGCTGGTGCTCCAGTCTTCGGCACGCGGTGGCTGAATGCCGAAAGTGGCCCGCAATTCTTCGGGCCACCGACAGCATCTCTTGCACGCCCCTGTCGTTTTTTAAATAATTATGCACCAGCAAATTCAATGTATGTGCAAAACATGGGGCGTGCTGGAATTTGCCCACATGTAATGCACTCACAATATTGGTGGCATTGTCCGATGTCACAAATCCCTAGGAGAGTCCAATTGGGGTAAGCCATTCTGCGATGATGTTCCTCAGTTTCCGTAAGAGGTTGTCAGCTGTGTGCCTCTTCTGGAAAGCGGTGATACAAAGCGTAGCCTGCCTATGAATGAGTTGGCATTTGCGAGATGCTGCTACTGGTGCCGCCGCTGCTGTTCTTGCTGCGGGAGGCAATACATCTACCCAGTGGGCTGTCACAGTCATATAGTCCTTAGTCTGCCCTGCTCCACTTGTCCACATGTCCGTGGTTAAGTGGACATTGGGTACAACTGCATTTTTTAGGACACTGGTGACTCTTTTTCTGAGGTCTGTGTACATTCTTGGTATCGCCTGCCTAGAGAAATGGAACCTAGATGGTATTTGGTACCGGGGACACAGTACCTCAAGCAAATCTCTAGTTTCCTGTGAATTAACGGTGGTAACCGGAAACACGTTTAACACCGCCCAGGCTGCCAAGGCCTGAGTTATCCACTTTGCAGCAGGATGACTGCTGTGATATTTCATCTTCCTCGCAAAGGACTGTTGGACAGTCAATTGCGTACTAGAAGTAGTACAAGTGGTCTTCCGTCTTCCCCTCTGGGATGACGATCGACTCCCAGCAGCAACAACAGCAGTGCCAGCAGCAGTAGGCGTTACACTCAAGGATGCATCGAAGGAATCCCAGGCAGGAGAGGACTCGTCAGACTTGACAGTGACATGGCCTGCAGGACTATTGGCGTTCCTATCTAAGGAGGAAATTGACACTGAGGGAGTTGGTGGTGTGGTTTGCAGGAGCTTGGTTACAAGAGGAAGGGATTTAGTTGTCAGTGGACTGCTTCCGCTGTCACCCAAAGTTTTTGAACTTGTCAATAACTTCTGATAAATGCGCTCCAGGTGACGTATAAGGGAGGATGTTCCTAGGTGGTTAACGTCCTTACCCCTACTTATTACAGCTTGACAAAGGCAATACACAGCTTGACAAATGTTGTCCGCATTTGTGTTAAAATAATTCCTCACCGACGAGGTGATTTTTTTTGTAATTTGACCAGGCATGTCAATGGCCATATTCGTCCCACGGACAACAGGTGTCTCACCGGGTGCCTGACTTAAACAAACCACCTCACCATCAGAATCCTCCTTGTCAATTTCCTCCTCAGCGCTAGCAACACCCATATCCTCATCCTGGTGTACTTCAACAGTGACATCTTCAATTTGACTATCAGGAACTGGACTGCGGGTGCTCCTTCCAGCACTTGCAGGGGGCGTGCAAATGGTGGATGGCGCCACCTCTTCCTGTACAGTGTTGGGAAGGTCAGGCATCGCAACCGACACAATTGGACTCTCCTTGGGGATTTGTGATTTAGAAGAAAGCACAGTTCTTTGCTGTGCTTTTGCCAGCTTAAGTCTTTTCATTTTTCTAGTGGGAGGATGAGTGCTTCCATCCTCATGTGAAGCTGACCCACTAGTCATGAGGAACATAGGAGAGGGCCTCAGCCATTCCTTGCCACTCCGTGTCGTAAATGGCATATTGGCAAGTTTACGCTTCTCCTCAGACGCTTTTAATTTAGATTTTTGGGTCATTTTACTGAACCTTTGTTTTTTGGATTTTACATGCACTCTACTATGACATTTGGCATCGGCCTTGGCAGACGACGTTGATGGCATTTCATCATCTCGGCCATGACTAGTGGCAGCAGCTTCAGCACGAGGTGGAAGTGGATCTTGATCTTTCCCTATTTTACCCTCCACATTTTTGTTCTCCATTTTTTAATGTGTGGAATTATATGCCAGTAATATATCAATAGCAATGGCCTACTGTACCGTACTGCTATATATTATATACTGGTGGTCAGCAAAATGATGCACTGTCCTCCTACTTCTGCGCACAACAACTAAAATGCACCACAGGTATGGATGGATAGTATACTTGACGACACAGAGGTAGGTAGAGCAGTGGACTACTGTACCGTACTGCTATATATTATATACTGATGGTCAGCAAAATGATGCACTGTCCTCCTACTACTCTGCACAACAACTAAAATGCACCACAGGTATGGATGGATAGTATACTTGACAACACAGAGGTAGGTAGAGCAGTGGACTACTGTACCATACTGCTATATATTATATACTGGTGGTCAGCAAAATGATGCACTGTCCTCCTACTACTGCGCACAACAACTAAAATGCACCACAGGTATGGATGGATAGTATACTTGACGACACAGAGGTAGGTAGAGCAGTGGACTACTGTACCATACTGCTATATATTGCATACTGGTGGTCAGCAAAATTATGCACTGTCCTCCTACAACTGCGCACAACAACTAAAATGCACCACAGGTATGGATGGATAGTATACTTGATGACACAGAGGTAGGTAGATCAGTGGACTACTGTACCGTACTGCTATATATTATATACTGGTGGTCAGCAAAATTATGCACTGTCCTCCTACTACTGCGCACAACAACTAAAATGCACCACAGGTATGGATGGATAGTATACTTGATGACACAGAGGTAGGTAGAGCAGTGGACTACTGTAACGTACTGATATAATACTGGTGGTCAGTGGTCAGCAAAATTCTGCACTGTCCTCCTACTTTATACTACAATGCAGCACAGATATGGAGCATTTTTCAGGCAGAGAACGTATAATACTGGTGGTCACTGGTCAGCAAAACTCTGCACTGTCCTCCTACTATATAATACTGGTGGTCCCCAGTACCCACAATAAAGCACACTGAGCACAGATATTTGCAGCACACTGAGCACAGGCATGGAGCGTTTTTCAGGCAGAGAACGTAGATATTTTCAGCACACCGAGCACAGATATTTGCAAGCACACTGAGCACAGATATTTGCAGCACACTGAGCACAGATATTTGCAGCACACTGAACACAACTGAGAGAATGCTGCACGTCCTCTCCCTATCATCTCCAATGCACGAGTGAAAATGGCGGCGACGCGCGGCTCCTTATGTAGAATATGAATCTTGTGAGAATACGACAGCGGGATGATGACGTTCGGGGGCGCTCGGGTTAACCGAGCAAGGCGGGAAGATTCGAGTCTGCCTCGGAACCGTGTAAAATGGGTGAAGTTCGGGGGGGGTGGGGGGTTCGGATTCCGAGGAACTGAACCCGCTCATCTCTAATATATATATATATATATATATATATATATATATATATATATTTTGAATAAAAGGTAACCTTTTATGCGCTGTACCATAAGTCTCCAACCACTAAGAAATACCTTCTGTCAGATAAGGTATATGGGATAGATATAAAAGGAAAAAGGATTCTAGTGGGAGCCAATTTGCCTTTAAGATAATTTTAAAAATTATTTATTCATGTACATACTGACATTTACAACTTAAATATCCATCAAATAAGTACAGATTACTAAAAAAATTCTATATAATGGTATAACAAGTATAAAAATCTTTCAATTTAAGAGGGGATTTTACAGTCAGGTGGTCACAATCAGAATTTTGAAGGAATATATCTCCAACCAGAAGTTTGTGGTGAAGGCTTTTGTCCGAAATCACGAAACCCAACGCGTTTCGTCCGTTAGGACTTCATCAGGGGTTAACAATCTATATAGTTACAAAGGGAAATGCATGAATCAATACATATTCGAGGGTATTCCAAATCAACATAATTGTCTCAGTAAATACCATTCCAGATAAAATACAATACAAACAGGTATACATACCAATTTTTTTGATAGATTGGGTTACCAAATTTTTTTGACAGGTTAGGGCTCAATGTTATATCCAGTCTCAAGTACGTTTTCAATTTATTTGGTATCTGGAATATTATCATTATGATAATTAAAATAAAATTATAAAAATTATAAAAATTATATATATATATTATTAACCAAAAAACAAATGATGGAAAATTGTGGAAGATTGTGGAAAAATGAGAGGGAAGAGGGAATCAAAGAGTGTGGACATAGTGATTGAGTTCCAAATTCTTGTCAGGTATAATAAATTCTCCTTAATAGTATTTATTTTTTATATTTTATATATAAATTATGTGAACCTAATTTTCAAAGGACATAGGATTTATTACCATTAATATTGAACCCATTAGAATATAATAAGGGAGTTTATAATGACAACCCCTACTCAAGGGTTCATAATGAGATTCTCAATAACCCAGTTTATGTATATGAAATACAATATGATCCATATATGTGTATGTATATATATATATACACACACACACACATGTGTGTGCATATATATATACACATATGTGTACATGTATGTGCGTGTACAATACATACCTAAATAGATTTCATCATAATATAGAATGACATTTTTTCAAAATTAGTTGAAGTTATATTCCCTAAAAATAAGGGCAAAGGAACATCTCTTTACCATTCATGTATAACATACAGATATTATTTAGAAGTATTATTGTTATGTCCATTTTAACAATGACAGAACCAACATTACTCTTTACGGTTTGAGTTTAACATACAATTAAGCTCACTTTTATATAGGAGACCATACTGATGTCGGTTGATCAAATTAAATTTCCTTAATTGAAAAATTTATTAGAAAAAATTATATAAAGTTCCAATATGTGGGTTTATCATATACCAATTCATAAATAACAATTAATAATAAATTAATATATAATATATAATATAAAAATATAATATAAAAAATGTGAAGTTAAATCTAAGCACAGTCATGCATGTTTATTCCAACTGATATTACAATGATTCATCTCCTTCAATTGCTCATTTGACATCTTAATCTAGATATTGGCATCATGTGGTGCATAATTTAATTAATCAATTCTTACCTAATTTTTTCAGGGATAATGAAAACTTTATAGTCCACCACGACTTCAATAGATTTCACCAAGTTATTTTACTAGATGCCCAATCTTGAATAATGCAGTACCCTATAATTAATAATTAAATAATTTAGATTTAAGGTGTAACAATACTTATAATTAAGCTCCATTCTTAAATTAGCAAGTTCTTATCACAACAGTCAGAAATGACCAAAAGGTTTCTGCACTTACTCTTTAATGGGACACAACCTCCTCACAGGATCACCACCGCAAATGAGAGGCAGTGTGGAGCTTCCTTTTAAACCTCACTGATTGATGGGTCACTTCCTGTTGGCCTTAAAGGACCATTACTTAGTTCAACATTAAATTTAATCATCCCATATTCTAATTGTTTTGCCTCATCCGTTTATATTTATGTTAGTGTTTGTATTTAGTTTTAAACATCCTCCACCTTTCTTAGAGGGAAAAAAAGAAAGAAGAAGGTACTGGAACGCTTTTTGCGTTCCATTTGCCGGCGCCGCGTGCGTTCCAGCGCACTTCCGGTTCCGGCGGAAGTACTTCAACTTGCGTGTCACGGCTATGCATTGCGTGTCACGGCCCCCATACTTCCGGTATCGCCAGGATCGCATTGTAAATACTTATTACCGTGGGACTGTAATAAACCTATATAATGTGTAGATACCAACATCAATTGCCATGAATAATAACCATTATTTTTGGGGTCCAATACTCATATATATTAGATTAAAGTTAATCGCCTTAAAAACTTTCAAATTTTCAATATTAATGCAGGAATATATATTAAACCCTCTAATCATTACACTATAAACAAAATACATACTTTATTATATTAATTTTATATTGTTAATAACCAAAACATTATATTATAAATAAATTTATAGTGATTAACCCTTATTCATAGTGTTTTATTAATTATTAATCAATTAATCTATGTGTTCAATCTAAAGAATTCATTTTTATTTTAGCTATATTTATTAATTAATAGTGATTATACTCATTAGTGTAATACATTATAAATATTATTAGATATTGTGAAAAATTATAAAGATTTTACAAATTTGTGAAAAAAAGTATATATATATATTTTTCTTTACTTAATTTTTTGAAAAAATCATTTTAGATCTATAAATTATAAACTTATAAATTAATTTTAAATTTCAAACGATTATCTTTCTTAGTTTAAGATTTATATTTTACCGGTATTAAATAGATGTCATTATAAACCCATTTTTTCTCATATTTAATTGATTAAGCCCACAATCTCATGTATTGTGGACCGACACCAACATGGCCTCCCATTTACAGGGAAAGTGTGCAAGATACATCCCACATTGTGTCTCAATTAGAACTCATACAATACCAATTATGGATATATCACTGGTTTTAAACAAAGTCACAAGGATATTATATGACTATTTTCACCATATATACTCCACATGATATAAAAAAATTTTTTTAAACAGAAATTGTCAAAAAATCTTAAGATTAAACTATTTTACCCTTTTTTACTCTTTTTTACTCCTATACTGGATTTTCTTTCTTTTTTGGGGTACAAAAACTGGGAAGTCTATAAAGGGTTACTACTAGGGTGCACTCAATATCATTTAGTGCTACTAAATAGCTTACAAAATTGCATCTATACAGCTTATAAAAATGACACAATATCAATGTCTTCATTAAGGCCTCCAGGAGAAAGTGTATTCAGAGAATAAATCCAAAAAGTCTCCTGCTTTGATAAAGTCAGATCTCTACTTTTCCCTCTAGGGTCTAATGGAATATGTTCGAGGATGGTAAACGAGAAATTCTCCTTAGTAACAGCTGAATTGTGTTTATCAATAAAATGTTTGGGGAGACTGTGGGAAGTAAGTTTATTTTTCACGTTCCTCATATGCTCCTGTATCCTGATTTTTATCATTCTCTTGGTCTTGCCTATATATGATAGGCCACAACTACAAGAAATCCTGTAGATGACATATTCTGTATTGCAATTCACAAGGTGTCTTAATTTATACCATTTACCCGTTTCCATTTTTATACTGATAGATTTTCGTTCCATAAATTTACAACAGATACATCTTGAACAAGGATAACAACCCTTCGTAGGTATAATGGAATCTGGGCCACTTTTTTGTTGGACCAAGTCAGGCAATCTGCTTGGTGCTATCATATTCTTCAAGTTGATAGATTTCTGAAAGACCAAATTTGGTTTTTTAGGTAACTCGGGACCCAAAATAGGGTCTTTCAAGAGTAAGCCCCAGTGACGCTCTAAGATTTTTCTAATAGAATAATTCTCGCGATTAAACTGTGTAATGAAGGGTCTTACTTGTTGTTGCGTCTGTTTGATCTTATTTTTAGGAAGTAACATTTTTTCTCTTTCTTGTAAAGATGCTTTTATTCTAGCTTCTGAGATCATATCAGGAGTATAACCTCTTTCTTCAAATCTCTTTTGGATTACATCTGCCTGAACCCAATAATCATCAATGCTAGTGCAATTTCGTCTTAAACGGAGAAATTGAGCGTATGGAACGTTGTTTTTCCATGCTGGAAGATGGCAACTTGTTTGCGGGATGTAGCTATTAGCATCAACTTTTTTGAAAAATGTTTTGGTCTTGATTTTCTCTCCATCTATTCCCATTAGTGTGAGATCAAGATAATCGATCTTAATAGGATCGGTTTGGTGGGTAAATCTCAGGTTTAGATCGTTAGTCTGGATGAAGTTCATGAAATCATCAATACTGGCTTTATCACCTTTCCATATAAACAAAAGATCGTCAATGTACCTTCGGTAAAAGACAATATTTTCTTGAAATTCTAATCCGTAAACAAAGGTATCTTCCCATCCCTTCATGAAGAGGTTAGCGTACGATGGGGCAAACTTAGTCCCCATCGCCGTACCTTGTTTTTGTAGATAAAATTTATGATCGAATTCAAAAAAGTTGTGGTTCAGAATGAATGTTATGCCATCCAACAAGAACAATACATCCTTCTGAGATAGTTCAGGGTCATTTATTAGAACTGCTCTTATTGCCTCTATACCTTTGGAATGAGGGATAGAGGAATAAAGCGCTTGAACATCCAAAGTAAGCCACTGGTATTCCTTAATCCAGATGAATGATTCCAATTCCCTAAGGACACTTGTTGAGTCCCTAAGGAATGAGTTCATTTGGGTCACATAGGGTTGCAGTCTGATGTCTATATAGTGCGACAGATTAGAAGTTAATGAGTTCACTCCTGCCACTATAGGTCTTCCTGGTGGACTAGTGTAACTCTTATGAATCTTTGGTATATGGTAGAAATTCGGCATTATAGGGTGTTTCACATCTAAGTAGTCGAACTCATCCTTGCAGATTAGATCATCCTTTAGTGCTCTCCTCAGCAAAATGGTTAATTCCTCCTGATACATTTTGGTCGGGTTGCCAGATAATTCCATATAAGTCTCTCCTTCTGATAATATATTTGAGGCTTCATTCAGATAAGACTCTCTTGTTTGGAGGACCAGAGCTCCTCCTTTATCAGCCCCTTTGATCACTATATTATTATCCTTCTTTAGGGACTTCATGGCTCCTTTTTCTTGAGGATTTAAATTATTACCATATTTCAAACTTCTTGGTTTCATTTTCCTGAAGTCTTCTTTGACGCATTCGTAAAACATATCAAGATTACTACCCTTAGACTCTACTGGGTAATACTTAGAAGGTAGTTTAACTTTTGGAGGTTCCTCATTAGTAGAATTTCCTAATGGGGGATTTTTAAGAAAATGTCTACAGATGGTCAATTTCCGAATGTACTTGTTAAGGTCTATAAATAGATTAAATTTGTTTACATGCAAATCAGGCGCAAATTTCAAGCCTTTTTCTAATAGGGAGCTTTCCGCTGCTGATAACTGTCTCTTTGCGATATTGACAACCCCAGATGTGACCTCTCTTGTTGGAATAATGCTTTTCGTTTTTTTGGGCTTCTCTCTGCCCCCTCTTTTTCCTCGTCTTCTCCATTGTGTCCTCTCTTTACACCCTGTGGAGAGTCCAATCTGGTATATAGTTCCTCTTTTTGTTGTTGTATGCGAGGAAATCTGTGTCCTCGTCTTTCTTCTAAAAAATGGCCTCTAGATTGTCTAACTGGAGTGGGGGATCTCTCAGTATTAAACCGACGCCTCTGGGCAAAATTATCCCGATCATATCCATCCCGAAATGAGACATATCTATTCCTTTGGCCACCCTGATAGGGATATATATATATATACACTGCTCAAAAAAATAAAGGGAACACTAAAATAACACATCCTAGATCTGAATGAATGATATATTCTTACTAAATACTTTGTTCTTTACATAGTTGAATGTGCTGACAACAAACTCACACAAAAATGATCAATGGAAATGCCTGTATGACCTCCATACAATGCCTGGGCATGCTCCTGATGAGGTGGCGGATGGTCTCCTGAGGGATCTCCTCCCAGACCTGGAATAAAGCCTCCGCCAACTCCTGGACAGTCTGTGGTGGATGGAGCGAGACATGATGTCCCAGATGTGCTCAATTGGATTCAGGTCTGGGGAATGTGCGGGCCAGTCCATAGCATCAATGCCTTCATCTTGCAGGAACTGCTGACACACTCCAGCCACATGAGGTCTAGCATTGTCTTGCATTAGGAGGAACCCAGGGCCAACCGCACCAGCATATGGTCTCACAAGGGGTCTGAGGATCTCATCTCGGTACCTAATGGCAGTCAGGCTACCTCTTGCGAGCACATGGAGGGCTGTGCGGCCCCCCAAAGAAATGCCACCCCACACCATTACTGACCCACTGCCAAACCGGTCATGCTGGAGGATGTTGCAGGCAGCAGAACGTTCTCCTTGGCATCTCCAGACTCTGTCACGTTTGTCACATGTGCTCAGTGAGAACTTGCTTTCATCTGTGAAGAGCACAGGGCGCCAGTGGCGAATTTGCCAATCTTGGTGTTCTCTGGCAAATATCAAACGTCCTGCACGGTGTTGGGCTGTAAGCACAACCCCCACCCTCATGGAGTCTGTTTCTGATCATTTGAGGAGACACATGCACATTTGTGGCTTGCTGGAGGTCATTTTTCAGGGCTCTGGCAGTGCTCCTCCTGTTCCTCCTTGCACAAAGGCGGAGATAGCGGTCCTGCTGCTGGGTTGTTGGCCTCCTCCAGGTCTTCTGATGTACTGGCCTGTCTCCTGGTAGTGCCTCCATGCTCTGGACACTACGCTGACAGAAACAGCAAACCTTCTTGCCACAGCTCGCATTGATGTGCCATCCTTGATGAGCAGCACTACCTGAGCCACTTGTGTGGATTGTAGGGAGGTCATACAGGCACGTGGAGGCCACACACACTACTGAGCCTCATTTTGACTTGTTTTAAGGACATTACATCAAAGTTGGTTCAGCCTGTAGTGTGTTTTTCCACTTTCATTTTGAGTGTGACTCCAAATCCAGACCTCCATGGGTTAATAAATTTGATTTCCATTGATAATTTTTGTGTGATTTTGTTGTCAGCACATTCAACTATGTAAAGAACAAAGTATTTAATAAGAATATATCATTCATTCAGATCTAGGATGTGTTATTTTAGTGTTCCCTTTATTTTTTTGAGCAGTGTATATATATATATATATATATATATATACTGTAGCAAAGCGGATTACTGAGGCCATAACAACTATGCTGGTGTTAGATGTGCGCCCGGTATCCGCCATCTAGGGTTGGCAGTGCCAACCCTAGATGGTCCTGGTGTTTGTGCCGTACACTTGTGTCGCTTAGCTTATTCATACAGCAACCTTGGTGCACCTCTTTTTCATGTTTGCATTGTGTGCTGTTTGGGGCATGTTTTTTTTAAAGTGACATCCTGTCTGACACTGCCGTATTAGTCCAGGGGTACTGCTGTATTAGTTGAGGGGTACTGTCGTATAAGTCCACCAATTGCAGAATTTTTTAAAAATAACAGGGGCGTGCGGGAGATGCTGTCAGTGGACTGAAAAATTGTGGGCCACTTTCGACATTCAGCCACCGCATGCCACTGCTAGATGGGCCAGGTTGTTGTGTCGCTTAGCTTAGTCATACAGCAACCTCGGTGCACTTCTTTTACTTCTTTGCATCATGTGCTGTTTGGGGACTAGTTTTTAAAAGGGCCATCCTGTCTGACACTGATGGGCCAGGTGTTTGTGTCGCACACTTGTGTCACTTAGCTTAGTCATACAGCAACCTCATTGCAATTCTTTTTCTTCTTTGCATTATGTGCTGTTTGGGGCCTATTTTTAAAATCTGCCATCCTTTCTGCCACTGCAGTGCCACTCCTAGATGGGACAGGTGTTTGTGCCGCACACATATGTCGCTTAGCTTAGTTAAACAGCAACCTCATTGCAATTCTTTTTCTTCTTTGCATTATGTGCTGTTTGGGGCCTATTTTTAAAATCTGCCATCCTGTCTGCCACTGCAGTGCCACTCCTAGATGGGCCAGGTGTTTTTGCCGCACACTTGTGTCACTTAGCTTAGTCATACAGCCACCTCGGTGCAACCTTTTAGCCTAAAAACAATATTGTGAGGTGTGAGGTCTTCAGAATAGACTGCAAATGAGTGGAAATTAATGTAATTGAGGTTAATAATACCGTAGGATCAAAATTACCCCCAAATTATGTGATTTTAGCTGTTTGATTTTTGTAAAAAAAAAAAAAAAACATAAACAGTTGTTGAATAGACTTGAGCCCTCTATGCAAAAATGGAACTACCATCAGTGCAGCAGGTGTATTGCATTGGAACCCCTGCAGACTAATGGGCCAAATGCTTCACAGACCAGCAATGAGTTCACCACAAGACAGGCCTGGAAATATATACAGAGGTTGTCTCTACTCCACACAAACCACCAAAGTTCAAACTAGAACAAGAAAAGGTGCAGGGGAGGACAAAAACAAAACAAAAATGAAGCACATAATTAGAGAAAACACAGGACAAGGAGTATTCAATCTCAGCGACACTACCCTGGCCCACTCACATCTCAAAGTTCTAGACAAATGACTTAAATTTGCACCAACCGCCAATATGAACAAGTTTGAAACCTAATAGACTTGCATAGATTAACCCGCAAACTGACCCTTAAAAATGATTTACCAAAACACTGACCCCACAACATAACCAGAAAAAAGAAGACTCTTTTTGTTGGGGCACTCTTGAAAAAAATGACAAAATATAATCAAAGTGTTAAAATATTACAATGTCTATTGATATGCATTAAAAATGTATAACCACATCACTACTATAGAGTTGGACAGAAAGTACTCAAATAAAGATATATAATCATAAAATACAGAATACAAAAATGCACATGTAATGAGAGTTTTTTTTTCTAACAATCAAGATATAGGTGCTCGATCTGTGACATATATTTTTTCACAGAGATTTTCATACAAATTTCTCAACCATTGTTTAGATAAATGTTTGTGGTGTGTGACAGCCGATGTTGAAGGTGACTTCCAATGGTAGATATTAGTCACTTTTTGTCACAGCTATGTTTATTATACATGTGCGTAAGAAAAGAAAGAAAAAATAATAAATAAAAATTACAAAGAAGATAAAATCTGGTGAAATATTTGTATTGTGGGATATCAGGTTTTTAGTTACCCTATAACAGTGCCAATATTGTTGATATCCAACAAAAGTGCACAACCGCACAAGTCAGTAGAATAAATATATAACAAGAATTATATATATATATTATAATATTTCTGAGTATTAGATAAGTATATTGGTATGCCCTAGGGAGTGGGGTATGCCTGTGCACTATGAATATATAATTGTTGTAATGGGCCTTCTAATATATTGTGTAGAATGCCTAGGTTTTATTAGGTAAGTAAAGAATGAATGCTCACTTAGCTCCTGTTCTGTATCTACTGCCTGCCTGTGTGTCCCTTTAGAACAGTGGACGGGCAGGTGAGAGTACAGGAGTTCAGGTCTAAAATGAGTGAAAGTAAAGTAAAAGTAGGGGATCTGCTGTTGAACTCGTAACCAGTGGCCTCCCCTGGTGGGAGCACCAGTGCAAGGGAAGTGTCCTGGTCCAGGTCCAATGAGAATCCCCCAGAGGTAAGTATAAAGGTATGGTGGTGCACAGCAGGTATATATCAAATAAATCAAAGGGATTTCAGAAAGAAAGATTTAAATAAATGGTATACTTATCAAAGGACTTGTGCCGTGTGCTGGCCGGTTCTGTGCACAGGACCAGGGATTTCAAACTTGGGCACACGTTTCGTCAGGTCGGCTTGTTCACCAGGTGTATTTTGGGTTGCGCTCGGAGGCTACTTTTATACCTAAAGAATTGACATAAATTGGCGGAGTGAACAGGAAATTAGTCTAGTCCCGCCTACTAACAGGAAGTACTTGTAGATAATGTGTGTCATCCTAGTACAGTAATAGTTAACTGACTGATAGGATAGTCAGCCAATAAGGTGCATTTCATGGTTTGATTAATAACTGTCAGAGCCAGTAAAAAAGACACAATTAAAAGAATTAACTTATCCAAAACTGAATGTTTTTGGCACTATCTGAGCATCATACTATTAAAAGTATTAACAGAGGACTTCCGGTGGGCGGACCAAGTTGCTGGCCACGTCTTAACCAAGCTCTCCATTCCCTCTACCTTTTGGCATTAATTACACCTATGAACACCAGGATTGATGCCCGCAAATACCAACCACGGGCATCAGAGATAGAAGTGGGCAAGAGGCTGAGGTTCCCGGCTCCCCACTGCCCTGTAAGTGCCAGAATCAAGATGTCTGATGAGTCGCCACACACTGGGCGTCTTCTTGCAGCCCCCGTTTTCCCCCCGCTCTTCCACTGCCTGACCGCTGCTTCAGCCTGTGCGGATTCCCCCCTTACCTTCCAACGGAGGGACCCAGCTGTTCAACATCCCGCTGTAGCAGCACTGAACTTCTGCTCCCCTCAGCCGTCCTGAACTTCTGCTCCCCTCCTGCCGCTCTGCTTGTTCTGATCTCGCGGCACCTGTGAGGGATCCTGACAGAGGCTGCCTTCCTTCAGCTACCCTCGCTCTCTCCCTGGACTGCCTCTGCCTGGGCACTGCACCAGAGACAGTGAAGGTGCACCTGTGAGGGTTCCTGACAGCGGGTTCCTTCCAGGTGTCCACACCCTCTCCCCGAACTGCCTCTGCCCGGCCCCCACATTGGAGACAGGAAGGCTGCACCTGTGAGGGATCCTGACAGCGGGTGCCTTCATGCTGCCCATGCCCTCTTCCCGAACTGCTTCTGCCCGGCCACCACATTGGAGATAGAGAAGCTGTCCATTACCTTCCCATGAGCAGGTGCAGGGGACCCATCTACTGGTTATCCCGCTGTGGAGGCGCTGTCCCTCTAAACTCCCCTGACTCTCTGCCACCCTGCTGATACTGGTCTTGCTGCACATGAGCAGGAGCCTGACAGAGGATGCCATCTCACAACCCCAGCTGCCTTTTTTTTTTTTTTTTTTTTGCAACATTGCTGCTCCGTCACAGCCCTGGTAATCGGGAAACAGCACCCTCCTGCTACAGCCACAGTGAGTGTGGAGATAGTGGCCTGGAGCCCCGCAATCATAATCTAGAGTCCCCCACTCAGCTCACAAGTGTGGGGATTCATCACACTCTGGAGTTGGAGATGACCCTTTACCCATTACTGTTCTGATGCCTTATACTGCAGGATAACCTCATATTCCTATTTCTGCAATATTGCGCAAAGCTTGATAGACATAAAATCTTCTTGTGACAGCACTGTAGATTTTAGTGTTTCCCTACTGACCTCTCACTAACAAGTAAATATATCTCCAGAGATATGCCAACTTCTTCCAGACACTTTTTCAATATATTGTTATTCTGCACCCATTTGTTACTGCCTGTATATTTCGAAATTCAGAATTCTACAATGGCACATCGCCTCCTGTTGGTCAGGTTGTATCAATCCCAATTTCTCCCGGCTGTTTTCGTTTCAGTGCAGTTTCATTCCAAGTGCTCTTTATACCTGTAACTCCTCTCATAGCATTCATTAACATGGATAAATTTGTCGCCAAGTCCCAGAGAGGAGGCAAGGGAGGGACGGCTGCCAAAACATGAGAAACCAGAGCAATGGTCACATTGGCTGCAAGCCCTCCTTCTTCCCCTGTTGGGATGATGTCTCACAAGGAGTGCCCAATCCCTCTGTGTATAGTGCAGCGTCTATGACCAAAGCCCAGGAGATTTCTGATATATTGTCACCCCTGCTTGACAAGAAACTGGAAGGCTTAAAAGATGCCATTGAATTGACAGTGGCACAGCTAAAGGAGCATGGTGCTTGCTTTGAGGAAGCAGAACAATACATCTCAAATATAGAGAATGACCTCGTCGCAGCTAAAACCACCATTGCCTCCCAAGAAGCATCTCTTGTAGCGATACAAGATAAATTAGAAGATCTCGAGAACAGAAATTGTCACAATAACCTCCATCTGATTGGTCTTCCTGAGTCGTTTAAGCCGAGAGACCTGATGGATTTGGTTTCTATTTGGCTTCCTGAGGAATGGAAGTGTTTACCTGCATCCGGCTCCATTTTAATCGAAAGAGTGCACCGCATTGGCCCGGATCATCAGAATGACTGTTGCAGGCCCAGACCAGTCATCTTTAAATTCTTAAACTACACAGATAAAGGTTGCATGTTAGATGCCTACAGAAAATCCTGTGATCTAAATTACAAAGGTGGCAGGCTCCTCCCGTTCCAGGACTTTTCTTATCAAGTTGCAATAAAAAGTTAAGAATTCTCATCTGTTTGTAAGTCTTTGTTTGAAGCTGGAGTTCGCTTTGCACTCCTCTACCCGGCCAAATTGAGAGTTTAGCATGATGGCAAGCAATATTTTTTCAAATCTGTATCATCTGTCAAGTCTTTCATTACTTCCCTCTCAAACAGACAGTTCACTCCGTCTGACGACATGGACTGACGAAGTTGGGAGTTCGCAAGTATACCCTCTACTTTGTGATTTGTAATGCATTTCAAATTGAAAATATTGATGTTTTCTTCCTTTAAAATTCTTGCTCTCTTGTTATTATTGCCAATCTATTGCAATCCTTTTTTTATCCCTTTTATATATCGATTCGGTGTTTCTACTGCTGATTATGTTTGGCCTCCCTGGCCGTCAGCCTGGGTTAATAAAATTACAAAACTGTTTAGCACTGCACTATGTATTTGCTATTTTACAGTTCCATTTTTACTTACAATATGCGGTATATTTACTAAGGTCCCGATTTTGGCCAAGTTTTTTTTTTTTTCAAAGTGTCATCTCAGAAATTTACCAAACACAAATCTCGGCAGAGATGATGGCATTCATATTTTTTTTGATCAGAGTTCATAAATACAATTGAATACACCATCGGTCAAACACGGCTGTTTAGGTATACAACAAGGTAATTTACGATTCATTCGTATTTGTAATCTCCACCGTGAAAGGGCAATTGCGACCGTGAAAAAATGTGAATCACAAAAAAACACGGAAAAAATAGACCTGCTTTTTAAAAGCGTGTTTACATGTGTTTTTACTTGACCATCAATCACACCTGCATTTATGTGTCTTTAAAAGGGGCCTAAGCACATTATTCCAATCCGTCACTCTGAAATGGCTGCTGGCGTGTGTAGCAGTGATATTCTGTGTGCTGTGGGATTCCTGAGACTGCTCCATCTGTCTGGAAGAAACCAGGGCCATGAAACTGAACATGATCAGCAGGTTGAGCAGGTTTGGCAGAGGCTGCACAGGCCTTGTTTTTTTAGGGGGCGTTTAAACTTAAACGCATTGGCCGATGATCAGGTCATACAGATGTTCCGGCTCCATAGAAACAACATTTCCTTCTGTGTGACCTTGTCAAACTGGACCTAGACCCTACATACAGTCTTGTTGTTATTAGGGCTCATGTCACTCACCTTATTTTTTCTAATGTACACAAAGGTGTTGGATGCATTGCAACCTCACATAGATGCCTCTATCTGATTCCCTACCCAGGAGTCTCAGTGGCATGCAGTCAGGGTAGCTTTCTATGGGCTTGATGGCATGCCCAATATGCTAGGTGCCATAGATTGCACACATGTTGAGCTGAGACCACCTAGGGCAGACAGTATATTCATACTAATAGACATCTTGATCACTCCACTAATGTCCAGGTGGTTTGTGATGCAAACTTTAAAATAATGAGCGTTGTTGCGGTTTACCCTGGTGGCTGCCATGACTCCTTTATCCTCAGTCAGTCATCACTCTTTGATAAATTTGAGACTGGACAAATGCTGGATGGATGGCTGCTGGGTATGTACCTAGATAAGTGTGTTTTTTTAGAGTAACAAAATTAGCATTATGCCATCAATGTGTGATCAAATACAAACTTTACAATCTAGCATATATATGTTTTTCAGGTGATGTGGGATATGGCTGTTTCTCTTGGCTTCTGACTCCATTGTCCCGTCCTGATTCCCCTGCTGAGCACAATTACAATCATGCACTTAAGTCCACATGGAATGTGATAGAAAGATGTTTTGGTGTACTGAAATTTAGGTTTCGGTGTCTTGATAAGTCTGCAGACCTTTTGTTGTATAGTCTCTTAAAGGTGGCAAGGATTGTGTTCTGCTGCTGTTTTCTTCATAACATGTGTTTGCAACAACATCTGCAACATGTTGAGGATGATGAGGAGGATGAAGAAAACAGTCAGCAAGTAGGGGAGTTAGAAACATCTGGCGACACTTTGAGTACAGATGTAGAGAGGCAGGTAAGGCAAGAACTGATCCTGCACCATTTTAGCTGTAAGTATATGTGTTTGTGTTTTTCTTGAAGTAATTTTTTCGTTCTGACTCACAAATGCCTTTTCTATATAAATGTCTCTCTCACTCTCTATATATAGATATATAATTAGAGTTCATGCACTATATATGTGTATCTCTAAATTTAATGTGTGACATTTATATATCTACATGTATCTGTCAGGTCTGTGTAATTGTCTGTTTCCGGAGGGGGCACAAGTGGGTCAGTGGTGGTAGGATGGAGGAAATGAGGAGGCCGTAGTAAGTTCCTGCGCATGTGCGCAATGATGTTTATTAAATACACACAGCAATATAATGATTACTGGAACATGAATAACAATACAGAAGTTTCACAGCGTGGAAGCTGACATTGGTTTTAAGTACAGTCACGAAGAATGAGCTGATCTGGAAACCAGCAGTGATTAGAGAACAGTAATGACCGGCTTGGGAGCCAATGGCAAATAAACGATGGTCAGCCTGGAAGCCAATGTGAAGCAGAGTCTATATCCTGAGGATAAATAATGACACAAAGGATCGTCCTGGAAACCGATGGGAGAATGTGATGTAACAACACAGGCAATAAGTAACTTTTGGTATTCAGTCTGGAAACTGTTAACAACTTGCAAATAATGATGGTTAGCCTGGGAGCCGATGGCAACTGAAATCAGTACTCTGGAGGTAAGTAATACAAATGGTATAATAGCAGTCACAGGTAATGAACTGGTCTGGGAACCAATGTAATTAGCAAACTGCAATGATCGGCCTGGAAGCCGATGGTGAACATCTATGGCTGTCTTGGAAGCCAATGGTAACAGGATCAATATGCAATAGGTAGGTAATGCAACCAATGGTAGTAAATACAGGCAATAAGTAACTCCGGTAATCAGTCTGTAAACTGACAGCAATAGATTCACACAGTCAGAATATATGCACAAAGTCCACAGAGCCAAGCAAGGCTATAGCAGGAGACAGTTGGTAATATACTAGCAGGTTGTTTAAGTGCTGGATGCAATAGCACAGTGCTGAATGCAGATTAGCAACACACAGGTGAGAATGATGAGGCAGCACCTATAGAGAGTCTCTTACTGAATGTAGAAGTGGAAGCTGACTGTGGAAGGAGTGGTAGTAGAGCTTGATGGTTGGAGCCTGTAGTTGCAGAGACACTGAAGCAAGGAAGTCACTGGAGACAGCTGGTGAATGGATCTGAATGCAGATGGAACTGTACCAAACTGGATGGCTGGAGCCTGTAGTTCCACAGAGACACTGAAGCTAGTAAGTCACTGGAGACAGCTGGTGACTGGATCTGAATGCAGATGGAACTGCATCAAACTGGATGGCTGATGCCTATAGTTCCACGGAGCTAATACACAGGGAAATCTCTGAAGACAGGAGACTAGAGCCAGGAGACTCTTGTTCACAGGATGTGATGCGTTGCTCAAGGCAATGATACTGAGCAGGAACTCTGAGTATATACCCCCTGGTCAGCAGGGATTGGAGAATCAAGTCATGTGAGTGTTCCAATGCTCAGGAGTGGATAACACCAAGTCAGCTAACTGCAGGTGTCATGGCAGCACCCATACTGTGGAGATGGTGGGAATACATCAGGATACATGCTGTATGGCGCAGGGTACACACTGAAGAGTCTCTGCACATTGCAGGCAATCATGGAACATGCTGCCAGGCTGGGAATGTGACCTCCGGAGGCCAGTACATCAGAGCACTGGTAAGTGATGTGATGCAAAATGCATATTCCTGACAGTAACCCCCTTTTATTGGTGAGCACCGAACACCCACGCTGGAATTTGAGGATCCTTGAAAAAGAATTTAGGAATACACAAAAGCAGAGGTCCTTAAACGTCTTCCCAACTTTCATCTTCAGAAGAAAGACTTTTCTCATCAGAACAAGTAGACCATTCACGATCATTTGAAACAGAATTTACTTCCTGGGAGAAGATTTAGCTAGGAAGGATAGAACCTCCCATAATGTAACTTGAGTCGTCATCATCAAACTCACTTTCAGTGTCAGAGTCCAGGTCTAGCGTGGTCATGGGAGTCTTTTGTTTAGGAACAACAATATCTGAGTCAACCTGTGGTCCAGTGAATTTGAAACTATGTGAGACTCCAGGAATAGAGTTAACGGAAGCATAGCCAACTCTTACGTCAACAGATGGTAGACTTTGAATTGGTTTTGAAGCTCTCCAATTCCTGTAATTCTTGAAATCTCTGGTGCATTGATTCAACAAAGCCTGATTAGGATTTGAAAGAGTTGGATTGAAAAACTGAGAACTGGAAGACTGATCAGAAGACTGAGTAGATGCTGAACCTGGGGAGTCAATACTTTCATAAGTGTTGCTGTAAAATGGAGACACAGAAGTATATGCAACTTTCAAATCCAAAGCCTGAGATCCTTGTTTTGACTTTGCGAGGTTTCCTTTCTTTGCGGCTTGGAAATCTTTGATAGCTTGGTCTAATGTAGCCTGATCTTGCACAGACAGAGATGCTGGGGAGGATTTAGCAGTAGGCAGACTGTTGACAAATTGGGCAGAATGCCCAGATGACTTCGAATGGACCAACTTTGGAGCAAACTCCTGTTTTACTGCTTCAAGGAAAGCGGCAAGATAAATTCAGTAGCAGATTTTTAGATTCAATTAGAGGATTTGCCCAATCCAGTGCTTTACCTTTGAAGAACAGGAGAAAATATCTGATTGCATTGACTGGAGTAATACTCATTGAAGATCCCGACTCAGTAAAAGTGAAGTATTGGCTCACTAATGCACGGAACTGAGCATAATCACCATCAAAGTAAATTGGAGCTTGAGTATCAAGTGGATACTTGGAAGGCTGAATGTCAATTGAAGTCTCAGAAGACAATGTAGGACACTTGAAAATAGAGGACTGGAATAAGCATTCAGAAGCAGGAGTAGAATCAACTTGAAATGCTCTAGGGTGGAGAACTGACTGACAGGAGTTCCCAGCTGAGGTTGACTGAACACTAGAAGCTTCATCTTGGGGTGAGATGCTTAGAGCCTCCATCTGGGTTGAGGCAACTGCAATAGCTGCAAGAACTGTGGACTCTGGACATATCAACAGGAGTTCATTACTTGAAACAATGGAGAGAACCGCACCGGGTTCGGAAGAACTGGAATCGGTAGGAACTGAAGGCGACTTTGGACAGACGGATGGAACCGGGATTTGTCCAGGACTACTTGAATTGACTTGAACTGGAGGATGCTGATTCGGACAGATGGGTGGGACCGGATAGGGTCCGGAAAAGCTTGAACCAGCTGGAACCGTAGGAGTTTTCGGCCTGACGGATAGGACTGGATTAGATCCGAAGGGACTGGAATCGGCTGTAACCGAAGGAGGCTGATCTGGACAGATGGATGGGACCGGATTGGGTCCGGAAAAGCTTGAACCAGCTGGAACCAGAGGAGTCTTCGGATTGACGGATAGGACTGGATTAGATCCGAAGATACTGGAATCGGCTGGAACCGAAGGAGGCTGACCTGGACAGATGGATGGGACCGGATTGGGTCTGGAAAAGCTTGAACCAGCTGGAACCGGAGGAGTTTTCAGATCGACGGATAGGACCGGATTAGATCTGAAGATGCTGGAATCAGCTGGAACTGAAGGAGGTAGCTCAACATTGGAAACAGAGCTACTCGGGCTGGCTGGAAACAGTGGAATCTTTGGACCGACTGCTGGAACTGGGTTAGGTCCATTAATACTTGACTCTTTATAAACAGAACACGGATGTTTAGAGGGTCCATCTTGGTGCTGTACAGAGCTGATAGCACTCTCAGAAGATGATGAACAAAAGTTCATGCCTGTATCTGTGACTTTAAGAATTCCTCCTGGGACCTTGGCCCTGGATACCTCTTGAGGCAGAAACTCGAAAGACCCCTCCTGGGGTTAATAGATTAGACACACTTCTTTGAGTTGCATGCCTGGATGCCGCTTCTGGAATCTAAACATCAGATACCCCTTCTGGGGTCACAACATCAGATGCCCCACCTGGGGCTGTAGAAACAGAAACTTCTTTAGTTATGCGTAACATAGCCAGTCTCTTTTGATTTCTGAACTTGGAATTGGGCCTATTTATCTTAGTACCCCAATCGTAGACTTTTTGGACACTACTGTCCATAAGAGAGGAAATTGGAACTGTAGACAATACACTGGAAGGTTTGGAGGTGAGAACTCTGTGATGTTGGGACCTGTTACCAACTTTTGACTTGCAGAGAGAACAGTATTTAATGAGGTGACTAGAACTCCCACAGTAGAAACAGAGGTGAAGCTGCTTGCTATGCCGGCATTCAGCTTTTGTGAGTTTGGAGCGCGGGTAGCTCTAGAATCCACCCTCTCTCTGCGTAGGAGGAGAGACTTTGGTTTTAAGGAAGTCTGACACAGTGGTTGTATTAGTCTCAGTAGGTTGAGCAGGACTTTTTACTGTGTTTAAAGCACCTCCTAGGATTTCTGGTATTATTGGAATAATTCTTGATAGAAGACTTTGAAGTTGTTCCAATAGATAACAGAGAGTGCTTATTGGTTCAGGTTTCACAGCAGAAGACAGAGGAGTCCTGGAACCTTCGAAGGAGGAAGTCGCCCTCTCAGGAGAATTAGCTTTAAAGGGAGTGCCATAGGACTGACTTGAATGAGGGCCAACCATAAGAACGGATTGTGCAGGAGAAGCTGGAATAACTGGAGCAGGAGTGACTTGAACAGGAACCGGAGGAGAAACAGAACTTGGAAGGGATTGCTGCAAAGTATCCAAGCGGGTAGACATTCCCTGTAGAAACAGGATCACTTGCTGTTGCACAGCCTCTTGACCATCGAGTCATGATTCAAGACCTTGGAGGGCCCCTGACCCCACACTCTGACCGCTGTCCGAGTCCATGGGCCTTGAACAAACTGTCAGGTCTGTGTAATTGTCTGTTCCCGGAGGGGGCGCTAGTGGGTCAGTGGTGGTAGGATGGAGGAAACGAGGAGGCCGTAGTAATTTCCTGCACATGTGCGCAATGATGTTTATTAAATACACACAGCAATATAATGATTACTGGAACATGAATAACAATACAGAAGTTTCACAGCGTGGAAGCCGACATTGGTTTTAATTACAGTCACGGAGAATAAGCTGATCTGGAAACCAGCAGTGATTAGAGAACAGTAATGACCATGCACATATATTGGTAAGCTGCTTAATCAGATTGTGATGTCACTCAGGTGCTAAAAGGGAGGGGTAATTCTGTGTAAGAAAAAACAATTTGTGTTCCCTAATGCACACTGAGTGAGAAATAATACTACATAATAATCAGATAATACGTATTATCTGATTATTATGTAGTATTATTTCTCACTCAGTGTGCATTAGGGAACACAAACAGTAATGACCAGCCTGGGAGCCGATGGCAAATAAACGATGGTCGGCCTGGAAGAAGATGTGAAGCAGAGTCTATATCCTAAGGCTAAATAATGACACAGAGGATCGACCTGGAAACCGATTGGATAATGTGATGGAACAACACAGGCAATAAGTAACTTTTGGTATTCAGTCTGGAAACCGTTAACAACTTGCAAATAACGATGGTCGGCCTGGGAGCCGATGGCAACTGAAATCAGTACTCTGGAGGTATGTAATACAAATGGTATAATAACAGTCACAGGTAATGAACTGGTCTGGGAACCAATGTAATTAGCAAACTGTGATGATCGGCATGGAAGCCGATGGTGAACATGGATGGCTGGCTTGGAAGCCGATGTTAACAGGATCAATATGCAGTAGGTAGGTAATGCAACCGATGGTAGTAAATACAGGCAATAAGTAACTCCGGTAATCAGTCTGGAAACCGACAGCAATAGATTCACACAGTCAGAATATATGCACAAAGTCCACAGAGCCAAGCAAGGCTATAGCAGGAGACAGTTGGTAATATACTAGCAGGTTGTTTAAGTGCTTGATGCAATAGCACAGTGCTGAATGCAGATTAGCAACACACATGTGAGAATGATGAGGCAGCACCTGGAGAGAGTCTCTTACTGCATATAGAAGTGGAAGCTGACTGTGGAAGGAGTTGTAGCAGAGCTGGATGGCTGGAGCCTGTAGTTCCACAGAGACACTGAAGCTAGTAAGTCACTGGAGACAGCTGATGACTGGATCTGAATGCAGATGGAACTGCACCAAACTGGATGACTGATGTCTGTAGTTCCACGGAGCTAATACACAGGGGAATCTCTGAAGACAGGAGACTAGAGCCAGGAGACGCTTGTTCACAGGATGTGATGCGTTGCTCAAGGCAATGATACTGAGCAGGAACTCTGAGTATATACCCCCTGGTCAGCAGGGATTGGAGAATCAAGTCATGTGAGCGCTCCAATGCTCAGGAGTGGATATCACCAAGTCAGCTGACTGCAGGTGTCATGGCAGCACCCATACTGTGGAGATGGTGGGAATACATCAGGATACATGCTGTATGGTGAGTGGGGTACACACTGGAGAGAGTCTCTGCACATTGCAGGCAATCATGGAACATGCTGCCAGGTTGGGAATGTGACCTCCGGAGGCCAGTATATCAGAGCACTGGTAAGTGACGTGATGCAAAATGCTATCTATATATATATATATATATATATATATATATATATATATATATATATATGCATTCATATATTTAGCTACATATATATCTCTCAACTAAGCCTCCCTCACATATTTTTTTTCTTGTTTTTTTTCTGTACATTATAATTTTGCCTCCATATTTGAGTGGTACAGTCCAACACATAATGCCAATATACTAATGTCAGACATATGTCTGATCCACAATGTATAAATAGAAACATACTAAATAATTCAACATGTATTCTCTATTTGTGTTTTGTCCAAATCAGGTGACTCATTAAGAAAAAAGTGCTTTATTAAATTTGAGCAATAACTGCCTGAATGATCCTGTAACAGTGACAGTGAATAAGACTTTAAACATTTTACATAAAGCGTGATGAAACTTCTGTGCAAAACACAATTTCAGTGTACATCATACACTGCAAAAGACAGTGTTTTCTAAACATAAACAGTTTGCATCTGCAGAGGGGTTTATTTTTTTTTGGTGGGGGGGGGGACTTTGGAGCCTGCAGATGCTTGGCTAGGCACGTTTGTGCGTGCTCGGCTTGATCTCCTTACTGGGGAGATAACTGGGGTCATGCTTGGTGTATTGGTTCCTGAGCTGGTGCTATGTTGTTGCGTTTGGAGCAAAATAATGTTCTGGCTGAGGTTAGTCAGAGTTGCGATAAGTTGGGTGGTTGTTGCTGTGTTATTGTCGATGATGCGGCTTAGGCTTTCCGTAATCATTTGATTATTTTGAATAATGTGTATGAAGTTTTGTTGTTGGCGGTGTTGCTCATCCATGATTCTTTGGAAACTATTAATCATTAGGATGTTGTCAGTTGTTCAATAGTATTAGCCATGCGGCTGACTTGAACATTTAGTTGGCTGCTATTTCTACTTAATCTTGGAAGGTGATGTGGTATGCTTGCAATAAATTGGCTTTGTCTGCGGAGACACTCCAGATTATTTTCCTGCTGGTTTGCCCACCTGTCCCAAAATGCCTGATCCTGTGTTAGAGCCTGTGGTGTAGTTGGGCTCATTTGTGGTGCAGGTGAACTTTGTGGTGGATGCATACTCACAGGTGGTGTGGTAAATTGGGTTGTGTCTATTGACTGGAGTTGTAGGATAAATGTATCCTCCATATCTGTGTCCTGCTGTGTCCGGGGGCATGCTGTCAGCATCTGTATGTGGTTAAATGGTACATCATTTTAGTACCGTTACAGATATTTTTGTTGTTATGTTTCTTTATAGATTTGTCTAGAACATGCATGATATTTTTTGGGTTTCTTTTTTTGTTTGCCGTTGCAACAATACTAATTGTGCGTTAACGCAAGGCCAATGTGTTTTTTTAGGTTTTTTGATAAGTTGCCAAACACAAAACAAACACGAATACAAAGACACAGCTTACTGAACAAACACAGATAATAATTATATAAGCAAAAAACAATATTTGGCTTGGTTGGGAAACACATATGAATGTAATACCAGCTCAACACATTACATGTAAATATGTATCCAGTCACCATTGCCAAAGGATGGTAATTTGGGTAAGCTTTCAATTATGCTTTGTCGGCTTACTTTTGTAAGCACCAAACTACTGTATGGCTCAAGTGTACACACATATTTTTTATTTTTATTTTAGAGGAGGTGTTAACCCTTAACATTTGCAAGCCATGTGGTTGCTGGTGTAGATCCTTACGAGGATTATTGTGTTATTGTTCTTCACAAATTTGGGGTAAAAGTCACCGTGTAAGTATGTTTTGTAATGTTATTATGTTTCTACTCACCAGGCAGCTGAGGGGAGTGTGGGTCCTGTGCTGGCGGACTGTCCAAAATGTCAACTGGTGGCTGTGATATCACAATCGAGATGCAGCATTGTGGTGGAGATGCGGATTGTGTTGTTGGAACATCTGGACAGTGACTCTTGTGAGGCCTTTGCTTTCATGTGGCAGACCCCTGGGGATGGCGCCTTTGCCTAATGTGTTGCGATGTGGATGTTCCTATGGATACAAAACAACTTTAATGTTTTGTATGTTCTTTTGGACTCATTATATGTGCCACAAAGTATACGGTACCTGCATCACCAGCATCCACAGCTTGTGCCTGTGTGGTTGGAGTCCTGCCTGTGGTGGTTTTTTTACGCACTGTGAAAAAAATTATATGTTTGTTCGTTAACATAATATTGCTTAAATAAATAAATTCAACCAGAAACAACATATTTTTATACAGAAAACCAAAAGCACACATTTGCACACCAACTCCGCTACATTTCTTGCTGTGTATAATGTGTGCGGATAGGCCTAGAAAAAAACAATACCCAAAATCCAGAAACATAGGACCAGGTGCTTAGTTGTCACTGCCAAAATACGAAATATGGGGGGGTCATTCCGAGTTGCTCGCTATTTTTTTCATTCGCACAAGATATACGCAAAATTGCGAACACGTTGCTCAATAGCGAATATACACCCCCAACGTATTTTTGCTATTTCGTATGCAGTATTACACAAAGTAGGTGTATGCCAAATGACATCGCAATAATGCGATCCCATCGCATTACCACAAACACCATCGTAAAAATCCGATACTTCTTATAGATCTACACAAAGGCGGTCATTCCGAGTTGTTCGCTCGCAAGGCGATTTTAGCAGTATTGCACACGCTTAGCCGCTGCCTACTGGGAGTGAATCTTAGCTTCTTAAAATTGCGAACGAAAGATTCGCAATATTGCGATTACACATCTCGTAGCAGTTTCAGAGTAGCTTCAGACTTACTCGGCATCTGCGATCAGTTCAATGCTTATCGTTCCTGGTTTGACGTCACAAACACACCCAGCGTTCGCCCAGACACTCCTCCGTTTCTCCAGCCACTCCCGCGTTTTTTCCGGAAACGGTAGCGTTTTTTCCCACACGCCCATAAAACGGCCTGTTTCCGCCCAGTAACACCCATTTCCTGTCAATCACACTACGATCGCCTGAGCGAAGAAAAAGCCGTGAGTAAAAATCCAAACTTCATAGCAAATTTACTTGTCGCAGTGCGGACATTGCGCATGCGCACTAAGCGGAAAAACGCTGCGATGCGAAGAAATTTTCCGAGCGAACGACTCGGAATGACCTCCAATCTTCGCAAAATTGCACATGCTTTTGCTAAAAAACGCACAGCAATATGTTTTTTTTAAAGTTTAATTTCAACACCTTTCAGTTCAAACTCAACAAGCCTTCCTCAATTACGAGTCCAATTAGTGTAATGAATGATAATGGTCATGACCAATTAAGTCTTCAAAGAATACCTGCAGAACACTTTGTAGGCATAATTGTCCATTAACATGTTGTTTTTAAAATTAGTGAAATAGATGTTGAAATTGTGCCTGGCCTAATGTTAACTTGCTGCTGTCACGATCCGGGTACTGAGACTCCATTTTCCCTTCTGGATGCACGTCCTCCATGTGCCTCTGCTGTCACTCCTGTCCCTGTGGCCACTGTGCGCATCTGGGCGCATGAAGTTCTGCTGTTGCGGCCTCCGCCGCCATTACTACGTGTTTCACAGTACTTAATTCCCCTTCTGTGTGTGTTCATGGGCGCAGCCATGTTAGACTCCAGTCACATGACATTATTCCTCCTATCCACAGTGCTGACAAAGCTGGAGCCTTGTCATAATAGCCAGACCAATCCCTGCTATGCAGCAGGTATAAATATCCTGTCCCAAGATTGTCAGTGCTTCAATTGTCTTCAGTGTTTCCAGCCTGCAAGCTTCACTACAGACTCTCTCCTGCGATTCCATTCTGCAGTTCAGCCTGACTTCCCTGGTGATTACACTCTGCAGTGTAACCCGACTCTCCAGTGATTAACCCTCTACAGTCTACTCTGATTCCTGCGTTTGAACTTTGGCTTTTCAGTAACCATCCTTCATTCCTCAGTTACCAGCGCACTCCAGCTTCTTTCCTCATTTACCTACAAACCCTAGTTTCGTTTCTCATCTTCCAGCGAACCCTAGCTTCATTTATTGTTTACAGAACTTTCCTCCATATTCCAGGTTCCTGGTCTTAACCAGTTGTGCATCTAATTATCACTTGTGACTTTCTATTATTCTTTTGCACGTTATTTGACTTTTTATTTAATAAAAGCACTTAAGGCAATTCCAGTTGTCGTGGTCACGCCCTCGGGCATTCATTGCTACTGTCAATACGCATGTCCAGGAGTCCCATAGCTCCTCCTAAATTCAAATACCCGTCAGTTCCTACAACTGAGGCTCACAGTCATGGTCATCAGCCCTCAGTTGTGACAGCTGCTTTTTGTGTAGAGGTGTAGTGGGTGAATAAATGTGTTTACATGTTTTTCTAAACAATAAGCACCTAACTATCCAAAATTGTTCTATTTTTTTTTTGTGGAAAAAAAAAACTATTCTTAATTTAGATGTGTGAAAAGTTTAAGGTAACTAATTTCTGCTAGGCAATCTGCTGTTCCTTTATTGCATTAATAAACAAAACACCCGCTTAACTTGAAACAAAATTTATTTGATAACAGTAAACTTTTTTTTTTATACAAAACCAATTTTTTTTTTTTTTTTAGAAAAAGTTTTCCAAACGTTCCACATCGGCCAGCAACGCCCTTAGATTGGCCTTTATGCTGGCCAGAATGCCAGGCAGACTTGTTGGATCTCCAACTGCACCATCTGAAATGAAGAGCAAAAATAAACATTACTAACTTACTCACATTACCTATTACACAGGTTCTCAAACTCGGTCCTCAGGACCCCACACAGTGGATGTTTTGCAGGTGTCCTCACAGAATCGCAAGTGAAATAATTATCTCCACCTGTGGACCTTTTAAAATGTCTCTGTGAGTAATTAATACACCTGTGCACTTGCTGGGTTACCTGCAAAACATGCACTGTGTGGGGTCCTGAGGACCGAGTTTGAGAACCCCTGACCTATTATACAAGCAAGGCACAAAGCACACTTTAATGGCAAAGTGACTACATCATGGTTGTTGAAATGAAAAAACAGTAGCAGACCAACACACAAGCATGCTCAGCAATGTATTTTTTGAAAATAAAACATGTTAAAAGTGTACCACACCATGCTGGTATTCATTCACAACTGGAGTGACCAAGACTTGTCTTTTTTGGGGTTGGCCCTGCACCATCACACTGCATATCAACATCTTCAGAAGGACAACATATCCTAGCATGCCCACACTCCCTGAAATCCTGCCAAACTACATAAGGTCAAACAGGTTTTTGTTTATTTTTTTGGTTAATCAACATTTTTTAAGTGTCACTTTAACAACACATGTCCCCAGACTTGAACTGTCACACGGGGATACAGGGGAAAGCACCAGTGGGCCAAATTTCATGCATGAGCAGCCTAAGGATCAGGATCCAGACTGTGGTTTTGCCTGTTGCATTTTGCTGGTCCTAAACATTGTCGACCCACACACTGTCGATCTAATGATCCACACCCCTTACATGTGACACTGTATATTTTATGTTTGTTTTTGAAACACACTATTGTTAGGCAGTCATTTTGTAGTTAGCTTTGGATGGACGTCAGCCTCTGTAGGTCGACATGTGCTAATTGTAAATGTCACAAGATCAACATGTTATGTATGGATACATGAAAAATGTGTACGTTTATTTTCACTTCATGCGGCACATGTACTCCAATTGCAATGGGAAATGCTTACGATGTAAGCAGTAGTGTAGCAACTCACTGTGTCCTAAGCCATGCAAACAAAGTGAAGCATGCGAGTTGACTGTGCAAATATTGGAATACCCAGGCACAAGTTAAAAAGTCCAACAACATTCCAAAATCCACTCAGGTCTAACTGTTTTGCTTATAAGCTAGCACATAAAAACCCTGTTGTCCTGGCAACCCTGTCGACCTAATGAGTGTCGACCTAGAGTGGCCAGCCTAAACATTGCAGACGTAAACACTGTACATCTAATGATCCGCACACAAATGTAAATGCAACATCCATACCACGATGAAGAAGACAAACATTTTTCCTTGAGCCAAGATTGGCACCAGTACAACACTGCATGTATTTGTTTTTGAAGTTAAAGTAGGTAACAAATTAAATGTAAATGTATTAAAACATACTCTCATCTGGCCCATGTGCAGCACCCTCAAGATCCTCCTGGGCCTCTGCTGCCCATTCACTGGGTGGGGAAGGAGGCTGGATTGGGGAAGGAGGATGGAAGGGGGAGCTGTTTTCAGAGGGTGGGTCTGATTGATAGGGGGAGGGGGACGGAGAGGGGGTTTGGACCACAGAGGGGGGCCGAGAGGGGGTTTGGGCCACAGAGGGGGAGGGGAGCTGAGAGGTGGGTTGGGCTACAGAGGGGGAGGGGGGCTAAGAGGGGGTTTGGGCTGCAGAGGGGGAGGGGGGCTGAGAGGTGGGTTGGGCAACTGAGGAAGAGGGGGGCGGAGAAGGGGTTTGTGTCAGAGAGGGGGAGGGGGGCAGAGAGGGGGTTTGTGCCACAGAGGGGGAGGGGGGTGGAGAGGGGGTTTGTGTCAAAGAGAGGGAGGGGGGCGGAGAGGGGGTTTGGGCCACAGAGGGAGAGGGGGGCGGAGAGGGGGTTTGGGCCACAGAGGGGGAGGGGGGCTGAGAAGGGGTTTGGGATATAGAGGGGGAGGGGGTTGGAGAGGGGGAGGTTGTGGATGAGAAAGGGGATATTGTTTGTTGGGTTTCAGGGGCTTGAGGGGGTGACGGACTTTGTGGTGGGGAGGAGGCTGGCATTGATCCTTCATGCTCTTCCCATTGTGCTTGCCCTAGAATCACATGATTAAAGTTTAAAATTATTTCCAAATAAATATCCCTGTGCATTACAAAATTACACTGTTCTGTTTAATTTAAAATACACAGACCAAGTTAGTTATGTGTACAGCGTACAGCCTGTGTGGCAACTCAGTACAACAATAAACATTTTTTCATAAGCACTTTGCTACCCAGTCAGTACTGCAAGCCCTAACCACACACACTCTGTAAACTGGATAAGTGTGGTATGTTTGTGGTACTATAGTTTAATTATACAGTCTGCTAATAATCTCACTTTACCACATTTTAGCAAAAGTTTGCTGTGTTTAAATTTATTTTTGTTACTGCAACTAATCACAGCTTAATACACGTGTACACATTTTAATGCGTTTAACTTACTGCGTCTGCGGCATACGCGGATTTGCTGGTGCAGCTGCGCCAACAACTCCTGCTGTCGTCGGAGGAGGTCACTCCACCCCCGCTCCAGCTGAATGATGGAGCGTCTTGTCCGGGTCTGCGTGCGCAGTACGCGGCGGACCTCCGCGTAGGCCTCACGCTTAACCCGATTTGGGATATAGGGCCCTGCGCGGCCTATGCGGCGATCCATCACCACCGTGAGCACACGCAGCTCGCGGTGGTGAAATGCAGCTGCGCGCATAGTGCCAATGGCGTTTTCCATAAATGGGCAGATATTTATAGTGTGTGGTCGCATTTCATTGGATTTAATATCATGGTGTCATCTTTATTTAACTTTATTGATATGTGTACAATATTGTACAGGAAAGTTGGGATCCCTTTAGTTGGCTTCAGCGATTATTCGCGCACACACACACACACACACACACACACACACACACACACACACACACACACACACACACACAAATAATTAGTAACCACATATTGAAAAATACAAATCCTGCTTCTAAATTTTGAGCATTGTAGGTTTCTTGGTTAAAAACAAAATGTTCTTAACTTGCAAATGTTTATATATCTCTCTCTAGATAGTTATATAGATACAAACACACACACATATACAAATACATATCTTTTTATAAAAAATCTCTCTCTCTCTCTCTCTCTATAAATATATAAATATATATATATATATATATATATATATAAAATAATAATAATAAAAAAAAAATATATATATATATATATATATATATTTAATTATTTATATGTTAAAACATTTTTTAGAAAAAAACATAAAATATAAAAAAATAGCTAGCTAGATATATAGATAGATATATAGATGTATCGAGTTTAAAAAAAATATATATACATCTATATATAGAGATATAAGAAAATATAAATATATATATATGTATTTATATATTTACAGTAAATCGTGTTCGGCACTCATTGCTTCCATATACACAGTTCAGCAGGCCAGGTGCCCTCCATATAGAATAGATAAATGCAGCATAGAGTTGGCGGCACTCCCAGTCAAATAGTCAAAGACCAAGTGAAACTTTCTACGTTTCGATTTTAGTGCAAAATCGTCATCAGGAACATGTACATTACAAACAGGCTTACCTTATATGTGCTCTAAACACCACCAGTGCCCCGCGTGCTTCCCCGCCATTTCCCAGCTTGAACTGACGTCATCAACAGCGGCCCCGCCGTCGCTCTGACAACCAGCGCTAGCTTCCCCTCAGTGCTCCCCATCACCAAGGTTACTGAGTATAAACAACAGACGGCATTGCCGTTAAAATACATATCACAGCAAAAAGGTCCATTCTTAGAATAGAGAGCGGTTAACAATTAGAGATAAGCAATAAACTTATATATGCACATATAGGAAACGTACTTATAAAAAACTACTAAATGTAAGATACTCATTAAGCCCAAAGGGCTGTACTGTATTCATTTCAAAAATCCATCTCAACTCTTTTTGCAATAGTAACCTATCTCGATCACCTCCTCTCTTGTTGTCTGGTACATGATCTATGATCTTATAACGCAGCTGTGCCAAAGTGTGTCTACATTGTTTGAAATGCCTGGCAACGAGCTGGTCAATTGTTTTGCCCTCTAATGCTTGATGTATGGCACTTCTATGTTGGGCCATCCTCTCTTTAAATGTTCTAATAGATTTCCCAACATAGTAACTGCCACAGGACATCTAATAAAATAAATCGTGTACCTGGTGGAACATGTAACTACATGTTTGATTGGGATTCTTTTTCCCGTGTGCGGGTGTGCAAATGAATCCCCTACTTCCATATAGGTGCAAGTAGTGCACCCCAGACACCGATATACTCCTGTTTTTTTGTAAAAAAATTACCTACCACTGATTTTAGTCTTGATACATCCGTACACACCAATCTATCCCTTAAATTTCTACCTCTTCTATAACAAGGCATCGGCCTATTGTTTTTCACTGAGGGTAAATGCCCGTCTTGCTGAACAACAGGCCATAAACGTTTTGCTTCCTTTGTTAATTCTAGATTAGTGTCAGTATAATCGCTTATCCAGACCATAGAATCAGTGGTATTAGACTTATGATCTTGTGGTACCGAAATCTTTGGAGCTGACCTCGCCTTCAACATAGCCCTATTTAGTTCCCCACTATCGTATCCACGCTGTAGGAATCTCTTTCTCATTTTCTGGAGATGTCTATTCTCGTCATCAGTCTCACTGCAAATCCTGCATACTCTCAGGAATTGCGAGTAAGGCAAGCCTTTTTTGAGTGTGGCTAGATGAAAACTGCTAGCCTCTAACATCGTATTACAGTCAGTTGGTTTTGAATATAGTGAAGTTCTCAAATTGTTGTTAACCAGAGAAACCTCTACATCGAGATAATGGATGCTGATCGCTTGGATGTCATACGTAAATTTAATATTTGGATCTAATGTATTGGCCACATCCATCATCTCAATGAACTGTTCCCTTGTACCCAACCATAACATGAAAATATCATCGATGTAGCGCGTAAAGAAATGTATGTTATCAGAAAAATACCTCCCGAAAAACATAAATCTCTCAACCTCAAACATAAATGCATTCGCAAACACTGGAGCTACGCAACTGCCCATTGCGCAGCCCAGTGTCTGCAGAAAGAAGACATCATCAAATAAGAATTAATTACTGCTTAAGGCTAAGTGCAACAATTTCAAAAAGAAAGACAAATTTGGACCTTCATATAAAGGACTATTCTCCAACAATTTCTTTACAGCTTCCACTCCCCTATCTAATGGAATATTTGTATATAAGATGATTATATCAGCCATATATAACCAACAGGGGGAGGGAATTTGTCCCAATGCTCTTAATTTGGACAAAAAGGTGTTAGTGTCCTTCAGATAGGTGTCCTGCGCTTGTACCACTGTTTGAATATAGTGATCAAGGTACTTAGATACTTCATAAAACAATGAGTCTCTGGCAGACACAATTGGTCTGCCAGGCGGATTTTTACTGTTCTTATGCAACTTCGGTATCGTATAAAAAATGGGTACTTTCGGATATTTCTTCTGTAGTGCTGTAACGACATACTCTGTGATGTAACCATCAGATCGTGGTTCTTCCAATAAATCAGAAAGTTCTTGCATGTACTGCAGTGTAGGATCCCCTTCCAACTAACAGTAAACTGACGTATCCAGAAGCTGCCTAAACGCCTCATTCTTATAATCACTCAGATCTTATATGACCAGTGCACCCCCTTTATTTGCGGGGCGCACTACTATATCTGAGTAGGTCTCAAGATCCTTTAGAGCATCCCACTCAGCCTTAGATAAATTACCATGGTGTGTCTTAACATGATTTTTGTCAGGATGTTTAGATTTGGAAATTAGTGCATTAGTATACGCCTTAATTGAGGAATTGTTAGATACAGGGTCAAATGTACTTTTAACTCGTACTGGACAACTTTCCCTTTGTACCACCACCTCTTTTTTAGCATAAAAAAACTCCCGAAGACGCAATTGTCTGCTAAATTTATTAATATCAACAATAGAATTGAAAGTAGAATAAGGCTTTGTTGGGACAAAATTCAATCCCTTTTGCAGCACCGTAATCTCCATCGGCTTTAATATCCTGGAGGACAAATTGTAAACGTTCATTTCTTCTTTGATTGAGGCCCGGTTTTCCCTTTGGCATCGCTTACCCCTTCTGGTTCTTGCCCTTTTTTGGGCTTTTTTTGGGCTCTTGTACGAACCCCTAAAGGGGGACGCCCGGTACCTTTAGCTTGACTTGGTCCAGCCACCTCTGCTTCACTAGTGGAAGAACCAGCTCCACTAGTAGTCTCCATGTCCATAGGGTTTCTTCTGGGTCCTCTCCTATATCTTTGTCGTCTCTGCCTGATCTCGGCTTTAGTAGAGTTGACCCAGGCGTACACCCTATTCTCCTCATAGTCACGGCTCACCACTTCGTATTTATCGGTCTTGAATTTTAGCAGGTCCTTTTTATATTTTTCACAGTGTCAGCTCTCTATTAGCCTCCTCTATCACTAATAAAATTAGATCAAAGGAGGCCTTGTTCAATACAGCTGCCCACTTCCGACAAAATTCTGGGCTATGCCGCCCTATGGTGGGGATATTGTGTATCCTAAACCCCCTCGGAATTTTGCGGTCTCTAAAATAATCCGATAGCGATACCCCATGTAGATAAAAATCCATTTCTTTTTTCTTCAATTTAAACAATTTGCTATAAATCTGTTCTGCTGTTTCACTCTCCATTGTAAGTGACATTTTATCTTTGAACAGAATCCTTTCAGCATCCACATCTGACAATGTCAGCAACTCTCCCCTTGCTAGGGCAGTATGCTGGAATCCTGGAACTTCAGTAATTGCTGGATCCATTACTCAGATGATAAAGTGCAGGTGCATACAAGTGCAGAAACAGTGCAGTCCACTGATGAATTACTACTTGGAGCCGGTGCCTTAACTGTGGAAAGGGTGTCCCCTATCACAATACATACAGTAAATCGTGTTCGGCACTCATTGCTTCCATATACACAGTTCAGCAGGCCGGGTGCCCTCCGTATAGAATAGATAAATGCAGAATAGAGTCGGCGGCACTCCCAGTCAAATAAATAGTCAAAGACCAAGTGAAACTTTCTACGTTTCGATTTTAGTGCAAAATCGTCATCAGGAACATGTACATTACAAACAGGCTTACCTTATATGTGATCTAAACACCACCAGTGCCCCGCGTGCTTCCCCGCCATTTCCCGGCTTGAACTGACGTCATCAACAGCGGCCCCGCCGTCGCTCTGACAGCCAGCGCCAGCTTCCCCTCAGTGCTCCCCATCACCAAGGTTACTGAGTATAAACAACAGACGGCATTGCCGTTAAAATACATATAACAACAAAAAGGTCCATTCTTAGAATAGAGAGCGGTTAACAGTTAGAGATAAGCAATAAACTTATATATGCACATATAGGAAACGTACTTATAAAAAACGACTAAATGTAAGATACTCATTAAGCCCAAAGGGCTGTACTGTATTCAACTCAAAAATCCATCTCGACTCTTTTTGCAATAGTAACCTATCTCGATCACCTCCTCTCTTGTTGTCTGGTACATGATCTATGATCTTATAACGCAGCTGTGCCAAAGTGTGTCTACATTGTTTGAAATGCCTGGCAACGGGCTGGTCAATTGTTTTGCCCTCTAATGCTTGATGTATGGCACTTCTATGTTGGGCCATCCTCTCTTTAAATGTTCTAATAGATTTCCCAACATAGTAACTGCCACAGGAACATCTAATAAAATAAATCGTGGGACAAATTCCCTCCCCCTGTTGGTTATGTACGGCTGATATAATCAGCTTATATACAAATATTCCATTAGATAGGGGAGTGGAAGCTGTAAAGAAATTGTTGGAGAACAGTCCTTTATATGAAGGTCCAAATTTGTCTTTCTTTTTGAAATTGTTGCACTTAGCCTTAAGCAGTAATTATTTCTTATTTGATGATGTCTTCTTTTTGCAGACACTGGGCTGCACAATGTGCAGTTGCGTAGCTCCAGTTTTTGCGAATGCATTTATGTTTGAGGTTGAGAGATTTATGTTTTTCGGGAGGTATTTTTCTGATAACATACATTTCTTTACGCGCTACATCGATGATATTTTCATGTTATAGTTGGGTACAAGGGAACAGTTCATTGAGATGATGGATGTGGTCAATACATTAGATCCAAATATTAAATTTACGTATGACATTCAAGCGATCAGCATCTATTATCTCGATGTAGAGGTTTCTCTACATTTCGATGTAGAGGTCAGCTCCAAAGATTTCGGTACCACAAGATCATAAGTCTAATACCACTGATTCTATGGTCTGGATAAGCGATTACACTGACACTAATCTAGAATTAACAAAGGAAGCAAAATGTTTATGGCCTGTTGTTCAGCAAGACGGGCATTTACCCTCAGTGAAAAACAAGAGGCTGATGCCTTGTTATAGAAGAGGTAGAAATTTAAGGGATAGATTGGTGTGTACGGATGTATCAAGACTAAAATCAGTGGTAGGTAATTTTTTAACAAAAAAACAGGAGTATATCGGTGTCTGGGGTGCACTTCTTGCACCTATATGGAAGTAGGGGATTCATTTGCACATCCGCACATGGGAAAAAGAATCCCAATCAAACATGTAGTTACATGTTCCACCAGGTACACGAGTTATTTTATTAGATGTCCCTGTGGCAGTTACTATGTTGGGAAAGCTATTAGAACATTTAAAGAGAGGATGGCCCAACATAGAAGTGCCATACATCAAGCATTAGAGGGCAAAACAATTGACCAGCCCGTTGCCAGGCATTTCAAACAATGTAGACACACTTTGGCACAGCTCCGTTATAAGATCATAGATCATGTACCAGACAACAATAGAGGAGGTGATCGAGATAGGTTACTATTGCAAAAAGAGTCGAGATGGATTTTTGAAATGAATACAGTACAGCCCTTTGGGCTTAATGAGTATCTTACATTTAGTCGTTTTTTATAAGTACGTTTCCTATATGTGCATATATAAGTTTATTGCTTATCTCTAACTGTTAACCGCTCTCTATTCTAAGAATGGACCTTTATGCTGTGATATGTATTTTAACGGCAATGCCATCTGTTGTTTATACTCAGTAACCTTGGTGATGGGGAGCACTGAGGGGAAGCTGGCGCTGGTTGTCAGAGCGACGGCGGGGCCGCTGTTGATGACGTCAGTTCAAGCCGGGAAATGGAGGGGAAGCACGCGGGGCACTGGTGGTGTTTAGAGCACATATAAGGTAAGCCTGTTTGTAATGTACATGTTCCTGATGACGATTTTGCACTAAAATCGAAACGTAGAAAGTTTCGCTTGGTCTTTGACTATTTATTTGACTGGGAGTGCCGCCGACTCTATGCTGTATTTATATATTTAAATATATATATAGCACTGTATGTATCGATCTATCTCTCTATCTCTCTATCTCTCTCTCTATATATATAGAGAGAGAGATATCTCTCTCTCTCATATATATATATATATATTTCAAAATATACACATATATATATATATATATATATATATATATATAGAGAGAGAGAGAGAGAGAGAGAGAGAGAGAGAGAGAGAGAAAATTAAAGACAGAGATATACATACACATACTGTATCTAGATAGATCTTTAGGGGATCAGTAAAATACAGAAATTAGTTTAAAGCAGTTTACTCACCAGATTTTGCAGGACCAATCAGTTACAAAAGTCACAAAGTATTTTTTTTTTATGGGCAGATGTTGTGGCATTTGTTTGGTAAACAGAGCCACAAACAAAAAAAAAATAAAAAAAAATAAAGGGTGCTGTTTTTTTTTGTTTTAGAACACAATTACACATAATAAAACATTGAATAATACCAAATTAACACGCCCACAACTGCATATAATCTATCAGAATGGAACAGTAATACCATTGTAGAAAACATAAAAAAATATATACACATGATAAGGAGAACAGTACTGAAAAAATCTGTCCTCAGACACTGTATCAAATACTCAGAATACACTAGCAACACACTCAGAACTTTACAAAGCAAGCAAAATGCCATCAGTCAAAAAAATCCTACACGAACAGATTGCATAAAAAATAACAAAAAGGATATTACTATCATAATATAAACATACCTGAAATACTCCCGTACAATTTTAGCCCTTACGGCATGACCCTGCTGGTTCAGACTCCTGCCACGGAAGGCCCGCCCAACCCCTGGCTCCTCATCTGGCAACTCCTCCGAGTGGGGAGGCTCTATGTGACTCCTTACAGCAATGTTATGGAGTATAGTGCACAGGACCACAATTTTACTAACCATCTCCGGCGAATACATGATGTCGCCACCAGTGCGGTGGAGCACATGAAAACGCCCTTTAAGAACCCCAATCGTGCACTCCACCAGCTGTCTAGTGGCATTAAGTGCAGAGTTAAATGCCGACTGTGGTCCTGGCCTGGGTTTGCTGTAAGGAGTCATGAGCCAGGGGGTGCAAGGATATCCACGATCTCCTGTTTTAGAATATGAGAAGAGAAAAAGCAAAAAAGCGAAATGAAAAAATGAAATTAGAACAATATGACTGTTCAAAAACACCAAAATAAAAACTCACCCAATAGCCACATGTCTTGGCCTTCAATCATTCTTAATCTTTGCCATATCCCTGATTGACGAATCACATGTGAGTCATGGGAATTCCCGGGGAACTTAGCATTGAGGGACAGGATCTGGAGGGATGGGCCACAAACAACCATGACATTCAGAGAATTAAACAGTTTCCTGTTTCTATAGATTTCTTCATTAAGTTTTGGTGCAACAATGGCAACATGTGTCCCATCCACAACCCCAATAACATGTGGGAAGCGACTACCCCCTTCCTGAAATTGCCGCTTCACCACAGCCAGGGCACCAGCATCCAAAGGTATTGTTATGAATTGCTTCACTCTGCTTATGAATGCTTGGCTGACACGCCACAGGACCTTACTGAACTGGCCCTGTGACATGCCAACCAGGTCACCAACTACATGCTGGTATGAACTAGTGGCCAAAAAATGTAACACAGCAAGGAATTGTGTCAATGCTGGTATTGCTGTAGGATACCTAATGGATTGTTCTAGATCACTCTCTATTATGGAGAGAGTGTCTAGGATTAGATGAGGTGGCAGCCTGTATCTGTGCAATACAACATCATCAGGCATCCCAAAAAGGGTGACACGGGTACGAAAAATTGGTGGCCTTGCACGCCTCTGTTGCCTTGGAGGATGAAGAGCCAGTTGGGGTGGGAGGGCTTCCGCCGATTGGGGTGGGAGGGCTTCAGCACCCACATATATGGACATCACCAACTTCAAATGAAGGTAGGAAACATTTTAAACACACAATCAATTAACAACACACATTGCAAAAAAAAACAATTATGTGTATGGCAGTTCAAACACTTACTGCAGGAGCGTACTCCATATCTTCATGATGAAAAACCGGAACAAACACAATAAAAAATGTAATTAAACCACATTTACCTACGTAGCTACAACATTGTTTCCCATCAAACCAAAAAAACAAAAAGAAAGACAGCCAACAAACCCATAAAATTACTTCAACAAGATATGATTAACCTACTAAGTATGGACTACTACAAAAAGAACCTAACAAATTCAGTAAACAATGGCAATGACATGTAACTTACAAACTAAACAAATATTCCCGCAAAGGAAGAACACAACAAACTGCATACTTTGGCACACCCAATTTTGACATTATGAAACATTTTTAAAAATATGACTACGATAATAGGAAAAAACACACTGTCAACAGCATTGGTCCCCCCCTACATACTCATGTTGTTATATACTAACTAATTTACAAACATTCTTAAAGTTGTTTAAAACACGGCGTCCGCAACACAACAATAAAAAATTTGCCATTTAACAAACGCACATTAGTTTGCAATGTACTGCTAAAAAACTCACGCAAAAAATTTTTTGCAACACGTCCGCCTTGCTTCTATTGTACTTCATACCATACACCCACACACACAGGCTGCATGCAAGGCGTTAAAATAGCCAGTACTGCAATTAGTGGAAAAATTAGCCTAATTAGCACCTGTGCGAATTCCCGCAGCTATAAATTGCCAGACAGCTGTGCCAACACACATGCCACCAGCAACATGGCTACACCTGAGCAAATAGTTGCAGAGTTGGACATGGTGCAGCAGCAGATGACCGCATTAACATCTCGGAGAATAGCGCTGCGGCATCAGATGCTACAAGCTGCCAGTGGTGATGTTGAAAGGGCAGGAACCAGTACTGGGGCAACCCCATCTTCTGACACACAGGGGTATGCTGTGAGTCCCCTGCCAGACACAGATACTGGGGAAACTGAGGTACATTCAGGACTAAGAACACAAACCCAAACAACACAACCAGCAAGTGAAGAGGAAGATGGTGAAGAGGTACAGGACAATACCTCACAGGCTACATCCAAAAAATGAAAAAGACAGCCCGCCTTTTCTAAGAGGGAGCTGCGAGTTCTGGTCACACAAGCCATGGACAAAATACATAGAGGCAGCAAAAACATGGGTGCTGCAACCAAAGATCGCATCTGGAGGGACATTACAGATTCTGTAAATGAAGTCAGCTCAATTGTCCGCACCCCACAGGAAGTTAGAAGACGGTAAGTGTATATTGACACACAATTTAATGTCCAATTTATTAATAAAAACTTAGCTATATGTGATGTTGCCTATAGCAACCAAATACATAACATGTGTACAAGCAAAAAAAAAACAGGTATTCTTAACTTTTATGTCCCTTACCCCTAATTCTAATCACATATGTAGTTGGGCCGACTTCAAGTCCCACCTGAAGGGCAAGAGGTCTGCGGAGTGGAATGCCTCGAGGGCAACAGGGGGAGGTCCCGCTGCCACTGTGGAGTATACAGACCTTGAGGAGGTGGCGATGGACTGTGTGAGCTACGAGGAGGTGTGTGGGGTGTCTCATATGGACATGGACCTGCCTGAAATTGTTAATCTACATGACTTGCCAGGTAAATTTACACACATATTTTTTATTATTTATTTAGTGTTTTCAAAGTTGTGATTTTTTTTTCTGTCCTTTTTTCTCTCATTCTTCTATTTGCTTTTAACATAACACAGCACAGGAGGGTGAGCAGATTGAGTCAGAGGAGGGGTATCCGGCTGAGGCTGAGGTGGGGGGACCTAGTGAGTCTGCCAGTGTGGGTCGGCAGGTTCCACCTATCCACATTCCAACTGGCCCCCCCACCCAACCCACTGCTATCCCGGCCATTCTGTCTGAAATTGCCAGTTATGGTGAGAAGCTGACATAATTTCAGGACAGGATGATCTGGGAGGTATGCCAGATACCTGTCCGGCTCTCTGAGCACACAACCTGTGTTGGGCAAGGTGTAGCTCAACTCTGCCAAGGTCTGGCAGAGATCAGGCAGGGCCAAGCCGAACTTGCCTCCTCGTTCCAACAACTCGCCAGCTCTGTTGTGCAAGGGCTCCAGGACATCGCTGGCTGCCTTGCCCACAGTGGCAGGGAGCAAGCCACATCTGCTCCCTCCCCTCCCAATGCACAGGAAGAAGATCCCACTGGGCCGGGCCCTCAAAGGTCACTTTGCAGACCGAGCCGTGACCAACCACATCAGGCGGGGCAAAATAAGAGAAAGTAATGTCTCTCCAGATGCCCAGCACCCATGTTTGCCATCTTGCCTTTATGTCTTTATTTTTGGCTTGTGTGCCAGAATGAACAACTCCCTCATGCTGAAGGGGGTTGTTGTATTTTTATTTTTTTGTAGCCTGTGAGTTAGTTTCCTGTACACTTGATCCATCTTCCTCTTCCTAGCGTGCTATGTATGTTTGGGTTTGTGTATTGTGGCCAGAATCTACCTCAGTTTTCCAAAAAGTATCCTCTTGCTGGGAGTTCACAACATTTTTTTTATTATTATAAATTGTATTTTGCCAGTAGATGGGGGTACCACAGTACTGGCTTCTGTTATGTAAAAATCACCACTGGCAGCTGTTTGTTGCTATGTCCAATTTTTATTTTCATGATCATTTCTAGCCATGTTGGCTTTTTGATTTTCTGTATTTTCTTAAGTAAAAAAAAATTAAGAAAATGCTTGTGTGTTTATTTTAAGGTTATGCACTCTTGAAAAATGTGTTCAGTAAACTTTGACATTGCATATTTACATTTGTGGAACAAGGGAACAAACATAGAATATTCTTACAAACATTGAATATTCTAATTTAGTAAATTTTTGACTTTCACAACACTTAACTGTGCCTAGAAAAAAACAACAACTTTGAAATCAACTTGGGTTACTAGGGGCAACATGCCATAGTATTAGAAATGGTCACATGTTCCAAAACTATAATAAGTGTGTTAGTAAGTAACATTAAGTGTAGGCTGCATTATGTGGCTCATGTTGTTTGGTATGTACAAAGGAAGATGGCAATGTAGAAAACATGGCATGTTGGCATTTAGCTGATGTAGTTTATAAGTTGGTTTATTCACACTTGATAAAGGGGAAAAAAATTATTAAAAAAAACATGCTGTTAACAGCAAAGTATTTAATAAAAAAAAAAACCAGTACATTATTTGTGAGTGTGTCAGATTTTAGATATGGTAAATGATAAATTGTTATGTGTAAAAACAATTGCTGGTAAGAGTCATTTGTAACTGCAGTGTTTTCCAAGTAATTGCTCAACAGGTGGCTTAGTTTGCCAATTAATTACTAAATAGGGTAGACACACTTGCAGCAGTAGTTCGCAAGGGCTGAGTAGCTGCAGACTTACTCCTCGGCTGCGTTCAGCTAGCGAACATTTGTTGTGTACTTATAACCATCTGCTACGCATTTCTGCACAAAATACGTCTACTGCCATTTGCATACTCCCACACTAGCCACCCACTTTCACGCCCATTTCGTTAGATAGCGAAGCCAAGCCTCTGCACCGCCTCTGTCACACCCTGTTTTCGTTAGAGTTGTATGAACTGAAAATCAGTTAGTATTTTTGCACAAGCGTCGTAACGCTGACTTTGCGCACGCGCAATGTGTCATTCGCGCATGCGCAGTTTGCAGATCTTCACCGATTGCGATGCGATGAAGTGCTGCGAACAAATCGGAATGAGGGCCATAGAACCATGGATTAGTATCACATAATATTCATCTACACTAACACAATACATTACAAATGCAACATACATTAGACAAATATGATTTGTCATACACAAACAAGCTAACTACAAAACCTAAGCAGCGGTCCAATTCACTTCTTTGAACCAAAGTTAGTAACTAAAAAAAAAATTGTCCTTTAAAGGTACAACAAATTCCACTTATAAAAATACAAAACATGTGTCCCCACATTCATAGCACCACAAAAACAACAAACAATAAATAAATAAATAAATACATAATTACAAAATACTCCACACAAATTACTCAAAAATTCAACTGAAACATTTCACTGTAACAAACACATTTACTATGCTATGATAAATGTCCTGTGCCCCATAAGTCACACCAAAAAACAGCCTATAAAAACACTTTTACATTCTACATAAACAAAGGCAGTAATGTTATTCACACTTCCAAAAAATATAAAAAAGATAAACAAACAATATGGGTACAGATGGGTCCCCGGTTATCTTGACTAGTTTTCTACGCCTAGGCACAACATGGCTTATTAGCATAAACCCTCCATCTATTGTTCTCAACTGCAATACAATACAGAGAACAATACAGCGGGGGATTAAGTCATTACAGCAGGGGATTAAGTTTGACTGGTCAGTCTCAGTTAATACTATTAAAGGTCAAGGTAAATGTGGACCCAGCTGTAGGTACAACAATAACAACTAGGAACCACACATACATCAGGTGAAAACTACTCAGCTAAACACTAAATAGAAGATGTTTTTTATTCTAAGGCAAAAGCATGAATGTAAATGCACAATACAAACACAAATATAAACTCACCATCCTGCCTAGGACGATCCGAATCACAGACATTAGTTGCACCGACCACTTCTGGAGGAATTAGGCTCCGCACAGGCTCTTTCCAATCCCGATAGAATGCAATAAAGGGATGGACTCCCCCGGTTTGTCTCGCAGATTTTGCCTCCTTTGCCATCTTCGCCTTGACACGGCACTTGATGTCATAAAATCTCTTGCCACACGTGTCCTCGGTCCCCTTCACCACACCCTCACTGTTCACTGCTGCAACCACTTTACCCCACAGTACACTTTTCCTGCGATATGGGACCTTTGCTGCATCTTGGCCAAACAGCTGGCATCAGCTCACACACCAAAGCCACATTCTTAGCATAACTGAATTTCACATTGCGGCCCGTCTTTGTAGTGGTGCGTGGTTGTGGAGCTGCAGCACCATCACTGTCACTATCAGTAGAGGCCGCAGCAGAAACCTCACCCTCCTCCTCCACCTCACTAACCTCCTCCCGCTCACTCACCCCCTCCACCTCACTCTCCCCCTCCACCTTACTCACCTCTGACTGGGACATATTACAGACAACAATAAAATAACACTGAGGAAAAAAACCCACAAAACACACTCCTCCACTACCACTACACACCACACACCGACCGACCAACCACACACACACACACACACACACACACACACACACACACACACACACACACACACAATGACAATAGACTTTTAAATAAAATGACAAGCACAAAACATTAGACAAACTGGAAAAAAACTACACAACAAGAATCACAAGACTACTTACAGACATAATACAGCACTCTGCAATCGATGAACCACTCCAAAACCACTATCCAACTCTCCAACACCATAGACCACTAACTCTCACCTCTCCACTACTAAACCCACGAGGTGTGGCCGGTTTGGGGCGTTTTTATACTACTGAGCACAGACACTCCTCCATCAGAAACACAACCAATCACGTTCGAGTGACAAAAACGAAAGTCAGAGTAAATGCGGCCGTGAAGTGCTAAATACACTGCCGTGAATTCAAACTACGAAGCCGTAAAAAAAAAACAAAAAAAAAACCTAAGGCCGCAAATTGACAAATCGGCCACATTATGACTGGGGAAATACGAATGACAGCGACATCGAAAATCACGAAAAACTACAACTCGAAAGCTTAGTAAATGACATGGAAAAAAAAAGTTGCACAAAACACTACCGATACAATTTGAGATTAATCTCCCACCAAATCCCTGCAAATACGAACCTTAGTAAATATACCCCGATGACTGTTATTCCTTTTGGTGATCCCCCTGCTAGCTGGGACATGTCTGAATCCGATTATTTGTTTCCAAAACTGGGCGTAGGTTAGCATGATACACACACAAACGGCAGTGCGCACTAAACGCGAATACATACAATTTCTAACCTCGAATATAGAAGGCCTTAATACTCCGCTGAAACAGAAAAAATATTGCAGTACTACAAGAAACACACTGGAAGGATGGAGACCCTAACACTCTTAAAGATACTTGGTTCTTCGACTACTCTTCTGCTTCTTATACTGCCAAACAGTGTGGAGTGCTTCTTATCATCAATAAGTCTTTACTTTATACGGTGTTAGATAACTTGTGTGATCTGGAAGGACGATTCATTTTTGTAAAACTAAGATTAGAAGGGGAAGTATATACAATAGTTACATTATATGCCCCGACTGGCCCAAATAATGTATTTTTCACTGATGTTTATGCCAAATTGCAAGATTGGGTGGCAGGACATGTAATTATCGGAGGGGATTTCAATACCACCCTAAACCAGTCACTGGATAAATCGAATAATGCCACCCGTACTTCCACTCCGGCAGCTCTTGCTTTATTAATGCAGTCTCTGGATCTCTCTGACCCTTGGAGGTTTCAACACCTCTACCAGAATAGATTTTTGGCTTATCCCCACTTCTTTTCTAGTCAGGGTATGTAAATCGAAAATTGAGAATATTGCTGTTTTAGATCATGCCCCAACTTGGTTTACACTGCAACTTCCCTTTCCTAAATTACTCTTTTTTAATTGGAGGTTCCCATCGTATTTAGCAGACTCCCAGATTTTAAGTTGTACATTGAACAGCATTTCTTAAACTATGTAGATGATAATATCTGGCATTCAGATGACATCAATTTATTTTGGGCTGCATCCAAACCGGTACTTAGGGGCCATATTATTGCATATGTCTCGGTGAAACGTAAAGCTCTCAACTTGAGGCTACAGGAACTTAGTTTAGCAGTCTCCACTTCTTACTCCAATGTTTTGCATAATGACACTCCAGAAAATCATCAGTTATATGTTGATACGAAGTCAATGTATATCTCCTTATGTACTGAGAGGGCGCAGTATTCTTTAGACTACCAAAAAAAATGTTTCTTTAGGTGGGGTAACAAAGCTGGTAAATTGTTGGCTTCAGTGGTCCGGAGTCAACGGCCACGAACCTACATCCCAAAAATTAGTTCTGACACGGGACAATTGTCATCAGCTCCTGACATTGCTAATTCCTTTTTAGACTATTATAAACACCTCTATACAGCCCGCCTTGATAATTCTGCACTAGGTATGGATTTTATTAGAAAAGCTGGGATACAGACTTTGACGGAGGCTAAAAATGAAGCCCTGGTAGATCCTATTTCGGAACAGGAACTTGTTTCTGCTATTCATAGATTGGCTAATGGTAAGACCCCGGGCCCTGATGGATTGAGTGCTGAATATTGCAAATTAAAATCTCCACATTTACTATCGCATCTTCTGAAATTGTTTAATTCCATACTATCAGGTGAATGCCCTTCCCCTGATTTTAATCAAGCCAGGATTATTATTTTACCTAAACCGGGATAAGACCCCACACTAGTCACATCATACCACCCTATATCCCTTTTAAACCAAGATCTTAAATTACTAACAACTATTATAGCGACACGGCTACAGGTTGTATTGCCCATATAACTACACCCCTCCCAAACTAGCTTTGTAAAAGGTTGTTCTTCAATTCATAACATACGGCAGGTAGTAACTGCCCTGACCCAGTCCTTGATTGAACCGGATAGCAATTCCCTTTTGGTTAGCTGCGATGCAGATAAAGCCTTTGACAGGGTATCTTGGGTGCATTTACTTCGCGTGATGCATATGCAAAACTGTGGTGTGGGATTTATTGCCCTGTTTTGCACCTTATACACCTCTCCTACGGCCTTCCTAACCATTAATGACTTAAACACTTCAAGTTTCACTTTGTCTCGTGGCACTAGACAGGGCTGCCCATTGTCCCCCTTATTGTTTAATTTAGCATTAGACCCTTTAATCCGGTTGTTTCATCCGCACACCCTTTGGCGTGGGATAGAAATAGGACCAAATGTACTGAAAGTCTCGGTTTATCCTGTTGACTCCTTATATATTTCACAAATCCCCAGGAGGCATTCCCGTGTTTTTTGCAAATATTGCTTGATTTTGAAAATGTTTCTGGTTTTCTTATAGATAAATTAAAAACCAAAGCATTAGCTCTACACGTGGGTGCGAAAGAAAACTGGATAGCGGGCTTTCCATTTTTGTGGGTGGATTCTTCACTCGTTTATTTAGGCCTACATATACCGGTGAAACCGGCAGACTTGTATAAAGCCAACTCCCATGAACTGATTACCCGCACTCTGTCAGACCTCAATCATGGAAACACTTACTGTTGTCATACATAGGCAGATGCCACTTAATCAAGATGATATTGTTCTTCTGGCTGTTGTATGCCATACAAATGCTTCCAGAACTGCTGAAGGAATCTGATTTAAAATTGTTAAATAGGGCCCTTAGCATTTTTATCTGGGAAGGAAAAACCCTTGAATTCGCTGTTTAAATGAAGTCAATCAACTCCTCTGGGTGGCATAAATCTACCTTGCATATGCAGCTATATGTTAGCAGCAAACTATCGATACGCGGTGGGCTGGATCACTTTAACTAGTAATTATTCAAACACTGAGGTGGAGCAAGCCTTCTGTCCAGACATACCTTTACCTGGTTTGCTACATTTGAAACCTTCTGTATACCCCTCTCACATAGCTAATAATTTATTACTTACTACTACTTGTACTGCCTGGCGATTGTCTCGTTACAACATGGGACTTTCATCGTATAACACTTTATTCTTAACGCTTTACCATGACATTACTACACATGGCTCGTTAACACAACATTCCCCACTGTCTATGGCTTGGACCAGGGGAGGGCTTTGTTTACTTTTCCATGTTTTAGGAAAAGATAGTAAGAATACTGTATATTATATTTTCAGCAATTACAGGACAAATACCCAAATTTACCCATTCCCTTATTTGTTTATTATCAAGTCAGAAGTTATGTTTCTAGTATTCTTTCCAAATTTACTGAGAAAGACACCTTGAATGAACTAGACATATTGATCAGTCAAGCTGATGGCAGGGTATACAATACTTCTTTATTATACACTTATATCAAAAGACAAATTACCCTGGAAAGTCTACAGGGAGGAATGGCGAAATGGACAACAGACTTCCACAATATCTCCCTTGAGACCATCCTCTCTGCATTTACACGATTAAACAAAACCCTAATTTCGGCCTACTACATAGAGATGCAATACAAATTACTACATCGAGCATACTATACCCAGAAACGACGCATGCTAATGGGTGCCTCCACTGACTCGAGGTGTTTTAAATGTGCAGTTCCAGATGCAGATTTGTATCACTGCATGTGGAGCTGCCCTGAGGTTCACAAATTTTGGATGATGATAAGCCGATACATACAGGATGCTTACGATATATCCATTACCCCTAAACCAGAATGGGCTTTATGGGATGTATACCTGACTCCCCTTGGGAATAGGCCTCCACCGGGACAAAAGTTATTCTTAGCTAGACTTGCAGCAGCGGGACATACAACTATTTTATCACAATGGATTGTGTCGATACATTAATACTATCTTTGTTTCTACCTTGGGTTTCATATTTATTCTCGATGGATTGGCTTGAAATGTCACTTAATAAAGAGAAGCGGGCTGGTAAATTTTGTAGCATATGGTTGCCTGATGTGAAATCTCTCCCCCCTTCACTAAAAATGTAATTTTGTACTGCAATATCATTAACCTCATGGTACAATCTTGAAATGCTCACGACTGGTGCTCAGCCTTTCTAACTAGGCTCAGTTTTGGATGACCTGTATTTTCTAAAATATCTACCACCGATGCTTCCACCCTGTATATTGTATATTTTATTGGATCCATTCTACATTTTCCGAACTTGCCATTTCTGTTTTTCATACTAATGTGTTCTTGTTACATGCGAAACCTAAATGGATTTCTGTATACTATTGTATTAACGACTATATTCTGTATGTTTGTGCAGTTCTTCATTAAAATGTTGTTTAAAAAAAAAAGTATTAACAGTATGTAAATATTACTCTTTTGATGTTGATGCTTAAAAAGTGTGCAGTAGGTAGCTCGGCACTCTGGGTAGTGTAGTTTAATTATGAGATGGCATCTACTTGGCTGAGTTTGATCATGTGGTGCCGTTGCCGAGCAACCTAATTGCAGATGTGCTGGAGTTCACATCAGCTGTAATGCGCCACAAGTAAGTTTAAATGGTCAGTATCTAGAGGGAAACATAACCCATAGACAATAGACATATACAAACACATGGAATTTTGACCAGCCTTACAATTCTACCCAAGTTACATTATGGGAAACAACATCAACAGATTCACAAGCCTGGTTGAACATGACATGTCCAAAATCAAAACAAAACAAAACACCTGACAAGACAACACAGCAATCTGAACAAAGAGGATGAAAAAGCACTTAAAGAATTACAGGACAATAAAGAAATCATAGTAAAACCAGCAGACAAGTGGGAGGAATAGTGATACTCAACAAAGTAGACTGCATCACCGAAGCGACCAGAATCCTGAATGACAAGACCACATACACCAAACTCAAAAAATACCCAACTCCAGTCTACCGAAACCAATTACAAACACTACTGAAAGACGGACTAGAAAAAGGCATACTCAATACACAGGAACACACATTCATGAACATCAAGCACCCAGTAATCCCAGTCTTCTATTACCTGCCCAAAATCCATAAAAACAAAGACAAGCCACCAGGCAGACCCATAATTTCAGTCATCAACTCACTCACCACCAATTTATCACAATACATAGACCACTTCCTGCAATCTTACATCAAAATACAACAATCATACCTCGAGGACACAACAGACATCTAAAAACACTAAAAGGAGTTACTAGGGAACCAGACCATGTCACATCACTATATAAAGTAATCGACCATGACCAAGGGATAGACAGGATGAACAAAGACACTTCATCACATGCAGCATCAGATTCATCCTGACACTCAGCATATGGTTCAAAGATAACTTCTGCTAACAGATGACCGGCACAGCTATGGTAAATTTGTGAATCTCTTTATGAGCCATTGGAAAGATGAATACATCTGGTCCAATGCAGACCTTGGCATGAATCGTATCCTCTGGACTAGGTACATCAATAACCTCTTCTTCATATGGAGGGGTGACCAATAATCCCAGACTTCACTGCCAAACTTAACGAAAATCCATACAACCTAAAATTCACCATACACTGCAGCAGAGACAAAGTATAATTCCTCGACCTAAACATCTTCACAAAAAACATCCAAATACACACAAACACATTTCACAAAACAGTAGACATCAACAGTTTTATACTAGCCACAAGCGGATATCACCCAGACTGGCTCAGAAACATACCATACGGACAATTTAAAAGACTAAAATAAAACTGATCGACCATAGATGATTTCAAATTAAAAGGACAAGCTGTCAAAGTCGAAAAATATTACAGAACACACAGCACGTATAAAATACACACACATGCCCACTGCGTGTGCACTTGTTCCGTCGTGCGTGCACATATCCGCAATTTGCGCATGGTCGGTCCCGCGGTCCTGCGCGTGGTATGGGTATTTATGGCAGAGTTTGTGAACGCATGGAGGGCTATCAAAACATTACATATTTAATCCAAATAGTGCACATTGTACACATAGTCCCCCTGCACCACATCAGCAAGTATCAACAGTTTAAATGATTCCAGAAACAAAGGGATTCACCTTTGCATGATAGGAGGGGACAGACTAAGGTTATAAGGTGGTGTCTGGTATCCAGCTGTAGGGTATTTAAAGGGTAACATTCCAGTGTTGGTTTGAGGAAGATCGCATGTTCCTGCGTATAGTTATGTGCAGAAGCAGAATATAGATATAAACTGTATTTACTGTATATTATGTATGCGGCAGGAATCCAGAGGAGACCACCCACAAGAACAGTTGAGAAAGACATCGCCCACCTTTTCAAATCAACCTATGACCTCTCCTGTACTGTAAAGATGCATCCCTGTGTCCAATGGACAAAGGGATTACAGTATCCATTGTATTGCTTTTGGAAGACTTGTATAAATAAAGCCTGCTGCAGGCCGGCCAGACACAAGACTCTCAACGCTATCTACCTGATTAGCGGAGGAATGGACCAGGAAGCGCATGCGAATATTCTCACGTATGTACATTGACTGTAGCCATTTACTCTGTTGTATTGTAGTGCATAATTTGTATTGTTAAACCCCCTTTCAGATATATTACTCTGTGGTGTCGGAACCCAGTGATTAACTACAAATCGGTGTTGTGTCCTCTTTTCCCTGCTAGGGTTTAAAGTGTATTACATTGCCTAACTGTATAAGGTTTTAAAGTGTATTAGTTAAGTGTGTACGCGCTGCGTGTACTTAGTACCCCCAGCGCGGCATGTGTACGCAGAGTCCATACACGGTACGGGACTCGTTACGCAAATAGCGTAAAAGGTACAGAGAGTGCATATTAAGTTTAGCGGCCATAGCGGCTCCATGGTAAAGGTGTGTTTAAAGGTATAGCTTTATGGTTTAAGATAATATCAACATTATCAATTGGGGGCATCGTCCGGTTTTTCCACATTCCCGCAGCCTAGCAGGTTAAAGCAGACTTTATCTATCAGCAAAGGGCGGACAGGTATCCTACGTAAACCTTTTTCTGGCCACAGGATACACTGGGAAACTCTATTTTATTGCTGATTAGATGGTGTCTGCTCTGCATGGTCTGTAGGGATGCTGGTGGGACCCGTAAAGTAAATACGCAAAGCTATTTAAAAAGTCTGTGAATTTCTGTTTGGCGCCAAATGCGCACACAACACAAGCGGACACCTGTACTCTGTATATCTGCTCACATTGTTGCCATAAGTACTGATTACTATATTCATTTAGACCTGTGCAGAGAAATTTGTTGCTATTTAGTTAAAAATATAGAATAAATATTAAGGAAGTAAACGTAAAACACAAATACAGTCTGGCCTAGTTAAACAGGTTTATACAGAAAGAAACGGTGTTGTGTTAAGTAAACGATTATAGGTAATATCGCTTACATATATAGAAGTGTGGGATTTGTGCTATTGCGGATGTACGGTTTTTGTGTACACGTGTCTCGGACAAAGGACGGGACTGCGTACGCAACGTAAAGACATACACACGGTCGCGTGTTTACGCAACGTGTGTAAGGGTATGACCGCTAAGTACAAATTACACAATAGCATTGTTTAGTTTAGGGGCGGGACAGTAGCCACGCTACATTAGCACAAATTGCTCGGTTTCCAAGATTTATTTTAAATAAAACCTTTTTTTACTGTATTGCCTCTGGTACTAAGGCTGTTTATCTGAATGAAAGATAATTTTCTGTACAGAAAAACCAAAGTGTATTTGAGTGAACGAACGTGAGTGAGCAAATATAATAAAGGTTTTGTGGACCCAGGGAATTCGGGATCCCGTCGAGTGGAGACTTGGTGGCGTGAGATAGCTGACTCACGTTAATATAGATTGAAGTGCAAAGGAGCAAGGTAGCAGAGTACCGCGGCCCATGAGGTCAGCGAGGTTTAGAGTACTGCAGCCCAGGGGGTTAGCGAAGGTTTACCCATTTATTTATTTTTTATACGCTCCGGATGAGGTTTTGCAGCCTGAAAATCGATTCCAGTGGTCGTACGGCTGATAAGTAACAAGTAAAAGGGTAAGTTATTCCCAGATACTTCCAGTAAATAGAGGTTACATAGGGCCCTAAGTTGGGTACATTGCCTTCGCTATCGACAGTGTATGGTAGTACTGGCCAACGTGGGCGGTGAGCGGGTGAAGAGCGCTCAGAGAACTTTCACTGTTGCCTTATATTGAGTATTTTGGGTTTTTTTTTGTGGGATTAGCCGAAAGGACAATACCTGCAAAAATATGGGGGCCAGTTGCTCAAGTAAGGGACGTTCAACCAGGGTTCAGGTTGACATACCGCGGCCCAGGGGGTCAGCGAGGTTCATAATGTGTGAGAAGTATGGACCACACACACAGAAGTTTTGTGCAATGAACCATTCCCTAAGGTAGGCAGTTTTGAACCAGAGGTATTGCAGAATTTAAGGAGTAGGATATGTCTAATTAAATCCAGAAAACAAAGGATTAGACATACAGATTGTTTAAACTTATGGCAGGAAGAGGGCGATATGCAAGGGAAATTAACATATGCAGCAGGTTCCAAACCTAGCGGGAATGAGAACACAAACATACCATTGTCAACACAGGTCGAAGGGGAACAGAAGGCTACAGTCAATGATACATCCGTAAATGATAGTAATATGAAAGAGCAATGTATTAACCCTAACTTTTGCAAAATGTATCCTGTTTTGAAGTCTCTCCAAGGTTTTAGGTCACAGGGAGATGAAGGATTCAGCCAAATCGCAGCTCTCCTCCAAGCAGTCATGTTGCAGGAAACTCAGGTGGGACCTGTCCAACCAGGTAGAGCAGTAACAGTATTCCCCAATGAAAGAACTGGTGAGGTCACAGCTACCGGTAAGTATGAGACTGTTCATTGCACAGAAACAACAACACCTCACAGTAAACAGATTAGGAACGGAATGGTAGGATTACACCCTGTCTTGGAAATAGTAACTCCCAATGGGGGAACTGATAGTCATGAAGTAGTCCTCACCAGGAATAATGCAATGATTTGCCTGTGGCCCAGAGATGAGCTGCGATCAATCATTTCAGAATTCCCCGACCCTCAGAAGCATTTAGCCAGATGTCAGAAATTTATCAGAGATCTGGGTTATGCGTATGAACCGACAAACCAACATTGGCGGACATTTTTGAAAGCATGCCTACCCCCTAATATTGACACCCAAAAATTTACCACTGATTGTAGGCTAGAGTCGGATAGTCCTATGACTGACAGAAACAATCAGGAAAATATAGAACGACTTAATAGGCAACTAGAGTTGTGTTTCCCCACTGAGTGGAGAAGAATTTTCTCCATAAAACAGAGGGAAAATGAAATGACATCTGAATATTTCCATCGGGCCCTGCAAATAATGGATAGATACATGGGGGTATCAGATACAGGGAACGATACAAATTACAGGATGGTAGCTGTGTCTGTGCTAATGGACGGACTCGATAAGACAGTAAGGGACAGAGTACAAACATCTTTGCCTAATTGGAGAGGGGTCACAGTAGATTGCCTTAGAGAGTGCGCAATTGTACACCACAAAAATATTGTTAGGCGTAGGAAACTGCAAGAGGAGAGGCTGAGGATAGAAAGTATGCAGGCTCTTACACCAAAGTCTCATCAGCCCAAGCCCCAAAACCCTAGTAGTAACAAAAGACCGAGAATATGTTACATTTGTAAAAATAAAGGACATTTTGCTAGAGATTGTAAGAGTAGTACAGCACATAGCCAATATAGACCCCCTAGACAGAATAAACAAGCCACGTTATTAAACACATAGACGGGATCAAGGGACATATAGTAAGGAATGACGATATATATAGAAAAACACAGATTTGGATAATGGGAAGAACAGAATAAATGCAACTTTACCCTTTTGACAGAATTTACTGGGATTAGGAGGAGGCCTCTAAACTTCTGCTTCTCTCTCTAGCAGAAGTGACCTCTAAGTAACTTAACAGGAGTTTTGTTAGAGATGGTATACATATAGAGTGCTCCCACCCAGGAAGCACAAAATATGTTAGATACCCACGAAGACTAATATTGCATTTCACTGTTTTAGATGCATGTCCATCACAGGTAGAGGAAATTATCCTAAGGATACTGGGTTCCCTATGAAGTTAGAATGGACAAGACACTGGATTGATGGCTGGGATAGTCCCAGTAGAGATATAACACACATAATTTTTTTTTTAAGGGGAACAGACTGATTAGGGAATCATTCCCCGTAGTGCCCAATCTAGATGTCAAACTTTGTAAAAATTTTCCTTGCCTTTACAAACTTACCTGTTACTAAACTCTGTGATTTGTCTTCAAAGTTTCCTCTTCATTTCTTACGCTCACTGACAGGATTATAGTTCAAACGCCACATGCCTACTCTGTCTTTCAGAGCTCTGCCTAAATCCAGTATATCTCACTAGCATAAGGACACCAGTATCAGTGTGCCTGGTCATGCACAAAGGGTGGAGAATGGGAATACTGGTGAAGGTAGACTGTGCATAGATACCGATATACATGATGGTGTGACAGCCTGATGGTGAACGCAAATCTGACAAATTTTTCTTTTTATTATTTCCCCTCTCTTTTCACTTTCCAAAGATGGTTTACTTCACACAACTGATAATACACAACAGTTAAACACATTGAAATGCAAGATTTATGTTCCCTACAGAAAGGTCGCTGACCCGGAGAGAACATCATATCACTGGAGTGTCTGTTCCGGGAAGGCTGAAAGGCAGTACTGTTGAGACGGCACCTGAGCGCGGAGAACAACAAGACCAGAGGCGGTTGTCGCACCAGTTTTTATTATTTTTATTATTTTCTCCATCTCCCACTACCCTCCTTCTCTCCTTCCCTTTCTCCCCCTTCTTGTTTACTTTCTCTTCCCTTAACAAGATGGACTTACCCCAAGAGACTGCGTTCCGGGTTTTCCTGTTGATCCTGTTGTTGACCAGGACAGTCTGTTTCGGTGAGGGCCCCAGAGAGGTCGAGAAAGGATCTGGAATGGGTTCTGATGGTGAGGATGGATTTGTAGAATTCCAAGAGCAACACATCAATCGAGCAAAGGCGAGTATCAGAAAATGATCTGGTAGTCAGGGAGCTCGGAGGCACTGTGAAGGGTTATTGGCTGAGGAAAATTGCATTTGTAGGAATTGTGAGAACATAGTTGAGGATGGGTGCATCCAGAGATGTCAGTCCAGCCTTAATATCAACATGGACCGTCATCCATTGAGTGATTACCACTCACTAGTGGGTAAGGTCTTAAACCAGACCGAATGCTGGGTGTGCTCACAAGTACCTCAAGGTCAGAGCAAGTCAGGATTAGTACCGTACCCTTTAGCAATAGATGAGGTACTCAAATTACGGGGTGGAAGACCGGTGGACAAGAAATTTAATATTTCTAGGCCCCTTAGTTTGAAGCTCCACCAGAATCATGTAGATAGATCCTTAGTGTGTTTCAACATTTCCAATTTCCGAAAACCAGGAAATTGGGAGGTGACATGGAATAACCAGACCATGGCCTTTTCACACAGAGCTGATAGGATACCCATAGACTCTGAACTTGTTCCCCAAATAGCCAACAGTGGAAGGCATTTTCAGTATAGGTATACTCGAGAAAGCAAGACCATGTGGGTTGGAGAAGTATTACCAGGGTACTGTGCTCATATCATCCAGCCTGATACCTGTACTGAGCAGATGGGACAACTAGGGATTGGGTTTTTTTACTTGGAAAGTTTGTAATATGGTAATGTCATATTCTGTCCCATATGTTCTCCCCGATGATGCCTATTTCATATGTGGGAGGAAGGCGTATAAGTGGCTTGCCCCGAACTCAGAGGGATTGTGTTATGTTGGAAGAGTGTTGCCAGAGGTCATGACCATAACCCATGATTAGATGAAAGACGTTCACCGCAGTGCTCAGGCTCCTTATACTCATACTCACTATGAACACATCGTCAAGAGACACCTCATAGATAGGACAGAGCACGTAGCCTCTGATTTTATCCACGAATCCACCGGGATTCAATTCCTTCTCGCATTAGACATCACCCGTACTGCCAGAGGAATTATAAATTATAGGTATATCCATGCGCTAGCGAACCTGATAGATAATATCACTGAGATGTATGACGACACCTTCAGGTATACGGGTATGGAGTTGCAAGCTTACAAGACAGAACTGATCCAGCATAGGATGGTCCTCAATTATATCACAGCCGTGACGGGTGGGTACTGTGTCACTTTGGCAACTCAATATGGTGTGAAGTGCTGCACGTATATTACAAACAGCACTGACGACCCCACAGAGATTATCGATCAAAAGATGGATGATATATTGCAGTTGAAGTGGGAGTTCCGGAGGAGGCACAATCTTACCCTGACCGCTGTGGGTAATGAGCTGACCGGCTGGGTCTCATGGTTGAACCCACGAAATTGGTTCTCAGGATTAGGTGAGTGGGCTCAAAATGTTATTATGAGTGTGGGAAAGTTTCTCCTTTGTATTCTGGGAGTCGTCATAATTATTGGCTTGATATTTAGGTGTGTTCGAATTCTAACACGGCGCAAGCACGGCACAAATTTGATGAGTTTAAGGAGCGGGGGCATTGTTAAAGCAGCAGATTTAATTTACGACCCATCCATAGAGACAGTGTAGTGATAAGGATTGCAAATGAATTCCATGGCCTGTTTCTTTCACCCGTTTTTCCTTTGTCTCCCCCTCTGTCCAGATACACCGATCCGGAAAAGACATCGATCCTACCCAAGAATGATTATGAACATGTTATGTGAATGTATTTTAGATATGTGTCTTATCTTCATATCTACAACCTTCAGTTAATGACACACATAGTCGACAGGTGATATCCACATATACTAGCACTCACATATGTTCCCCCTCCATGTATCATCAACTAAATGTGCACCCCATTTGTTGGAACAAGAAGCCGAAAAGAGCTCGGTAGTGTTTGTTGGCCCACTTACAGACCCTTAATTCGGGATAAGAAGGATTTCATGTATACTTCGCAATACCTCGAAGCTTACCTAGAACATATACGGCATGATGATACATGCCCCTCAGACATGGATTCATACATACCTGCTTTTTACTATCCCACTAGGTTATACATTTCCCGCCTACAACTCTCCTCCTACCATCCAATCGTTTGTAGATATTGTATTGATATTTTTCTGTTTAGTGTTTAGATAGTGCCAGTTATTGTTGACTGCCAAAGGGTGTACTGTTAAAGTCGAAAAATATTACAGAACACACAGCACGTATAAAATACACACACATGCCCACTGCGCGTGCACTTGTTCCGTCGTGCGTGCACATATCCGCAATTTGCGTATGGTCGCTCCCGCGGTCCTGCGTGTGGTATGGGTATTTACGGCGGAGTTTGTGAACTCATTGAGGGCTATCAAAACATTACATATTTAATCTGTGGGGCTGGTCTCTTCCAAGTGCTGCTGGGATTTCTAAGTGTGAGTTGGAAACAGTAAAAAGCAGGAGCTGGAAGCTGAGTGAAAAGGAGGAGCAGTGAGCTGGAACAACTGCAACTGCTAAGTGGAGTATAGGTGCCACAGGAGAGAGTACTACGGCTGCATAAAAGTGAAGGACCAAGAACCGCACAAAGATAGATAAGTATAAGCCAGCTTAATTATTGTATAAGTGATATTGCTTGTCTTCTATTTTTTATTTTTGCTGCTTTTTCTTTGAGTGTAACAGGGAGTTAGACCTTGCAAACAATATGGGAGGGGCTGTGATTGAGGACCTCACTCAGTGCATGTCGTGCAAGATGTATGCACACCTGGAGCTACCGGCCCAGTGTGAATACATCTGCACGAGGTGTGTGCGAACGGTTGCCCTGGAAGCCCAGGTAACTGATCTAGAGCAAACCGTTACGCGACTGAGGGAGATTCACAATCTCGAGCGTAGTTTAGACAGAACGGTGGAGGAGTTGCGGGAGGGGTCACTGGTAGAAGAGGATGATGATCAGGTAGCCAGTTGGGTCACAGTTAGAAGGAAGAAAAAGAGGGGGAGGCACGACATCTCCGAACTATCAAACCCGAACAAATTTGCCCGATTGGACGAAGAATCGGAGGATGATAGTGAAGAAATTACGGTGCCGGAGGAGACTGCTCCCTCTAGCATCCAGAGGTGCGGTCCCTCTGGCGCGGTTGGGATAAAAGATAGAGAGGTACCTAGTCAAATGGTGGTGGTAGGGGATTCTATCATCAGGAAGGCAGATAGGGCAATCTGCTACCGGGACCGTGATCGCCGTACAGTCTGTTGTCTTCCGGGTGCTCGGGTACGGCACATCGCGGACCGGGTAGATAGATTGTTGGGAGGGGCTGGCAAAGACCCGGCGGTCTTGGTGCACGTTGGCACCAATGACAAAGTTAGCGGAAGGTGGGATGTCCTTAAGATAGACTATAGGGACTTAGGAAAGAAACTGAAGGCAAGGACATCTAAGGTAATATTCTCGGAATTATTACCCGTGCCACGCGCTAGTCCAGGGAGGCAGAGGGAGATTAGGGAGGTAAATGTGTGGCTTAGGGATTGGTGCAGGAAAGAGGGGTTTGTGTTCCTGGAACACTGGGCGGACTTCTCAGTCAGGCGCCATCTCTTTTGTCGTGACGGATTGCACCTGACTGAGGAGGGGGCAGCGGTGCTGGGGGGAAGGATGGTTAGAAGGTTGGAGGAGATTTTAAACTAGGAGCCTGGGGGGAGGGTTTAGCTAGAAACTACGGGTCATGCAGTGAGAATAGTGGGGACGGCGGTAGTAAACGAAATGGGGGAGAAGTTGGGGGGAGGGTAAGAGCAGGCAGTAAGGTTACTAACATGGGTACTAAAAGGGATTTTACCAAAGCACTAACCAATGACGATTACAGGTCATCCTTGCCACATAAGGTGAAAGATGTCCCTAACGCAAGGGAAAATACTTATCTTAGTTGTATGTATGTAAACGCCAGAAGCATTACTGGTAAAAAGGGTGAACTAGAAATACTTGCAGCAAGCAAACAGTATGATATTATAGGCATTACTGAAACTTGGTGGGATGAATCTCATGATTGGACAGTCAATCTAGAGGGCTATATACTGTTTAGGAGAGACAGACTAAATAAAAAGGGTGGAGGGGTGTGTCTGTACATAAAGCCGTTTTTAAAACCTAATATATGGGAAGATCTTCAGGAGGGGACTGTAGACACTGTTGAGACATTATGGGTAGAAATTGCATGCGGGGAAAAAGGAACAAAAAAGTTAGTATTGGGTGTATGCTATAGGTATCAACGCATCTGATGATGAATTGTTACTAAAGAAAATTGAAAAAGCAGCAGGAGTAGGAGACATAGTAGTGATGGGAGATTTTAACTATCCAGAGATAAACTGGAAAAACGATTCATGTGATACTGCTAGGGGCAGTATGTTTTTAAACACACTAAATGATAACTACCTAGTCCAACTAATTGAGGAACCAACTAGGTACAATGCAATCTTAGACCTGGTATTAACAAACAATCAGGATTTGGTATCGGGTATTATAGTAGGGGAACCCATAGGAAACAGCGACCACAATATGGTCACATTCAATATCAGTTTCTACAAACAGCCCTATACTGGCTCAACTAGGACTTTAAACTTTAGCAAAGCCAACTTTGAAATGATGAGGGTATTTTTCAGGGATATTGAATGGGAAGGTTTGTTTTTAGGAAAAAATACTACGGAGAAATGGGAGGTACTAAAATTCCTGCTAGCTAAATATACACTCAAATATATTCCTATGAGTAGCAAAAAAGGGAATAAAAATCATAAACCGATGTGGCTTAACAAAAAGATTAAGGAACTTATGGGCAAGAAAAGGCGAGCATTTAAAAAATACAAGTCTGACGGGGATGCAGAGTCATTTCAGCACTATAAGGAATGTAACAAAAATTGCAAAAAGGAAATAAGAGCGGCTAAAGTAGAAACTGAAAAACTAGTAGCAAAGGAAAGCAAAGCGAATCCCAAAAAATTCTTTAAATACATTAATAGCAAGAGATTAAAAAAGGAGAGTATAGGCCCTTTGAAAGACAAGTTGGGAGTCTTAAGCAAAAATGATAATGACATAGCGGACACACTAAATGAGTTTTTTTCAACAGTATTCACTAGAGAGGACCCAATTCAGGGACTGACACACAATCTCAATAATGACAATATCACACTGATAGGTACTTATTTAAGCGAGGAAGTAGTCTGTGACCGATTAAAACATTTAAAGATTAATAAATCACCAGGGCCCGATGGTATTCATCCAAGGGTTCTAATGGAGCTTCACTCTGAACTGGCAAAACCGCTATCTTTGATCTTTGAGGATTCAGTTATATCAGGTATGGTTCCCAAAGACTGGCGTATAGCGGAAGTAGTGCCTATATTCAAAAAGGGAAGTAAAGCTGAACCAGGTAATTATAGACCAGTTAGTCTTACATCTATAGTGGGGAAAGTATTGGAAGGTATTCTAAGAGATAGTATTCAGAAGTTCCTTGAAACCAATAAGGTCATTAAAAGGAATCAACATGGGTTTATGAAGGACAGATCCTGTCAAACCAACTTACTTGGCTTTTATGAAACAGTAAGCGCAAACCTAGATCAGGATAAAGACGTGGATGTAATCTTTTTAGACTTTGCCAAAGCGTTCGATACTGTACCACACATGAGACTTATATACAAGCTACAAGAATCAGGGCTAGGAAGCACAATATGCACTTGGGTCAAAAACTGGTTAGATAATAGGAAGCAGCGCGTTGTGGTTAATGGATCTTTTTCAACTTGGACTGAAGTGCTAAGTGGTGTGCCGCAAGGCTCAGTATTAGGACCGCTATTGTTCAATATTTTCATTAACGACCTAACAGAAGGTCTAGAGAGCATGGTGTCAATTTTTGCAGATGATACCAAATTATGTAAGGCTATAAATACAGAGGAGGATGCCGAGTCTCTTCAGAACGACTTAGTTAAATTAGAAGCATGGGCAGCCAAATGGAGAATGCGCTTCAACACAGACAAGTGTAAGGTAATGCACTGTGGTAACAAGAACAAAAATTACACCTACCTACTAAATGGGGTAAAATTAGGGGATTCTGTACTGGAAAAGGACTTAGGTGTCCTCATAGATAGCAAGCTAAGAAGTAGTATCCAAAGTAGGACTGCAGCAAAGAAGGCTAATAAGATATTAGCATGCATAAAACGGGGTATTGATGCTAGGGACGAGAGTATTATACTCCCATTATATAAATCACTAGTGAGGCCACACCTTGAATACTGTGTACAGTTCTGGGCACCGTACTACAAAAAGAATATCCTGGAGCTTGAAAAGGTACAGAGGAGGGCGACCAAACTAATTAAGGGCATGGAGACGATGGAATACAAGGAAAGGCTTGAAAGACTAGGCATGTTTACATTGCAAAAGCGGAGACTAAGAGGGGATATGATCAACATCTACAAATATATAAGGGGACAATACACAGAGCTTGCGCGGGACCTGTTTTTGGTTAGATCAACACAGAGGACTCGTGGACACTCGCTCAGGTTAGAGGAGAGGAGATTCCGCACAATACGGCGTAAAGGCTTTTTCACGGTAAGGACAATACGTGTTTGGAATTCCCTGCCCGAGGGAGTTGTAATGGCGGAATCTGTCAACACCTTTAAGAATGGGTTAGATAAATTCCTATTGGAAAAGGATATCCAGGGGTATGGTGCATAGTCATGCATTATAGTTACTATAAATAGGGATAAAATGCAATGGCTGACAGCAGCATCAGTCAGAAATTTTAGTCAAATCATCATGCATAGGACACCACAAATAGGTTGAACTCGATGGACAATTGTCTTTTTTCAACCTCAGATACTATGTTACTATGTTACTATGTAATCCAAATAGTGCACATTGTACACATAGTCCCCATGCACCACATCAGCAAGTATCAACAGTTTAAATGATTCCAGAACAAAGGGATTCACCTTTGCATGATAGGAGGGGACAGACTAAGGTTATAAGGTGGTGTCTGGTATCCAGCTGTAGGGTATTTTAAGGGTAACATTCCGGTGTTGGTTTGAGGAAGATCGCATGTTCCTGCGTATAGTTATGTGCAGAAGCAGAATATAGATATAAACTGTATTTACTGTATATTATGTATGCGGCGGGAATCCAGAGGAGACCACCCACAAGAACAGTTGAGAAAGACATCGCCCACCTTTTCAAATCAACCTATGACCTCTCCTGTACTGTAAAGATGCATCCCTGTGTCCAATGGACAAAGGGATTACAGTATCCATTGTATTGCTTTTGGAAGACTTGTATAAATAAAGCCTGCTGCAGGCCGGCCAGACACAAGACTCTCAACGCTATCTACCTGATTAGCGGAGGACTGGACCAGGAAGCGCATGCGAATATTCTCACGTATGTACATTGACTGTAGCCATTTACTCTGTTGTATTGTAGTGCATAATTTGTATTGTTAAACCCCCTTTCAGATATATTACTCTGTGGTGTCGGAACCCAGTGATTAACTACAAATCGGTGTTGTGTCCTCTTTTCCCTGCTAGGGTTTAAAGTGTATTACATTGCCTAACTGTATAAGGTTTTAAAGTGTATTAGTTAAGTGTGTACGCGCTGCGTGTACTTAGTACCCCCAGCGCGGCGTGTGTACGTAGAGTCCATACACGGTACGGGACTCATTGCACAAATAGCGTAAAAGGTACATAGAGTGCATATTAAGTTTAGCGGCCGTAGCGGCTCCATGGTAAAGGTGTGTTTAAAGGTATAGCTTTATGGTTTAAGATAATATAATAAGCCTAAGAACAAAAGTTCATTGGCAAACACTATGACAAGAAGACCATAAAAGACGCATTCACCAAGACATTAAACACAGATAGAACCCCACTACTGTCATACAAAACAAAAAAACAAAGATAAGATCTCTGAAAACTGATACTTCATCACCCAATACATTCACCAAGCAAACCAATTTTGCAACATCCTCAACAAGCACTGCCACATCCTACTACAAGACGACACTCTGTCTGACATATTGCCAACCAAACTTAAATTAGTGTTCAGAAAAGCAACAGGCATAAAAAAACAAACTAATACACAACCACATTCCTCCAAACAAACAAACAAACAAACAAACAAACAAACAAACACAATCAACAGTAGATGGAGGCAAGAAAGTACTCAAGGAAGTTAAACAGAATTGGAGGGGAGTTGTCTACACCCACTGAATTAACTAAGACACATGTACACAGTAGGAACCTTCGCCCCACTAGGGCTGCCCATAGACAATGAAATAAGATTGATTATATGTAAATAGTATACATACTTGATTCTTAGAAATGCTAGAAATCTTAGACATGTTAGAAATCCAGACACATCCCTCCTGTCACAAAACCCACCAGCCAATCATTCTGAACCAATAAAACCAACATACATTACTCCACATCTAGAACCCTGGAATACTACATAATAAACACCCATGCATAACAACCCTGAAACAACATTAACATTAGATTATGGCTAACACAGCAATATCTTCATTCTGCTCACCTAGACATCATTCGCATTAATAACTGTTTAATCTCACGTAGCACTCAAGTGCTGATAGCAAGAAATCTGTGCACCATTCGAATTGCTTAATTCCTGATGTTAAACAGTACAGAGGTGCAGAGTTTAAATTAGAAAACACAAAGCAAAGAACATGCAGCTATCCCCTTTTCAAATCAACAGAAACATTAGCAGGAACTGTAACCATGGCAACAGCAACCCAGCAAATACTGACGACCTAACTGACCAATGGGAAACCTACACATGGCAACAGTAACCCAGCAAAGATTGACAACCTAACTGACAAATGGGAAACCTACAATCCCGACCAATCAAGAACAAGCACTAGGACCAAGATGGCCTTTTAACCCCCCCCCCCTTATGCCAGGACGCAAACACACACTAGTCCCTGAGGAAGACCTGCTAAGGCAGAAACGCATTGGAGCACAAACCAACACCGATCAACACCAACCACTAACCCCGAAATTCTACTTGGCAGCTGGAGAGTCGAGTGGCTGGTAACGCAGTAACTGACCACTAGACCAGTCCGATAGCATGAGTTTCAGGAGTCAGTGCAGAGACCAGCGGTCCCCCTGCAATCAGACATGTGAGAAGAGACGACCACTGGTGAACCACGGACACCTGGTGGATGAAGGATAACAAATCGTGGTTAACACCATTAATATCCAGGAAACGCACATCCCGTACATCCGTGGGGTAAGTTCTGCGGAGAGTGGAGGGGACGGGACGCCAGCCCACCCACATGGAACCCATACCACCCACCCTTATAACCATCATTAATTCACGGAAGATAACTATCACCAGTATCATCCTACCGGATTCCAAACCTGACATTGTAGCTTTAAAATTTCCTTTATGAACTCAAAATGGACAAACTTGCTTTACCTCTATGTTTTTGCTTTTGACATTTTTTTCTTTTTCTTTTTACTTTTTCATTGCTTACCACATCATTTAAATTTCTGTTACTGTGTAAGCTTTTGATGTTTTATTGCGCCCAAATAAATTCCTGTCATGCACATACCAGTTGCATATATATCTATAGAACACTGACCATAAAGCAAGTCACATATATACAAGTCCGAGTGCTGCATAACCAATTATCCTTCTCTGTGAATTAAAGGCTTCTCACAAACCATGTAACCAGTGCTGTCAACCCATGTAACCTGCCTGACTGAGTGCCAAACTGAGGAAAGCACAAGGGGAAAGTGCACCTATCACAGCCCCTGTGTTCCCCACCCATGTAAATGCCCCTTGCACTGCACAGGACATTGTACTTGTACCCCTGTCACCCACTGTCCTCCCTATCACCTGCCTTCGTCACCCTCTGCCTCACCCTGTCAATCATTGCCTCTCCCTGTTATTCTCTGTCTACCCTTATCACCCTCTGCATCCCATTGCCTTCCATTGTCACCCTCTGCCTCCCCCTGCCTTATGCTATCACATTCTGCATCCCCTTGCCTTCCATTGTCACCATCTGCCTCCCCCTGCATTACGGTATCACCCTCTGCCTCCCCTTGCCTTTCTTTGACACCCTCTGCCTCCCCCTGCCTTACGCTTTCACCCTCTGCCTCTCCCTGTCACCCAGTGCTGTGTGGCATATTGTGAACTTGAATTGGGGTGGAGGAAGTGGCCCAAATTATGGGGCCCAAATTATATGTTTGCACCTAGGCCCACCAATTACAAATTCCGTCACTGCCTTTATATGTAATCTAATTAGGTCCTTGATGGGTGCTAATCTAATTATGTACTTTATTAAATTATTGGTGCATTGCAGATATCCAAAATTCCATATCATACAGGAAGAAATTGAAAAAAGTTATTTACCTACTGAAAAGCTTTCCCGATTGTCCAGGTTTCATTGAAAGTGATAACAAAGTTAATTGGATGGTGGAGAAATTTAAAAAAAGTATCCTGCCATGAAAAGAAGAAGCTCTACAGAGACAAGGATGATTACTCTAAGGAGCAGGTTACAAAATACACTAGAAGGTTTGGGAACAGACTGGTAAACAAAATATTTAGAACTCTCTCTAGGAATGATAGCTCCAAAAGATAAAGCGGACATAAAAAAAACTATAGGACATATGGTATTAATACTAATCAACCACAAAGATTACCACAAGTTAGGGAGTCATATTGAGGAAACAAAAATCAATCAAGAAAATAAAAATATTACTCATTACAATAGATTTGACATGTTGGCCTAAGATGAGCTATGATATCCCTGAGATTCAGATACTATTCTTATTTATCCAAACAATGGACATATAGACAAAGAACTTTTAATTAAACTATAAACCATCTGACACAGAAAGTAATTATTATTTTTTAGGAAAACAGGTCCTCCTACGCTGAACCCCAGCAAAGGTCAAACCAGGGCCTGAGCCTTAAAAAGAGCAAATAACCCAGAATTAGTGGATCCAGGCAGTAAGAGAAAGAAGTCATACAAACATAAATGTAAAGCTGAATTAGAAACCACTAAAAATAATATGTTTAATTAATGGTGCAGGGAATTGAGTGAAAGTGAATTAAGATTACATAACAAGGGAATGAAATTTGTGCTGGCTTCCAAGCCAACCCTTTTATAAATAAATAAATAAATAAATAAATACATGTCCTGTATGATAACCCTTATTAGAAAAATATGCTTTGCATTAAAGTCCATGACAAAAAGAGGCTGGAGTGGACCCAATCATATGTGATACTGGTGAGAAGGATCTTAATATTTTGGAATCATTGGACACCAATTTAGAAAAAATACAGTAGATCATGAAGAGATACAGATGAATATCTATAATATATATGTAACTTCTGCTTTTAAAATATTCAAAGATACTGTACATCAGAATTTTACCATATGCAATATTGTGGACCAATGATAGAACGTTTTACTAAATTTAGGATATCATTCATTAAGAAGTTATATATGAAGTCTAAGAAGGATCCTCTTAGATATAATCTGATTTATCAGGATAGATAATACTGTATTTAAAGATATAATATTGGATGATTGTATTACTACCAAACAGGTTTACAGTAGTATTGAATATCATCTAAAATACTTCAGATTATATAATCAAGGTATAAAGACAGTTGACTAACCAGGAATTCTATAAAAACTGTCACCAATGGTACAATATCCAAGGTTTTATTTTTAAAATGTTCTGATTATTTCACATCCTGAGGTACCTGTTTGTCAAACTACCTTGGCAGACATATAATTTATGATGTTGAGTTATTTACAAATCATCTTTCATTTTATATTAATTTATTTCAGCATAGTCACGTGATATCTGTTAAATCATACATCAGGTATACTTTACAGTTTTTAAGAAAACTAGAAATAATGACCTGGAAGGATTCATATTATGGCCTAAATTGATCAAGCTTTGGAGAGTGATACATTGCACTGTGATAAAGTACCAACCAATCGGCTCTTAAATGTCATTTTTCAAACACACACTGTAACATGACCGTTAGGAGATTGGTGGTTGGTACTTTATAACTGTACAATTTATCACTTTCCAAAGCTTGATAAACAAGCCCCTAAATGATTACTTGCAATGAGAAATCTTTGAATTGCAATATACTGCATGAACTAGGAATATAAACAACCAAATTATTTTCCATTAAGGCTCAAACCTTGACTGCTACATCATTTGACTTTATTATCTCCTTTATTCAATTTATTTTCCAGCAATATGTTTTGTTTGATTCAGTATATTACAGTATTTACAAACATGGGGTACTGCAATGGGGACCAGATTAACCACAAATTATCCTAATCTTCATGGTTTTATTCAAGGAGCATATCTGGTTCTTTATTGCAGATATATTGACAATTTAGTATTTGGGAAGTGGGCCTTGAGTTTTTTTTTTTTCATTTTCAGCCACTTAATCACAATGATTTGGTTTACAATTCACTTTAACATATAGTTTAGATTATATAACCTATATTGCACTGGCATTGAAAAATGTAACTTTTTACACTTAAACATATGTTAAGGAATTTGATACTAATACGCATCTGAATTACTGCAGTAGTTATTTAATATCCTGGAAGAAAAATGTGTTTAGCAGGACCCATGTGATGTCACCTTTCTAAGATGGCAAGAGCAAGCAGTACAGCTCACGTACAGTCTGAGTCCACAATGATTGCAGAGTACTCTGTAACCTACAGTTATGAGACAACCAACCAAACCAGGCAGACAACAGTGGATGAATGGTGTGTACCCACGTAACAATGTGATTTATATACTGTAGGATGTGTTGCAAGGGTACTAATTTTCTGTCAGATATCAAATCCTCTTAGACATTCCTTTTTAGAATATGATGTCCAATGTATTTTAACCACTTGCCTGGCATGGTAGCATCAGAGGCAACCATGCCTGCAAGTGTCTTATCTGTCATGGTCGCACAGGATGCAACCAGTCAGATAAACTGTGTTAGCAGCGGCAGGGAAGAGAAACTTTCCTCCACAGTGCTGCTGTCAGAGGGACGGGAAGGTCCCTCTGCCTCCCTGCACCGTGCCCCTGTGTCTGCCATGCTGCCGATCACTGCTGATCGGTCAGCATGGAAGGATCCCCCACCCAGTGGCTGCAGACAATAGCAGCCACTGGTAATGGTAAAACAACCCCTCCAAGCCACCCCCCAGAACCCTGCTGTGTACCTGGCAGCTGTCCGGGATCTAAAAACTAAAGTCACGATGGTCGGGATGTTCCCAATGTTCCAATGGTCGTGATGTTCCCGATCGTTGTTTCAATGTTTGGAAAAATATATTTAAAAAAATATATATATATATTTATATATTTTTAAACTAAGATAATTTTGGATAGGGTTAAATTCATGTTCTTCACCTAATTCACTCAGAAAAAAACAGACAATTTCTAAGCTGTTTTTGGGGAATTGTCACTATTGCGCATGAATGTGTACCATAAACCAGTTTAAAGATGCAAGTGTATTATGCTTAAATTGATACCCACATAAAAAAGTAAATACTTAAAAATATTGTATTTACCAGATAGAACACATGTCGAGGAAGCAGTCAACTGACTGTGAAACACATTGCTGGTAAGGTAAAGGAGTCTGACACATTATGGACAACATTCACTGCATTACTCCAGTCCAGTGGTTCTCAAACTCGGTCCTCAGGACCCCACACAGTGCATGTTTAGCAGGTAACCCAGCAAAAGCACAGGTGTATTAATTACTCACTGACACATTTTAAAAGGTCTGCAGGTGGAGCTAATTATTTCACTTGCGATTCTGTGAGGAGACCTGCAAAACATGCACTGTGTGGGGTCCTGAGGACCGAGTTTGAGAACCTGTGCTCTAGTCTAAACACTTTAAGTTACTGCTTTCCACTGTATAGCATACGCTTTCTTTTTTGCCATTTGTATTTTTAACTACAGTATTGAAACCTACAGTATTATTATGCAGACCAAATCTTGTAACAATTAAATACTTTTCTCTTTTAACCTTAAGTGCTTTTAAGTATTTTTTTTTTTTTGGAAGCGTGGATATTTGTTCACCATTGGGTGAGTAAAGTGCTCACTTTTTTACATGAGTATCATTTTGTGCATAATCAACATTTACAATTTTAAATTGGTTTATGGTACACATCCAATAGTGACATTTGTATTATTGGATGTGGATAATTGAATATGTGGAATTTTTTTTGTTTGGACTTTAATGATCCCAGTCCTACCCCAACCAATCACAGAGCAGTTCACTTCATATTGTATATTATAAATTCAGTGTAATTCATATTTACCCATACAGTACAGAACAGGATTCCCTGGGGTGCAAAAGCCAAGCTTGAAGATTGCATTTCTGGAACTTTACATCTGTCACAGAAAAACTTGATTTTTACATAATTTCACTGCAGTTTTGCTTATGTCTACATAAAAAAATGAGGAGTTTACATGTATACATTTTCAAAAGGCATGCAAACATTTCTAAACCAAAAATACAACTCAATGTCAAATAGTGGGATTTAGGTCATTCTGTAATTGTCAACATCTTGATGCACAGCCCCAAACCATTTGGACAGCCTGCAAGTGATATTTTGTGAGTCTGATGTGCTCATGAAATGAACAACAAGTGATACTCCCAGGAATGGGCCAAAGTCTCCATGATAGTCAGAGGACATTCAGGGGGAGGCAGAAAGCTACTGATAGCCCTCAGGCAAGAAAGTGATCCTTCAGCATTGGATTAATCCTTCTCCTCCTGCTTTCCAACCATCATAAGCTCTGTCATATATTTGAAATGCACTGGAAAGACACAATGTTTCTTAGGGAGGCCAAGGTTGACTTTTTCTTTGAGATTTGGGAGAGTTACATTATATCTCAATTTTGGCCCCATCCCTCTGGTACCAGATTTTTTAGGTTTTTCAACATACTACATGGTACTTGATATTGACCCACCATACAGTATGTTATTTCTTTAGTGTAATAGCTGTACTCTGTTGGACTATTGTTTTGTAAAAAGCATTCTTTTTTTGGCTTTTGTACTCAATCTTACCAGCAATAGTCTCTTTTACCCTTTTGATATCTATTTGAATTGATAACATGTCTCCAGCTTATTGTACATTATATATATACTGTTCTTTGCTTCAATAAAAACAAACATTTAATAAATAAAAAAAACAATTGTTCCTGCTAAGTAGAGATGAGCGGGTTCGGTTTCTCTGAATCCGAACCCGCCAGAACTTCATGTTTTTTTTCACGGGTCCGAGCGACTCGGATCTTCCCGCCTTGCTCGGTTAACCCGAGCGCGCCCGAACGTCATCATGACGCTGTCGGATTCTCGCGAGGCTCGGATTCTATCGCGAGACTCGGATTCTATATAAGGAGCCGCGCGTCGCCGCCATTTTCACACGTGCATTGAGATTGATAGGGAGAGGACGTGGCTGGCGTCCTCTCCGTTTAGAATAGATTAGAGAGACACTTGATTTACTAATTTTGGGGAGCATTAGGAGTACTCAGTACAGTGCAGAGTTTTGCTGATAGTGACCAGTGACCACCAGTTTTATTTATAATCCGTTCTCTGCCTGAAAAAAGCGATACACAGCACACAGTGACTCAGTCACATACCATATCTGTGTGCACTGCTCAGGCTCAGGCCAGTGTGCTGCATCATCTATTATCTATATATAAATAATATTATATATATCTGTCTGACTGCTCAGCTCACACAGCTTATAATTGTGGGGGAGACTGGGGAGCACTACTGCAGTGCCAGTTATAGGTTATAGCAGGAGCCAGGAGTACATAATATATTATATAGTGAGTGACCACCAGACACACAGTGCAGTTTATTTAATATATCCGTTCTCTGCCTGAAAAAAGCGATACACACAGTGACTCAGTCAGTCACATACCATATCTGTGTGCACTGCTCAGGCTCAGGCCAGTGTGCTGCACCATCTATATATATTATATATCTGTCTGACTGCTCAGCTCACACAGCTTATAATTGTGGGGGAGACTGGGGAGCACTACTGCAGTGCCAGTTATAGGTTATAGCAGGAGCCAGGAGTACATAATATTATATTAAAATTAAACAGTGCACACTTTTGCTGCAGGAGTGCCACTGCCAGTGTGACTAGTGACCAGTGACCTGACCACCAGTATATATAATATTAGTAGTATACTATCTCTTTATCAACCAGTCTATATTAGCAGCAGACACAGTACAGTGCGGTAGTTCACGGCTGTGGCTACCTCTGTGTCGGCACTCGGCAGCCCGTCCATAATTGTATATACCACCTAACCGTGGTTTTTTTTTCTTTCTTTATACATACATACTAGTTACGAGTATACTATCTCTTTATCAACCAGTCTATATATTAGCAGCAGACACAGTACAGTGCGGTAGTTCACGGCTGTGGCTACCTCTGTGTCGGCACTCGGCAGCCCGTCCATAATTGTATATACCACCTAACCGTGTTTTTTTTTTCTTTCTTTATACATACATACTAGTTACGAGTATACTATCTCTTTATCAACCAGTCTATATATTAGCAGCAGACACAGTACAGTGCGGTAGTTCACGGCTGTGGCTACCTCTGTGTCGGCACTCGGCAGCCCGTCCATAATTGTATATACCACCTAACCGTGGTTTTTTTTTTCTTTCTTTATACATACATACTAGTTACGAGTATACTATCTCTTTATCAACCAGTCTATATATTAGCAGCAGACACAGTACAGTGCGGTAGTTCACGGCTGTGGCTACCTCTGTGTCGGCACTCGGCAGCCCGTCCATAATTGTATATACCACCTAACCGTGGTTTTTTTTTCTTTCTTTATACATACATACTAGTTACGAGTATACTATCTCTTTATCAACCAGTCTATATATTAGCAGCAGACACAGTACAGTGCGGTAGTTCACGGCTGTGGCTACCTCTGTGTCGGCACTCGGCAGCCCGTCCATAATTGTATATACCACCTAACCGTGTTTTTTTTTTCTTTCTTTATACATACATACTAGTTACGAGTATACTATCTCTTTATCAACCAGTCTATATTAGCAGCAGACACAGTACAGTGCGGTAGTTCACGGCTGTGGCTACCTCTGTGTCGGCACTCGGCAGCCCGTCCATAATTGTATATACCACCTAACCGTGGTTTTTTTTTCTTTCTTTATACATACATACTAGTTACGAGTATACTATCTCTTTATCAACCAGTCTATATATTAGCAGCAGACACAGTACAGTGCGGTAGTTCACGGCTGTGGCTACCTCTGTGTCGGCACTCGGCAGCCCGTCCATAATTGTATATACCACCTAACCGTGGTTTTTTTTTCTTTCTTTATACATACATACTAGTTACGAGTATACTATCTCTTTATCAACCAGTCTATATATTAGCAGCAGACACAGTACAGTGCGGTAGTTCACGGCTGTGGCTACCTCTGTGTCGGCACTCGGCAGCCCGTCCATAATTGTATATACCACCTAACCGTGGTTTTTTTTTCTTTCTTTATACATACATACTAGTTACGAGTATACTATCTCTTTATCAACCAGTCTATATATTAGCAGCAGACACAGTACAGTGCGGTAGTTCACGGCTGTGGCTACCTCTGTGTCGGCACTCGGCAGCCCGTCCATAATTGTATATACCACCTAACCGTGGTTTTTTTTTCTTTCTTTATACATACATACTAGTTACGAGTATACTATCTCTTTATCAACCAGTCTATATATTAGCAGCAGACACAGTACAGTGCGGTAGTTCACGGCTGTGGCTACCTCTGTGTCGGCACTCGGCAGCCCGTCCATAATTGTATATACCACCTAACCGTGTTTTTTTTTTCTTTCTTTATACATACATACTAGTTACGAGTATACTATCTCTTTATCAACCAGTCTATATATTAGCAGCAGACACAGTACAGTGCGGTAGTTCACGGCTGTGGCTACCTCTGTGTCGGCACTCGGCAGCCCGTCCATAATTGTATATACCACCTAACCGTGGTTTTTTTTTCTTTCTTTATACATACATACTAGTTACGAGTATACTATCTCTTTATCAACCAGTCTATATATTAGCAGCAGACACAGTACAGTGCGGTAGTTCACGGCTGTGGCTACCTCTGTGTCAGCACTCGGCAGCCCGTCCATAATTGTATACTAGTATCCAATCCATCCATCTCCATTGTTTACCTGAGGTGCCTTTTAGTTGTGCCTATTAAAATATGGAGAACAAAAATGTTGAGGTTCCAAAATTAGGGAAAGATCAAGATCCACTTCCACCTCGTGCTGAAGCTGCTGCCACTAGTCATGGCCGAGACGATGAAATGCCAGCAACGTCGTCTGCCAAGGCCGATGCCCAATGTCATAGTACAGAGCATGTCAAATCCAAAACACCAAATATCAGTAAAAAAAGGACTCCAAAACCTAAAATAAAGTTGTCGGAGGAGAAGCGTAAACTTGCCAATATGCCATTTACCACACGGAGTGGCAAGGAACGGCTGAGGCCCTGGCCTATGTTCATGGCTAGTGGTTCAGCTTCACATGAGGATGGAAGCACTCAGCCTCTCGCTAGAAAAATGAAAAGACTCAAGCTGGCAAAAGCAGCACAGCAAAGAACTGTGCATTCTTCGAAATCCCAAATCCACAAGGAAAGTCCAATTGTGTCGGTTGCGATGCCTGACCTTCCCAACACTGGACGTGAAGAGCATGCGCCTTCCACCATTTGCACGCCCCCTGCAAGTGCTGGAAGGAGCACCCGCAGTCCAGTTCCTGATAGTCAGATTGAAGATGTCAGTGTTGAAGTACACCAGGATGAGGAGGATATGGGTGTTGCTGGCGCTGGGGAGGAAATTGACCAGGAGGATTCTGATGGTGAGGTGGTTTGTTTAAGTCAGGCACCCGGGGAGACACCTGTTGTCCGTGGGAGGAATATGGCCGTTGACATGCCAGGTGAAAATACAAAAAAAATCAGCTCTTCGGTGTGGAGGTATTTCACCAGAAATGCGGACAACAGGTGTCAAGCCGTGTGTTCCCTTTGTCAAGCTGTAATAAGTAGGGGTAAGGACGTTAACCACCTCGGAACATCCTCCCTTATACGTCACCTGCAGCGCATTCATAATAAGTCAGTGACAAGTTCAAAAACTTTGGGTGACAGCGGAAGCAGTCCACTGACCAGTAAATCCCTTCCTCTTGTAACCAAGCTCACGCAAACCACCCCACCAACTCCCTCAGTGTCAATTTCCTCCTTCCCCAGGAATGCCAATAGTCCTGCAGGCCATGTCACTGGCAATTCTGACGAGTCCTCTCCTGCCTGGGATTCCTCCGATGCATCCTTGCGTGTAACGCCTACTGCTGCTGGCGCTGCTGTTGTTGCCGCTGGGAGTCGATGGTCATCCCAGAGGGGAAGTCGTAAGCCCACTTGTACTACTTCCAGTAAGCAATTGACTGTTCAACAGTCCTTTGCGAGGAAGATGAAATATCACAGCAGTCATCCTACTGCAAAGCGGATAACTGAGGCCTTGGCATCCTGGGTGGTGAGAAACGTGGTTCCGGTATCCATCATTACTGCAGAGCCAACTAGAGACTTGTTGGAGGTACTGTGTCCCCGGTACCAAATACCATCTAGGTTCCATTTCTCTAGGCAGGCGATACCGAAAATGTACACAGACCTCAGAAAAAGAGTCACCAGTGTCCTAAAAAATGCAGCTGTACCCAATGTCCACTTAACCACGGACATGTGGACAAGTGGAGCAGGGCAGGGTCAGGACTATATGACTGTGACAGCCCACTGGGTAGATGTATGGACTCCCGCCGCAAGAACAGCAGCGGCGGCACCAGTAGCAGCATCTCGCAAACGCCAACTCTTTCCTAGGCAGGCTACGCTTTGTATCACCGGTTTCCAGAATACGCACACAGCTGAAAACCTCTTACGGCAACTGAGGAAGATCATCGCGGAATGGCTTACCCCAATTGGACTCTCCTGTGGATTTGTGGCATCGGACAACGCCAGCAATATTGTGTGTGCATTAAATATGGGCAAATTCCAGCACGTCCCATGTTTTGCACATACCTTGAATTTGGTGGTGCAGAATTTTTTAAAAAACGACAGGGGCGTGCAAGAGATGCTGTCGGTGGCCAGAAAAATTGCGGGACACTTTCGGCGTACAGGCACCACGTACAGAAGACTGGAGCACCACCAAAAACTACTGAACCTGCCCTGCCATCATCTGAAGCAAGAAGTGGTAACGAAGTGGAATTCAACCCTCTATATGCTTCAGAGGTTGGAGGAGCAGCAAAAGGCCATTCAAGCCTATACAATTGAGCACGATATAGTAGGTGGAATGCACCTGTCTCAAGTGCAGTGGAGAATGATTTCAACGTTGTGCAAGGTTCTGATGCCCTTTGAACTTGCCACACGTGAAGTCAGTTCAGACACTGCCAGCCTGAGTCAGGTCATTCCCCTCATCAGGCTTTTGCAGAAGAAGCTGGAGGCATTGAAGAAGGAGCTAAAAGGGAGCGATTCCGCTAGGCATGTGGGACTTGTGGATGCAGCCCTTAATTCGCTTAACAAGGATTCACGGGTGGTCAATCTGTTGAAATCAGAGCACTACATTTTGGCCACCGTGCTCGATCCTAGATTTAAAGCCTACCTTGGATCTCTCTTTCCGGCAGACACAGGTCTGCTGGGGTTGAAAGACCTGCTGGTGACAAAATTGTCAAGTCAAGCGGAACGCGACCTGTCAACATCTCCTCCTTCACATTCTCCCGCAACTGGGGGTGCGAGGAAAAGGCTCAGAATTCCGAGCCCACCCGCTGGCGGTGATGCAGGGCAGTCTGGAGCGACTGCTGATGCTGACATCTGGTCCGGACTGAAGGACCTGACAACGATTACGGACATGTCGTCTACTGTCACTGCATATGATTCTCTCAACATTGATAGAATGGTGGAGGATTATATGAGTGACCGCATCCAAGTAGGCACGTCACACAGTCCGTACTTATACTGGCAGGAAAAAGAGGCAATTTGGAGGCCCTTGCACAAACTGGCTTTATTCTACCTAAGTTGCCCTCCCACAAGTGTGTACTCCGAAAGAGTGTTTAGTGCCGCCGCTCACCTTGTCAGCAATCGGCGTACGAGGTTACATCCAGAAAATGTGGAGAAGATGATGTTCATTAAAATGAATTATAATCAATTCCTCCGCGGAGACATTGACCAGCAGCAATTGCCTCCACAAAGTACACAGGGAGCTGAGATGGTGGATTCCAGTGGGGACGAATTGATAATCTGTGAGGAGGGGGATGTACACGGTGATATATCGGAGGGTGAAGATGAGGTGGACATCTTGCCTCTGTAGAGCCAGTTTGTGCAAGGAGAGATTAATTGCTTCTTTTTTGGGGGGGGTCCAAACCAACCCGTCATATCAGTCACAGTCGTGTGGCAGACCCTGTCACTGAAATGATGGGTTGGTTAAAGTGTGCATGTCCTGTTTTGTTTATACAACATAAGGGTGGGTGGGAGGGCCCAAGGACAATTCCATCTTGCACCTCTTTTTTCTTTTCTTTTTCTTTGCATCATGTGCTGATTGGGGAGGGTTTTTTGGAAGGGACATCCTGCGTGACACTGCAGTGCCACTCCTAGATGGGCCCGGTGTTTGTGTCGGCCACTAGGGTCGCTAATCTTACTCACACAGTCAGCTACCTCATTGCGCCTCTTTTTTTCTTTGCGTCATGTGCTGTTTGGGGAGGGTTTTTTGGAAGGGACATCCTGCGTGACACTGCAGTGCCACTCCTAGATGGGCCCGGTGTTTGTGTCGGCCACTAGGGTCGCTAATCTTACTCACACAGCTACCTCATTGCGCCTCTTTTTTTCTTTGCGTCATGTGCTGTTTGGGGAGGGTTTTTTGGAAGGGACATCCTGCGTGACACTGCAGTGCCACTCCTAGATGGGCCCGGTGTTTGTGTCGGCCACTAGGGTCGCTAATCTTACTCACACAGCTACCTCATTGCGCCTCTTTTTTTCTTTGCGTCATGTGCTGTTTGGGGAGGGTTTTTTGGAAGGGCCATCCTGCGTGACACTGCAGTGCCACTCCTACTAGATGGGCCCGGTGTTTGTGTCGGCCACTAGGGTCGCTAATCTTACTCACACAGCTACCTCATTGCGCCTCTTTTTTTCTTTGCGTCATGTGCTGTTTGGGGAGGGTTTTTTGGAAGGGACATCCTGCGTGACACTGCAGTGCCACTCCTAGATGGGCCCGGTGTTTGTGTCGGCCACTAGGGTCGCTTATCTTACTCACACAGCGACCTCGGTGCAAATTTTAGGACTAAAAATAATATTGTGAGGTGTGAGGTATTCAGAATAGACTGAAAATGAGTGTAAATTATGGTTTTTGAGGTTAATAATACTTTGGGATCAAAATGACCCCCAAATTCTATGATTTAAGCTGTTTTTTAGTGTTTTTTGAAAAAAACACCCGAATCCAAAACACACCCGAATCCGACAAAAAAAATTCGGTGAGGTTTTGCCAAAACGCGTTCGAACCCAAAACACGGCCGCGGAACCGAACCCAAAACCAAAACACAAAACCCGAAAAATTTCAGGCGCTCATCTCTACTGCTAAGGTCATCTCTGCGCAATACTGAAATGTAAAAATGTTCCTGCTGAGCATTTATGTAGGGCTGAAAACATAGAGCTGGGATCCAGGGAGTCTGCAGAGAAGAAATGAGAGCACAGAGGGTTTTATGATATGTTAGGTGTTAAAATGGTATACACGGTATAAACCAAGTGATTACAGGCAAAAATGATGCGAACAAAAGCTGTGAAGTAGAAAGTTATGTCAAATGTTGAATCCATTTGGCAGTCAACAAAAGCCAAGGTGCATGCTGGTAGCTAACAGAAAATTTGCAATACGATTTGGCATCTTCCAGTCTGGTTGGTTCTTGGATGATGATTAACTTTGTTAGTCACATAACACTACACAAGTTTCACATTGTTTGTGAGTTAAATTATGTTTATATTCTTCCCAGATGAGAATTATGTGAGGTTAAGAATATGTATTTTCAACTCAACTCAGAATAATAATATACCAGCATCCCTGATTTAATTGGATTTATTTTTGACTGATATGCCTATAGCAATGAGTAATAAACATGTGGTAGTCCATTGGCCTCAAGTACTGACTAATTGCCCTGACTAATGACATGTAGAGATATGCAGCACATTAGGTTCAGTCTATAAAGGCTGCTTTAAACTGGAATAGCTGTCCTTTTTCTTGTTTACTTCAACATTGCTCTCCTGTTCATAAACCCTGCTTCACCATTAATCATTGTCAGTTTGAAAAAGTATTACAGGTAGGGTCATTTATCCAGATCTATTAAAGTTTAACATTATGCAGCTTGAAGTCAAATATACACGAATAAAGACTGTCATTTCTGATTAATGGCATATGACTTCGGTGTCTTATAAAATAATCTCTGTAGCAAAGCTGTACAAGAAGGTCATTATCTCTTGCATTGTCTGTAATGTCTTTTCTTTTCCCTCCTTAGGCAAAAACGACAATAGTTTTATTCATTATAGAATTCCAGCTGATACTCCATCTTATTGCTAACTAATCATATGTAGACAAATAGTGTGCAAGATATGAAATCAAGACAAGACCTGTAATGAGAAATTTTAAGGGGAATTTATTATGCAGTAGAAGAAATTTTACCTTTTTCTACTGGAAACGATGTCTGTTTCCTTTGCAGGATAGATTAGGCATTGTAATCCACTATTCAAATTCAATGTATGCAGAAAAGTGCATGACATCCCTGCTTACATTAATGCATTCCATGATTCAACCTCTCCTTTGGGTCCTTATGAAATGTTTTTTATTTTTATATTTTGCATTTCATGTGCAAAAATACAGGAGTGTTAGAATAGCTTACAGAATACAGAAATAGAGGTGGCTGCTACACTATACAGAACATTTCATTTGTATGCTCCCGTGGAATAGGTCAACAAAAATAAACAAACACATTGCTATTATAACTTGCATTTACATTTAGCCCTAGGACTATGAAGTCTCACATAAACTGTACAGTAATTCTAATCTTACATTCTGTACTGTCTGTCTGCAGTAATGCAGAGGTGTATGTGTACTGTATGTGTGTGCTTCTACAGTGGGATGCAGAGGTGTATGTGTACTGTATGTGTGTGCTTCTACAGTGGGATACAGAGGTGTATGTGTACTGTATGTGTGTGCTTCTACAGTGGGATGCAGAGGTGTATGTGTACTGTATGTGTGTGCTTCTACAGTGGGATGCAGAGGTGTATGTGTACTGTATGTGTGTGCTTCTACAGTGGGATGCAGAGGTGTATGTGTACTGTATGTGTGTGCTTCTACAGTGGGATGCAGAGGTGTATGTGTACTGTATGTGTGTGCTTCTACAGTGGGATGTATATGAGGTGTATGTGTACTGTATGTGTGTGCTTCTACAGTGGGATGCAGAGGTGTATGTGTACTGTATGTGTGTGCTTCTACAGTGGGATGCAGAGGTGTATGTGTACTGTATGTGTGTGCTTCTACAGTGGGATGCAGAGGTGTATGTGTACTGTATGTGTGTGCTTCTACAGTGGGATGCAGAGGTGTATGTGTACTGTATGTGTGTGCTTCTACAGTGGGATGCAGAGGTGTATGTGTGTGCTTCTACAGTGGGATGCAGAGGTGTATGTGTACTGTATGTGTGTGCTTCTACAGTGGGATGCAGAGGTGTATGTGTACTGTATGTGTGTGCTTCTACAGTGGGATACAGAGGTGTATGTGTACTGTATGTGTGTGCTTCTACAGTGGGATACAGAGGTGTATGTGTACTGTATGTGTGTGCTTCTACAGTGGGATACAGAGGTGTATGTGTACTGTATGTGTGTGCTTCTACAGTGGGATGCAGAGGTGTATGTGTACTGTATGTGTGTGCTTCTACAGTGGGATACAGAGGTGTATGTGTACTGTATGTGTGTGCTTCTACAGTGGGATGCAGAGGTGTATGTGTACTGTATGTGTGTGCTTCTACAGTGGGATGCAGAGGTGTATGTGTACTGTATGTGTGTGCTTCTACAGTGGGATGCAGAGGTGTATGTGTACTGTATGTGTGTGCTTCTACAGTGGGATGCAGAGGTGTATGTGTACTGTATGTGTGTGCTTCTACAGTGGGATGCAGAGGTGTATGTGTACTGTATGTGTGTGCTTCTACAGTGGGATGCAGAGGTGTATGTGTACTGTATGTGTGTGCTTCTACAGTGGGATGCAGAGGTGTATGTGTACTGTATGTGTGTGCTTCTACAGTGGGATGCAGAGGTGTATGTGTACTGTATGTGTGTGCTTCTACAGTGGGATGCAGAGGTGTATGTGTACTGTATGTGTGTGCTTCTACAGTGGGATGCAGAGGTGTATGTGTATTGTATGTGTGTGCTTCTACAGTGGGAAGCAGAGGTGTGTGTGTACTGTATGTGTGTGCTTCTACAGTGGGATGCAGAGGTGTATGTGTACTGTATGTGTGTGCTTCTACAGTGGGATGCAGAGGTGTATGTGTACTGTATGTGTGTGCTTCTACAGTGGGATGCAGAGGTGTATGTGTACTGTATGTGTGTGCTTCTACAGTGGGATGCAGAGGTGTATGTGTACTGTATGTGTGTGCTTCTACAGTGGGATGCAGAGGTGTATGTGTACTGTATGTGTGTGCTTCTACAGTGGGATACAGAGGTGTATGTGTACTGTATGTGTGTGCTTCTACAGTGGGATGCAGAGGTGTATGTGTACTGTATGTGTGTGCTTCTACAGTGGGATGCAGAGGTGTATGTGTACTGTATGTGTGTGCTTCTACAGTGGGATGCAGAGGTGTATGTGTACTGTATGTGTGTGCTTCTACAGTGGGATGCAGAGGTGTATGTGTACTGTATGTGTGTGCTTCTACAGTGGGATGCAGAGGTGTATGTGTACTGTATGTGTGTGCTTCTACAGTGGGATGCAGAGGTGTATGTGTACTGTATGTGTGTGCTTCTACAGTGGGATGCAGAGGTGTATGTGTACTGTATGTGTGTGCTTCTACAGTGGGATACAGAGGTGTATGTGTACTGTATGTGTGTGCTTCTACAGTGGGATGCAGAGGTGTATGTGTACTGTATGTGTGTGCTTCTACAGTGGGATGCAGAGGTGTATGTGTACTGTATGTGTGTGCTTCTACAGTGGGATGCAGAGGTGTATGTGTACTGTATGTGTGTGCTTCTACAGTGGGATGCAGAGGTGTATGTGTACTGTATGTGTGTGCTTCTACAGTGGGATACAGAGGTGTATGTGTACTGTATGTGTGTGCTTCTACAGTGGGATGCAGAGGTGTATGTGTACTGTATGTGTGTGCTTCTACAGTGGGATGCAGAGGTGTATGTGTACTGTATGTGTGTGCTTCTACAGTGGGATGCAGAGGTGTATGTGTACTGTATGTGTGTGCTTCTACAGTGGGATGCAGAGGTGTATGTGTACTGTATGTGTGTGCTTCAACAGTGGGATACAGAGGTGTATGTGTACTGTATGTGTGTGCTTCTACAGTGGGATGCAGAGGTGTATGTGTACTGTATGTGTGTGCTTCTACAGTGGGATGCAGAGGTGTATGTGTACTGTATGTGTGTGCTTCTACAGTGGGATGCAGAGGTGTATGTGTACTGTATGTGTGTGCTTCTACAGTGGGATGCAGAGGTGTATGTGTACTGTATGTGTGTGCTTCTACAGTGGGATGCAGAGGTGTATGTGTATTGTATGTGTGTGCTTCTACAGTGGGATGCAGAGGTGTGTGTGTACTGTATGTGTGTGCTTCTACAGTGGGATGCAGAGGTGTATGTGTACTGTATGTGTGTGCTTCTACAGTGGGATGCAGAGGTGTATGTGTACTGTATGTGTGTGCTTCTACAGTGGGATGCAGAGGTGTATGTGTACTGTATGTGTGTGCTTCTACAGTGGGATGCAGAGGTGTATGTGTACTGTATGTGTGTGCTTCTACAGTGGGATACAGAGGTGTATGTGTACTGTATGTGTGTGCTTCTACAGTGGGATGCAGAGGTGTATGTGTACTGTATGTGTGTGCTTCTACAGTGGGATGCAGAGGTGTATGTGTACTGTATGTGTGTGCTTCTACAGTGGGATGCAGAGGTGTATGTGTACTGTATGTGTGTGCTTCTACAGTGGGATGCAGAGGTGTATGTGTACTGTATGTGTGTGCTTCTACAGTGGGATGCAGAGGTGTATGTGTACTGTATGTGTGTGCTTCTACAGTGGGATGCAGAGGTGTATGTGTACTGTATGTGTGTGCTTCTACAGTGGGATGCAGAGGTGTATGTGTACTGTATGTGTGTGCTTCTACAGTGGGATGCATAGGTGTATGTGTACTGTATGTGTGTGCTTCTACAGTGGGATGCAGAGGTGTATGTGTACTGTATGTGTGTGCTTCTACAGTGGGATGCAGAGGTGTATGTGTACTGTATGTGTGTGCTTCTACAGTGGGATGCAGAGGTGTATGTGTACTGTATGTGTGTGCTTCTACAGTGGGATGCAGAGGTGTATGTGTACTGTATGTGTGTGCTTCTACAGTGGGATGCAGAGGTGTATGTGTACTGTATGTGTGTGCTTCTACAGTGGGATGCAGAGGTGTATGTGTACTGTATGTGTGTGCTTCTACAGTGGGATGCAGAGGTGTATGTGTACTGTATGTGTGTGCTTCTACAGTGGGATACAGAGGTGTATGTGTACTGTATGTGTGTGCTTCTACAGTGGGATGCAGAGGTGTATGTGTACTGTATGTGTGTGCTTCTACAGTGGGATACAGAGGTGTATGTGTACTGTATGTGTGTGCTTCTACAGTGGGATACAGAGGTGTATGTGTACTGTATGTGTGTGCTTCTACAGTGGGATGCAGAGGTGTATGTGTACTGTATGTGTGTGCTTCTACAGTGGGATGCAGAGGTGTATGTGTACTGTATGTGTGTGCTTCTACAGTGGGATGCAGAGGTGTATGTGTACTGTATGTGTGTGCTTCTACAGTGGGATGCAGAGGTGTATGTGTACTGTATGTGTGTGCTTCTACAGTGGGATGCAGAGGTGTATGTGTACTGTATGTGTGTGCTTCTACAGTGGGATGCAGAGGTGTATGTGTACTGTATGTGTGTGCTTCTACAGTGGGATGCAGAGGTGTATGTGTACTGTATGTGTGTGCTTCTACAGTGGGATGCAGAGGTGTATGTGTACTGTATGTGTGTGCTTCTACAGTGGGATGCAGAGGTGTATGTGTACTGTATGTGTGTGCTTCTACAGTGGGATGCAGAGGTGTATGTGTATTGTATGTGTGTGCTTCTACAGTGGGATGCAGAGGTGTATGTGTACTGTATGTGTGTGCTTCTACAGTGGGATGCAGAGGTGTATGTGTACTGTATGTGTGTGCTTCTACAGTGGGATGCAGAGGTGTATGTGTACTGTATGTGTGTGCTTCTACAGTGGGATACAGAGGTGTATGTGTACTGTATGTGTGTGCTTCTACAGTGGGATACAGAGGTGTATGTGTACTGTATGTGTGTGCTTCTACAGTGGGATGCAGAGGTGTATGTGTACTGTATGTGTGTGCTTCTACAGTGGGATACAGAGGTGTATGTGTACTGTATGTGTGTGCTTCTACAGTGGGATGCAGAGGTGTATGTGTACTGTATGTGTGTGCTTCTACAGTGGGATGCAGAGGTGTATGTGTACTGTATGTGTGTGCTTCTACAGTGGGATGCAGAGGTGTATGTGTACTGTATGTGTGTGCTTCTACAGTGGGATGCAGAGGTGTATGTGTACTGTATGTGTGTGCTTCTACAGTGGGATACAGAGGTGTATGTGTACTGTATGTGTGTGCTTCTACAGTGGGATGCAGAGGTGTATGTGTACTGTATGTGTGTGCTTCTACAGTGGGATGCAGAGGTGTATGTGTACTGTATGTGTGTGCTTCTACAGTGGGATGCAGAGGTGTATGTGTACTGTATGTGTGTGCTTCTACAGTGGGATGCAGAGGTGTATGTGTACTGTATGTGTGTGCTTCTACAGTGGGATGCAGAGGTGTATGTGTATTGTATGTGTGTGCTTCTACAGTGGGATGCAGAGGTGTGTGTGTACTGTATGTGTGTGCTTCTACAGTGGGATGCAGAGGTGTATGTGTACTGTATGTGTGTGCTTCTACAGTGGGATGCAGAGGTGTATGTGTACTGTATGTGTGTGCTTCTACAGTGGGATACAGAGGTGTATGTGTACTGTATGTGTGTGCTTCTACAGTGGGATGCAGAGGTGTATGTGTACTGTATGTGTGTGCTTCTACAGTGGGATACAGAGGTGTATGTGTACTGTATGTGTGTGCTTCTACAGTGGGATGCAGAGGTGTATGTGTACTGTATGTGTGTGCTTCTACAGTGGGATACAGAGGTGTATGTGTACTGTATGTGTGTGCTTCTACAGTGGGATGCAGAGGTGTATGTGTACTGTATGTGTGTGCTTCTACAGTGGGATGCAGAGGTGTATGTGTACTGTATGTGTGTGCTTCTACAGTGGGATGCAGAGGTGTATGTGTACTGTATGTGTGTGCTTCTACAGTGGGATGCAGAGGTGTATGTGTACTGTATGTGTGTGCTTCTACAGTGGGATGCAGAGGTGTATGTGTACTGTATGTGTGTGCTTCTACAGTGGGATGCATAGGTGTATGTGTACTGTATGTGTGTGCTTCTACAGTGGGATGCAGAGGTGTATGTGTACTGTATGTGTGTGCTTCTACAGTGGGATGCAGAGGTGTATGTGTACTGTATGTGTGTGCTTCTACAGTGGGATGCAGAGGTGTATGTGTACTGTATGTGTGTGCTTCTACAGTGGGATGCAGAGGTGTATGTGTACTGTATGTGTGTGCTTCTACAGTGGGATGCAGAGGTGTATGTGTACTGTATGTGTGTGCTTCTTCAGTGGGATGCAGAGGTGTATGTGTACTGTATGTGTGTGCTTCTACAGTGGGATGCAGAGGTGTATGTGTACTGTATGTGTGTGCTTCTACAGTGGGATACAGAGGTGTATGTGTACTGTATGTGTGTGCTTCTACAGTGGGATGCAGAGGTGTATGTGTACTGTATGTGTGTGCTTCTACAGTGGGATACAGAGGTGTATGTGTACTGTATGTGTGTGCTTCTACAGTGGGATACAGAGGTGTATGTGTACTGTATGTGTGTGCTTCTACAGTGGGATGCAGAGGTGTATGTGTACTGTATGTGTGTGCTTCTACAGTGGGATACAGAGGTATGTGTACTGTATGTGTGTGCTTCTACAGTGGGATGCAGAGGTGTATGTGTACTGTATGTGTGTGCTTCTACAGTGGGATGCAGAGGTGTATGTGTACTGTATGTGTGTGCTTCTACAGTGGGATGCAGAGGTGTATGTGTACTGTATGTGTGTGCTTCTACAGTGGGATGCAGAGGTGTATGTGTACTGTATGTGTGTGCTTCTACAGTGGGATGCAGAGGTGTATGTGTACTGTATGTGTGTGCTTCTACAGTGGGATGCAGAGGTGTATGTGTACTGTATGTGTGTGCTTCTACAGTGGGATGCAGAGGTGTATGTGTACTGTATGTGTGTGCTTCTACAGTGGGATGCAGAGGTGTATGTGTACTGTATGTGTGTGCTTCTACAGTGGGATGCAGAGGTGTATGTGTATTGTATGTGTGTGCTTCTACAGTGGGATGCAGAGGTGTATGTGTACTGTATGTGTGTGCTTCTACAGTGGGATGCAGAGGTGTATGTGTACTGTATGTGTGTGCTTCTACAGTGGGATGCATATGAGGTGTATGTGTACTGTATGTGTGTGCTTCTACAGTGGGATGCAGAGGTGTATGTGTACTGTATGTGTGTGCTTCTACAGTGGGATGCAGAGGTGTATGTGTACTGTATGTGTGTGCTTCTACAGTGGGATGCAGAGGTGTATGTGTACTGTATGTGTGTGCTTCTACAGTGGGATGCAGAGGTGTATGTGTACTGTATGTGTGCGCTTCTACAGTGGGATGCAGAGGTGTATGTGTACTGTATGTGTGTGCTTCTACAGTGGGATGCAGAGGTGTATGTGTACTGTATGTGTGTGCTTCTACAGTGGGATACAGAGGTGTATGTGTACTGTATGTGTGTCCTTCTACAGTTGGATGCAGAGGTGTATGTGTACTGTATGTGTGTGCTTCTACAGTGGGATGCTGAGGTCTATGTGTACTGTATGTGTGTGCTTCTACAGTGGGATACAGAGGTGTATGTGTACTGTATGTGTGTGCTTCTACAGTGGGATGCAGAGGTGTATGTGTACTGTATGTGTGTGCTTCTACAGTGGGATGCACATGCTATACCAGCAGACGGGATGCTGGCTGTCAGTATAGCAGCAGTGGGTCCCCTCGTAGGTCCACTGTGCTCGTCAAGCATTGGGTCAGTTGGCTCGCTTCACTCGCCACAGGTTTATTCCCACTTTGCTGGTGGCGTGGAACCACCTCCTGAGTGGGAATACCGAGCATTTCCAGGCGTCAGTATTTCACTGGCTGTCGGGATTGCAGCGTCGAACTCCTGAACGCCAGGATCCTGACAGCTGGTATATTGACTGCATCCCCCTACACTATGATAGAAACTGTGTGCTGCTCTATAGTGCAGCTCCGGTCACTGCATATTGGTGTCACCTCTCAGTGGGTAGCAGCCCCTGATACCACTGGTGTGCCTTATAATATTAAAAGGCCCAAGTCCTACAGAGACCCATTACCAAGTCTCAGCAAAGCAGGAAATAAAGTATTGCTCAGATATTTGAGAGGGCCAGGACAGGTGGCACGGCCATGTTACAGAGGGGTGTGTAGCACTTAAAGGGACTAGACTGGTCATTATCCCCCTATGGTCCCATGAAATCACCCTTTCACTGTTGCGTACACCTATGGCAGATGCATGTAGCACCCAGTCACTACTACTCTGCTATGCAGAGCAATTGTGAATGGGACAAAAACTCCAGTTGCCAGAATGATTTGGACAATGCAGTCCCTATCAAGATGGTGACATAGAACCCTCAAACTGGAAGTGCCCAGGTGAAACCAGTACAGTGGGAAAGTTAGTGTTCTTAAGGTACAAGCTTATTTCTAAAGCTACTGTAAATCTACTTTTACTTTTTAAAAGTTTTAGAATAATTTGGCCACAAGTGGGCAATGTTCCACTGGACTCAGTGTCTTGTACTATATCTCACATTACCATGGCTGAACAATAAGGGCTTTATTCAGAGTTACAAGCATTGTGACTGCATTGTGTGGTTAGAAATAAAAGATATATAACATCTACTGCATCTATGCGACCACACCGCCCCATACATCATCTTGTGAAAGAATACATCATCATTATTTGGGCAGAATTGTACCAGTCCTATACTTGGTACAAGATACCTGTCTAAAATCATCTGATTGTATTAACAATCTTTAACTGTAATAGATAACCACACTGACTACAAGAGCTAGCATTAAATTTGGTCATCAATTTATTGTTAACAAATAACTGCTGTATAACTGCTATGATGGCAAGGAGAAAGTAAACTGATCAGTCTACTGATCTGAGGCCCTGCAATTCAACAGTGGCCTTCCATATACCCAAACAGTGCCTATACCCAAATGGTGGCAACAATAGTGTCTGCATACTCCTTCTTATCATGCCTTATGGATGACACACTTGTCAAAGTGGTGTTGCTGACCCCTGGTTACCTGTTTAGTCAGCCAGCACCCTTCTGAGAATGAGAGTATACCACCGAATGGCATTATTTCTAACCTGACACTCACTCCCACCTCCAGGAAACAAAACAAATACAGGGAAAGGGGGAAGGTGGTACCTGGCTCTCCAGCCTTTTTCTTTTGAAGTCCAGTACCATCCGGGATGTCTACATATGAATGCAGATTTTTTTGTCCCGAACAGGGCTGGAGAGGGAGAGCTTAGCTTCTGCCATTGGCAATTTAGGCTCACCATATAATGGGGAAGGTATGTGGCAGAGTGGGTCTCTTCCACATTCTGAGGGAAGGGTTAACTTGCTGTAGCTCAGGGAGGAACTACACCCTTTTCTCAATTAGCTATGGTATAAAAACCTGGTTAGATGAGTTAGTCACGGGCAATGTGAGAGAGAGGTTGCACCTTCAGCAGCTCCCTCTCTGCTGGACAATCTGCTTGTTTGAATTGCTATCTCGTGTAAGCTGAATTATTGTTTCTGAACTCTTGTTGGCATACTATATAAGAAGGCATTGCACTGGCCCTGCCTTTCAGCCTGGATTAAAAGCTTACTTGTTTGAAACACTCTAGTATACCATTGGTCATCTAGAACTCACCTGCTACAGTATATATGTACATTATGTCCTGCTTAATATAGGGCATACTTTATTACTGTACATATTATAAATTCTCAATTCCTGAAAATATACCTATTATAATTTATTGTATTTTATCTGAATAATCCAAGTAAATATACTGACTTTAGCATTGCTTGGATGAAGTTTATAAAAACATAGCTGAAAAATAAGCAGAAATTCTTTGAAATGAAAGAGGAAGAAATAAGGGAAAGTTAGTTTATGTACAGGATTCAGCATTATTTATTGTGTTTTTGTAAAGGCAAGAAAACTCTTTTCACACAGGCCTATTTCTAACCAATTCTAGCTAAGAAAGAGCCTTGTCACTTGTACTGCAGGACTCATTTTAGAAGTGTTATGTGATGGAATGAATTATGCTGTGTTATTGGTAAAGCTGGTTTTAATGTTATGTTGTGAAGGAGTCTGTTACTTTAACAACAGAGTGCATTGTTGGAAATGGAAAAATACTGGAAGTAGAAAGGAAAGAGATGGCTGCTAGTTATTTAGTCTTACATACACATTCAGCTGATTTTTCAGCTCCTGAATATATACAGTATAACTCAACAATGATAACATCTGCTAGTATAGGTCTTTTCCAAAGTGCACATACTGTAGTCTATGCAGTGCTAAACAAATTGTCACCATACAACTTAAATCATACCTCCCAACATGATCCTCTCAAGGAGGGACACAATACTCTGCTTCTGGATTTTTCTCTTAATTTAAGATTGGCAGCACCTGATTTGAACAGGTTAATGGATAAGCAAGGTGTTTCAGCATAGGTGATGGCAATCATAAATTAAGAGGGAAGTCCAGGAGCAGAGCATTCTGTCCCTCCCGGAGAGGGTCATGTTGGGAGGTATGCTTAAATTACGCACCTGTACCAAGATTTTCATTGAGGTATCTGTTTACAAACAAAGGTGGTGTTGGTGTTTGTAGCAAAACTAGAGATGTGCGGTGGGCACTTTTTGTGTTTTGGTTCTAATTCCCCGCTCGTGTTTTGGTTTTGGGTTGGTTTTGCCAAAACCACCCTTTCGTGTTTTGGTTTTGGATCTGGATGATTTAAAAAAAAACATAAAAACAGCTACAATAACAGAATTTGGGGGTAATTGTGATCCTATGGTATTATTAACCTCAATAACATTCATTTCCACTCATTTTCAGTCTATTCTGAACACCTAACACCTCACAATATTGTGTGTAGGCCTAAAAGTTGCACTGAGGTAGCTGTATGACTAAGCTAAGCGACACAAGTGTGCAGCACAAACACCTGGCACATTTAGGAGTGGCACTGCAGTGGTAGACACAATGGCACTTAAAAAAAAACTAGGCCCCAACCAGCACGTCATGCAAAGAAGAAAAAGAGGTGCAATGAGGTAGCAGTATGACTAAGATAAGCGACACAAGTGTACGGCACAAACAACATGGGACGTACTGGAATTTGCCCAGATGTAATACACGCACAATATTGGTGGCACAGGAGAGCGTACCCCTAAACCACACACACGCACACACACACACACACACACACGGCAAAGCCTGTAAAATTAATTTGTTTAATAATAACCCTTTTATTTGGAGCTATTATAATAATATGCAGCACAGGCGAGCATACCCCTACACCACACAGGGCAAACCCTGTAAGAATTATTTGAATAATAATATAAGTAATGTATGTAACCATTTTATTTGGAGTAAATAATATACAGCATAGGACACCACCACTGGACTTATGGCAGCACAAGACACCACCACTGGACTGATGCAGCACAAGACAGTACCACTGGACTGGACTTATACGACAGTACCCCTAGACTTATACGGCAGTACCCCTGGAGCTGTATGTAAGTGTCAGACAGGATGGCACTATAAAAAACTAGTCCCCAAACAGCACATGATGCAAAGAAGAAAAAGAGGTGCAAGATGGAATTGTCCTTGGGCCCTCCCACCCAACCTTATGTTGTATAAACAGGACATGAACACTTTAACAAACCAATCATCTCAGTGACAGGGTCTGCTACACGACTGTGGCTGGAATGACTGGTTTGTTTGGGTCCCCACCAAAAAAGAAGCAATCAATCTTTCCTTGCACAAACTTGCTCTACAAAGGCAAGATGTCAACCTCATCCTCCGATTCCTCACCCCTTTCAGTGTGTACATCCTCCTACTCACAGAGTATTAATTCGTCCCCACTGGAATCCACCATCATAGGTCCCTGTGTACTTTCTGGAGGCAATTGCTGGTCAAGGTCTTCCCAGAGGAATTTATAATGAATTTTGATGAACATCATCTTCTCCACATTTTGTGGAAATAACTTCCTACGTCGATCGCTGACAAGATTACCGGCTGCACTAAACATTCTTTCGGAGTACACACTGGAGGAGGGGCAACTTAGGTAAAATAAAGCCAGTTTGTGCAAGGGCATCCATATTGCCTCTTTTTTCCTGCCAGCATACGTACAGACTGTCTGGATGCTGTCACTCATATAATTGTCCACCATTCTTTCAATGGTGACAGAATCATATGCAGTGACAATAGACATGTCAGTAATCGTTGGCAGGTCCTTCAGTCTACACCAGATGTCACTACTCGCTGATTTCTCTGCATCACCGCCAGCGGGTGGGCTCAGAAATCTTATCCTTTTCCTTGCAGCCACAGTTGCAGGAGAAAGTGAAGGAGGAGCTGTTGACGGGTCGTGTTCCACTTGAGCTGACAATTTTCTCACCAGCAGGTCTTTGAAACTCTGCAGACTTGTGTCTGCCAGAAAAAGAGATATAACATAGGCTTTAAACCTAGGATCGAGCACGGTGGCCAAAATGTAGTGCTCTGATTTCAACAGATTGACCACCCTTGAATCCTGGCAAAGTGAATGAAGGGCTCCATCCACAAGTCCCACATACTTTGCAGGAATCGCTCCGTCTTAGCTCCTCCTTCAAGTTCTCCAGCTGCTTCTGCAAATGCCTGATGAGGGGACTGGCTTGACTCAAGCTGGCAGTGTCTGAACTAACTTCACGTGTGGCAAGTTCGAAGGGTTGGAGAACCTTGCACAAGATGGAAATCATTCTCCACTGCACTTGAGTCAGGTGCTTCCCCCTCCATTGCCTATATCATAGGTGGCTGTATAGGCTTTAATGGCCTTTTGCTGCTCCTCCATCCTCTGAAGCATATAGAGTGTTGAATTCCACCTTTTTACCACCTCTTGCTTCAGGTGATGGCAGGGCACGTTCAGGTGTGTTTGATGGCGCTCCAGTCTTCGGTACATGGTGGATGAATGCCGAAAGTGGCCTGCAATTTTCCGGGCCACCGACAGCATCTTCTGCACACCCCTGTCATTTTTTAAAAGATTCTGCACCACCAAATCCATTGTATGTGCAAAACATGGGACATGCTGGAATTTGCCCACATGTAATGCACGCACAATTTTGGTGGCTTTGTTTGATATCACAAATCCCCAGGAGAGTCTAATTGGGGTAAGCCATTGTGCGATGATGTCCCTCAGTTTCTGTAAGAGGTTGTCAGTGGTGTGCCTCTTACGGAAAGCGGTGATACATAGTGTAGCCTGCCTAGGAACGAGTTGGCGCTTGCGAGATGCTGCTACTGGTGCCGCTGCTGTTGTTGCTGCGGGAGGCCATACATCTACCCAGTGGGCTGTCACAGTAATATAGTCCTGAGACTGCCCTGTTTCACTTATCCACATGTCCGTGGTTAAGTGGACAGAGGGTACAACTGCATTTTGTAGGACACTGAGGACACTTTTCTGACGTCTCTGTACATTCTTGGTATCGCCTGCCTAGTGAAGTGGAACCTAGATGGGATTTGATACCGGGGACACAGTACCTCAAACAATTCTCTAAGTCCCACTGAACTAATGGCAGATACAGGACGCACATCTAACACCAACATAGCTGTCAAGGCCTCAGTTATCCGCTTTGAAAAGGATGACTACTGTCATATTTCATCTTCCTCACAAAGGACTGTTGGACAGTCAATTGCTTAGTTGAAGCCGTACAAGGGGTCTTCTGACTTCCCCTCTGGGATGATGATCGACTCCCAGCAGCAACAACAGCAGCGGCAGGAATCTCGGGTAGGAGAGGACTCCTCAGTCTTGCCAGTGACATGGCCTGCAGGACTACTGATGTTTCTGACTGAGGTTGAAGTTGACGTTGAGGGAGTTGGTGGTGTGACTTGCAGGAGCTTGGGAAGAGGAAGAAGGGATTTAGGTGTCAGTGGACTGCTTACGCTCTTACCCAAAGTTTCACAACTTGACACTGACTTCTGATGAATGCGCTGCAGGTGATATCATGAGGGAGGATGTTCCTAGGTGGTTAACGTCCTTACCCCTACTTATTACAGATTGACAGAGGCAACACACGGCTTCACACCTGTTGTCTGGATTTGTGGAGAAATAATTCTTCATCCCACGGACAACAGGTGTCTTCCCTGGTGCCTCATTTAAACAAACCACATCACCATCAGAATCCTCATTGTGAACTTCCTCCTCAGCGCCAGCAACACCCATATTCTCATCCTGGTGTACTTCAACAGTGACATCTTCAATTTGAATATTGTGGGTGCTCCTTCCATCACTTGCAGGGGGCATGCAAATGGTGGAAGGAGCCACCTCTTCCCATCCAGTGTTGGGAAGGTCAGGCATATCAACCGCCGACACACTTGGACTCTCCTTGGGGATTTGTGAAACCATCTTAGAACGCACAGTTCTTTTCTGTGCTTTTTCCATCTTAACTCTTATCATTTTTGTAGCGGGAGGATGAGGGCTTCCACCGTCATGTGAAGCTGAACCACTAGTCATGAACATAGGCCAGGGTATTAGCCGTTCCTTGCCACTCCGTGTCGTAAATGGCATATTGGCAAGTTTACATTTCTCCTCAGACCATTTCAATTTCTTTTTTTGGGGTCTTTTTACTGAACTTTGGCTTTTTGGATTTTACATGCCCTCTACTATGACATTGGACATCGGCCTTGGCAGACGGCGTTGATGGCATTTCATTGTGTATGTCATGACTAGTGGAGGCAGCTTCAGCATTAGGAGGAAGTGGTTCTTGATCTTTCCCTATTTTATCCTCCAACTTTTTGTTCTCCATTATTTTTCTGGAGTTAAACAACAATATACGGTACAGGAGAGTGTACCTCTACAACACACAAGGCAAACCCTGTGAAAATTATTTGGATTAAATATTAATAACTAGTGATGTGCACCGGAAATTTTTCGGGTTTTGGTTTTGGATTCGGTTCCGCGGCCGTGTTTTGGATTCGAACGCGTTTTGGCAAAACCTCCCTGAATTTTTTTTGGCAGATTCGGGTGTGTTTTGGATTCGGGTGTTTTTTTACAAAAACCCCTCAAAAAAAGCTTAAATCATAGAATTTGGGGGTCATTTTGATCCCATAGTATTATTAACCTCAATAACCATATTTTCCACTCATTTCCAGTCTATTCTGAACACCTCACAATATTATTTTTAGTCCTAAAATTTGCACCGAGGTCACTGGATGGCTAAGCTAAGCGACCCAAGTGGCTGACACAAACACCTGGCCCATCTAGGAGTGGCACTGCAGTGTCAGACATGATGGCAGATTTAAAAAACAGTCCCCAAACAGCACATGATGCAAAGAAAAAAAGAGGTGCAATGAGGTAGCTGTGTGACTAAGCTAAGCGACCCAAGTTGCCGACACAAACACCTGGCCCATCTAGGAGTGGAACTGCAGTGTCAGACAGGATGGCAGATTTAAAAAATAGTCCCCAAACAGCACATGATACAAAGAAAATAAGAGGTGCACCAAGGTTGCTGGATGGCTAACCTAAGCGACCCAAGTGGCCGACACAAACACTGGGCCCATCTAGGAGTGGCACTGCTGTTTTCTAGCGAGAGGATGAGTGCTTCCATCCTCATGTGAATCTGAACCACTAGCCATGAACATAGGCCAGGGCCTCAGCCGTTCCTTGCCACTTCGTGCCGTAAATGGCATATTGGCAAGTTTACGCTTCTCATCAGATGCTTTTTTAATTTTGATTTTTGGGTCATTTTACTGAACTTCTGTAGTATACTTGACGACACAGAGGTAGAGCAGTGGACTAATGTTCTGTACTGCTATATATATACTGGTGGTCAGCAAAATTCTGCACTTTCCTCCTACTATATATACTGCGCACAACTAAAATGCAGCACAGGTATGGATGGATAGTATACTTGACGACACAGAGGTAGGTAGAGCAGTGGACTACTGTACCATACTGCTATATATATATATACTGGTGGTCAGCAAAATTCTGCATTGTCCTCCTACTATATATACTGCGCACAACTAAAATGCAGCACAGGTATGGATGGATAGTATACTTGACGACACAGAGGTAGGTAGAGCAGTGGACTACTGTACCGTACTGATATAATACTGGTGGTCAGCAAAATTCTGCACTGTCCTCCTACTATATACTACAATGCAGCACAGATATGGAGCATTTTTCAGGCATAGAACGTAGATATTTTCAGCACATTGAGCACAGATATTTGCAAGCACACTGAGCACAGATATTTGCAGCACACTGAGCACAGATATTTGCAGCACACTGAACACAGAAACTGAGAGAACGCTGCACGTCCTCTCACTATCATCTCCAATGCATGAGTGAAAATGGCAGCGACGCACGGGTCTTTATATAGAATACGAATCTCGCGAGAATCCGACAGCGGGGTGATGATGTTCGGGCGCGCTCGGGTTAACCGAGCAAGGCGGGAAGATCCGAGTCTGCCTCGGAACCGTGTAAAATGGGTGAAGTTTCGGGGGGTTCGGATCTCGAGGAACCGAACCCGCTCATCGCTATTAATAACCCCTTTATTTGGAGTAAATAATATACAGCACAGGACAGCACCACTGAACTTATATGGCAGCACCATTGGACTGGATTTATACGGAATTATATGAATTTATATGGAATTATATGGCAGTATCACAGGAATTATATGGCAATATCACTGGAATTATACGGCAGTATCACTGGAATTATATGCCAGTATCACTGGAATTATACGCCAGTATCATAGGAATTATACGCCAGTATCACAGGAATTATACGCCAGTATCACAGCAATTATACGGTAGTATCACAGGAATTATAACGCAGTATCACGGGAATTATACAACAATATCACTGGAATTATACGGCAGTATCACGGGAATTATACGCCAATATCACAGGAATTATACGGCAGTATCACAGGAATTACACTGCAGTATCACAGGAATTATACGGCAATATCACTGGAATGGTACGCCAGTATCACTGGAATGGTACGTCAGTATCACTGGAATTATACGCCAATATCACTGGAATTATACGCCAGTATCACTGGAATTATACGCCAGCATCACGGGAATTATACAGCAGTATCACTGGAATTATACGCCAGTAACACTAGATATATGGCAGCAGAGGACACCAACACTGCGACTGGTCACTGGACTGATGCTGCACAAGACACTACCCCTGGTCTGATGCAAGACAACACAGCACCACTGAAAGGGACTTATACAGCTGCCCCAGATATATGGCAGCAGAGGACACCACCTCTGTGACTGGTCACTGGACTGATGTCGTATCTTGTGTGTTTTGGATTCTATGTAAGTTCCTCCCTCGTCATCGTAGTTGCTATTTCACACTGAAGGGTGGAGGGAGAGGGAGTGGGACAGGGCTGGAGGCTGGATATTTAAAAACAAAAAAAGACACCATTAGCAAGCATTTCAAAACAACCCATCAGGATGCCATCAGGCCACCTTTAGGGTGCTATTAGGAGTAGGAGTACTGTTAGCATTGTACATTTAATGGGTGTACTACGAATTCTCGGCTGTCGGGATCCTGGCGCCTATCATACCGGCAGGCGGAATGCCAGCAGTGGGATGAGTGCAAAAGAGCCCCTTGTGGGCTCGCTGCACTCGCCATGCTGCGGGCACGGTGGCGCGCTACTAGTGCCCTGCTATTTATTCTCCCACCAGGGGTGTCGTGGACACGACACCCCAAGAGGGAGAAAAGTTGTTGGTGTACCGGCGGTCAGGATTCCGGCGCCAGTATGCTGAGCGCCGTGATCCCAACAGCCGAAATAACGTGTGCCACCCCATTTAATCAGTGTCTTGGATTTCTGTGCCAGTTTGGTTTAACTGTATATGTTGTTTTGTACCAATCTTAACATTTCTGTAAACACAATTATTTATGTAGTTTTCAAATCTGCTAAATCACAGATTTCTTTGCTAACTTACAGTTTAGTGAATGCTATGTTAAAAGAGTTTTCTCAGCACAACAGCTGTAGGAATGTGGCAAACTAGAACCAATGGCTATTAAGGCACTGCTTATATAAATTCTACCTTGGGCAATAGCCTTGGAGAATTTATGTTAAACCACCCAACCCTGCATAAGAGAACATGCTTGATCCTGCAAGAGTTAAAGAAAAAATGCTTATAATTACTGTACACCATATGTCATGTGCAAACGTGATTTGTTTGAGCCAGCAGGTGTAGTCAACAGGTATTTAAATATACATATGGTCAATACTGAACTTGCATGCTAGAACAGGCTAGTGAGAATAATAATGTTGTAACATCTGCACTTACAGAACACTCTCCTAAAGCCTGGGACTTTGAAAAAATTACAAATTGCTTATTATAAATGCACCACTAATAAGCCTCACAAAAATACATGTAGATGTTTATGAATCTGCCAAACTGAAAATATTCAAAATAATTTACAAGAATAATTATTTATTTGTTAGACGTTATTTAAATAAACATATTGTATTTAGCAGCACATTACAATTAATGTTTTGTCCTTCATATAAGTCCCTTCCCCAATGGAGCTTACATAGTTGTTGAGGTTGAAAAAAGACCATTGTCTATCGAGTTCAACCTATAGTTCTATTCTATCAACTTAAATTTGTTTACAGTGGATATCCTTGGGTGTAGTATGGTATGCCGGCGGTCGGGCTCCCGGCGACCAGCGTACCGGCGCCGGGAGCCCGACCGCCGGCATACCGACAGTGTGGTGAGCGCAAATGAGCCCCTTGCGAGCTCGCTACGCATGCCACGCTATTTTATTCTCCCTCCAGGGGGGGGGGTCGTGGACCCCCACGAGGGAGAATAAGTGCCGGTATGCCAGCTGTCGGTATGCCGGCTGTCGAAATCCCGGCGGCGGTATACTGTGCGCCGGGATCCCGGCAGCCGGCATACTGAAGACCACCCGATATACTTGGATGCCATTTTCGGCTAAAAATGTATCTAAACCTATTTTGAACATCACAATAGATTCAGACATTACCACTTTCTCCAGCAGTGTGTTCTATAATCTAACCACCAGGGGTTAAAATAGGGGGGGAATGAGGTGGAACTGAGTTCCACCACCTGTAATGGTATGGGGAACAAGTTCCACCTCCTGCATTGCCCTGCACAGTAATTCCAACATAAAAGCCCACCCCATCACCTTTGTCCATCAATGATGCAGGCAGCGCTAGTGTTAATGATGAGCTGCAGCTACCTCCGCCTTCCTCAGGTCCTGGTGGATCCATGATCCTCCTCCATATACAGCCCACCTCTCCTGGTTTTCACACACTTTGTGTCTGTTGGACAGCATTCGTCCCCTCCTCAGATGCCAGTGGCTTCCTTTCCAGCATTGCGCATGTGATATCATGCTGTAACCACTACTGAAGTAAAGAAGAGTCATGAAGAGGAGATGGCTTTGTGCATCTTGAATACAAGATGAGATGGGGCTGAAGGGACAAGAGAGGTGGGGAAGCTGCTGGAGGGATAAAGGGCATGGAGCTGCTGGAGGGACACAGGTGGGGAGCTGAGTGACAGGCAGAGATGTGTATAATAAGCACTACTGTGGGCCATTAATGTATACGCACCACTTCTGTGGGCATTATTTGTATAAGCGGCACTACTGTGGTTATTATGCGTAAGGGGCACTACAACTGTGGGTATTATGTGTAAGGGGCACTACTACTGTGGGAATTGGATATAAGGGGCACTACCGAGTGGCATAACACAAATAAAGGGTAACATTGTGTAGCTCATCGTGAATAAAGGGTACTACTGAGTTACATAACAATAATAAGGGGCATTACTATGTGGTGTAGTTTGAATCAGGAGCACTACATGCAGTGTAATTTGAATAAGATTGTGCTACTCTGTGGACTCTGTCGTGCATGCCGACTAACGGGGACTATTCCCACTTGTGCCCCCTTTTCCCCCGGCGAGCATCTCGAAGCCAGGATCCCGGTGTCAGTATGGTGACCACCGGTCATACATACCCAAACCAGTCCATGTTATGTTGTACTAACATGTGACATCTTAACATCCAGCAGTAATTCCCAGACTCTGGTATCTATGCAGTATCCAGACATTAGTTTGTGACAGAACTTGAGTTTGCAATAACGTATCTGCTTGTATATTTATTGATCCAGTTGTTGGAAAGCGGAGGGACTCACTGGAAAACTGCACTCTATGGGCCTTATTCAGCTTCAGCTGTAAAATTGCAAATTCTCAAATCGGACAATTATTGGACGACTGTGCATGTACTGCAACTGCATTGCATGTGCACGAAGGCCTAAATTAGTTTGCAATGGGATCACAGGCCCAGCAAAGTGCTATCGCATCGCGATTGCCAGGAAGTGATATTTCTGGGAGGTTACATGGTGTTTATGGGGAGTGGTTGGGAAAATGCAGGGGGTGTTATGGCTGTTTTTGTAGCATGCATCTGCCATCAGCTGCGTTTGCTGCGATTAAAAACATGGTGCTGCTGCAACTGCAACCATGTATATCCTGCATATGCGTGTGTCAACCGGATGTTTTGATGGTACTCGATTCCTGCGTGTGCATCGCAATTATGCAAATAGATTGGTGGGCTTCTTTCACCTTTTCGGGTGGCTCTTCACATGCGTTTTTAGCAGAAATATTTCTGAGAAAATTGCAATTTCTGTTCCAATAGCGAACTAAACTGCATAAGGCCCTATGTTTCGAGAATGAATAAGTGGTATTGTCTGAAAAACTAGAAAAAAGTTGAGTATATACTGTACTTTCTTACTTTTATAACAAAGTGTAAGTTGATTTGTATAAATCCATTGGTTACATGTAGTAATAATTCACTTTGATCAGAAGAAACCCACAATAAACAGACATATTGTTGATCAGTCATGAATCATATTTAAATTAGAGATGAGCGGGTTCGGTTCTCCGAGATCTGAACCCCCCCAAATTTCACCTATTTTACACGGTTCCGAGGCAGCCTCGGATCTTCCCACCTTGCTCGGGTTAACCCGAACGAGCCCGAACGTCATCATCCCGCTGTCGGACTCTCGCGAGATTCGTATATACTATATAAAGAGCCGTGCGTCGCCGCCATTTTCACTCGTGCATTGGAGATTGAACGGAGAGGACGTTGCTGCGTTCTCTCCCTGAAAAACTCTGTATCTGTGCTCAGTGTGCTGCAAATATCTGTGCTCAGTGTGCTGCAAATATCTGTGCTTAGTGTGCTGCAAATATCTACATTCTCTGCCTGAAAACGCTCCATATCTGTGCTCAGTGTGCAGCATTGTGGGGACCACCAGTATATAATTATAGTAGTACAGTACAGTAGGCCATTGCTGTATCTTGCAGCTCTGTGTCAAGTATACTATCTCTGTGCTGCATTATTGTGAGCAGTATATAGTTGGACAGTGCAGCATTTTGGTGACCAGCAGTATACATATAGTACAGTACAGTAGGCCATTGCTGTATCTTGCAGCTCTGTGTCAAGTATACTATCTCTGTGCTGCATTATTGTGAACAGTATATAGTAGGACAGTGCAGTATTTTGGTGACCAGTAGTATACAAATAGTACAGTACAGTATGCCATTGCTATTGATATATTACTGGTTTATAAGTCCACACGTTAAAAAATGGAGAACAAAAATGTAGAGGGTAAAATAGGGAAAGATCAAGATCCACTTCCACATCGTGCTGAAGCTGCTGCCACTAGTCATGGCCGAGACAATGAAATGCTATCAACGTCATCTGCCAAGGCCGATGCCCAATGTCGTAGTAGAGAGCATGTAAAATCCAAAAGACAAAATTTCAGTAAAATGACACAAAAATCTAAATTAAAAGAGTCTGAGGAGAAGCGTAAACTTGCCAATATGCCATTTACGACACAGAGTGGCAAGGAACGGCTGAGGCCCTGGCCTATGTTCATGGCTAGTGGTTCAGCTTCACATGAGGATGGATGCACTCATCCTCCCGCTAGAAAAATTAAAAAACTTAAGCTGGCAAAAGCACAGCAAAGAACTGTGCGTTCTTCTAAATCACAAATCCCCAAGGAGAGTCCAATTGTGTCGGTTGCGATGCCTGACCTTCCCAACACTGGACAGGAAGATATGGTGCCTTCCACCATTTGCACGCCCCTGCAAGGACTGGAAGGAGCACCCACAGTCCAGTTCCTGATAGTCAAATTGAAGATGTCACTGTTGAAGTATACCAGGATGAGGATATGGGTGTTGCTGGCGCTGAGGAGGAAATTGACAAGGAGGATTCTGATGGTGAGGTGGTTTGTTTAAGTCAGGCACCCGGGGAGACACCTGTTGTCCGTGGGATGAATATGACCATTGACATGCCTGGTCAAGTTACAAAAAAAAATCACCTCTTCGGTGTGGAATTATTTTAACAGAAATGCGGACAACAGGTGTCAAGCCGTGTGTTGCCTTTGTCAAGCTGTAATAAGTAAGGGTATGGACGTTAACCACCTAGGAACATCCTCCCTTATACGTCACCTGGAGCGCATTCATCAAAAGTCATTGACAAGTTCAAAAACTTTGGGTGACAGCGGAAGCAGTCCACTGACAACTAAATCCCTTAGTGTCAATTTCCTCCTTAGACAGGAACGCCAAAAGTCCTGCAGGCCTTGTCAATGGCAAGTCTGACGAGTCCTCTCCTAACTGGGATTCCTCCGATGGATCCTTGAGTGTAACGCCTACTGCTGCTGGTGCTGCTGTTATTGCTGCTGGCAGTCGATTGTCGATTGTCATCCCAGAAGGGAAGTCGGAAGACCACTTGTACTACTTCCAGTAAGCAATTGACTGTCCAACAGTCCTTTGCGAGGAAGATGAAATATCACAGCAGTCATCCTGCTGCAAAGCGGATATCTCAGGCCTTGGCAGCTGTGTTGGTGTTAATCGTGTGTCCGGTATCCACCATTAATTCACAAGGAATTAGAGAATTTCTTGAGGTAGTGTGTCCCCGGTACCAAATACCATCTAGGTTCCACTTCTCTATGCAGGCGATACCGAGAATGTACACAGACGTCAGAAAAAGAGTCACTAGTGTCCTAAAAAATGCAGTTGTACCGGACATGTGGACAAGTGGAGCAGGGCAGACTCAGGACTATATGACTATGACAGCCCACTGGGTAGATGTATTGCCTCCCACAGCAACAACAGCAGCGGCGGCACCAGTAGCAGCATCTCGCAAACGCCAACTCATTCCTACGCAGGGTACGCTTTGTATCACCGCTTTCCATAAGAGGCACACAGCTGACAACCTCTTATGGAAACTGAGGAACATCATCGCAGAATGGCTTACCCCAATTGGACTCTCCTGGGGATTTGTGACATCGGACAACACAACCAATATTGTGCGTGCATTACATGTGGGCAAATTCCAGCACGTCCCATGTTTTGCACATACATTGAATTTGGTGGTGCAGAATTTTTAAAAAACGACAGGGGCATGCAAGAGAGGCTGTTGGTGGCCCGAAGAATTGCGGGCCACTTTCGGCATTCAGCCACCGCGTGCCGAAGACTGGAGCACCAGCAAACACTCCTGAACCTGCCCTGCCATCATCTGAAGCAAGAGGTGGTAACAAGGTGGAATTCAACCCTCTGTATGCTTCAGAGGATAGAGGAGCATGCAAAAACCCATTCAAGCCTATACATCTGCCTACGATATAGGCAAAGCAGGGGGAATGCACCTGACTCAAGTGCAGTGGAGAATGATTTCAATGTTGTGCAAGGTTCTGCAACCCTTTGAACTTGCCACACGTGAAGTCAGTTCAGACACTGCCAGCCTGAGTCACGTCATTCCCCTCATCAGGCTTTTGCAGAAGCAGCTGGAGAGATTGAAGGAGGAGCTAAAATGGAGCGATTCAACTACGCATGTGGGACTTGTGGATGGAGCCCTTAATTCACTTAACCAGGATTCACGGGTGGTCAATCTGTTGAAATCAGAGCACTACATTTTGGCCACCGTGCTCGATCCCAGGTTTAAAGCCTACGTTGTATCTCTCTTTCCAGCTGACACAAGTCTGCACATGTTCAAAGACCTGCTGGTGAGACACTTGTCAAGTCAAGCGGAACGTGACCCATCAACAGCTCCTCCTTCACATTCTTCCGCAACTGGGGCTGCGAGGAAAAGGCTAAGAATTCCGAGCCCAACCACTGGCGGTGATGCAGGGCAGTCTGGAGTGAGTGCTGACATCTGGTCTGGACTGAAGTACCTGCTAACGATTACTGACATGTCGTCTACTGTCACTGCATATGATTCTGTCACCATTGAAAGAATAGTGGAGGATTATATGAGTGACAGCATCCAAGTAGGCACTTCAGACAGTCCGTATGTATACTGGCAGGAAAAAGAGGCAATTTGGAGGCCCTTGCGCAAACTGGCTTTATTTTACCTAAGTTGCCCCCCCTCCAGTGTGTACTCCGAAAGAGTGTTTAGTGCAGCCGGTCACCTTGTCAGCAATCGACATACGAGGTTACTTCCAGAAAATGTGGAGAAGATGATATTCATCAATATGAATTATAATCAATTCTTCCGTGGAGACATTCACCAGCAATTGCCTCCAGAAAGTACACGGGGACCTGTGATGGTGGATTCCAGTGCGGACGAATTAATACTCTGTGAGGAGGGGGATGTACACAGTGAAAGAAGTGAGGAATCAGACCATGAGGAGGAGGTGGACATCTTGCCTCGGTAGAGCCAGTTTGTGCAAGGAGAGATTGATTGCTTCATTTTTGGTGGGGGCCCAAACCAACCAGTCATTTCAGCCACAGTCGTGTGGCAGACCCTGTGGCTGAAATGATGGGTTTGTTAAAATCTGCATGTCCTGTTTATACAACATAAGGGTGGGTGGGAGATCCCAAGGACAATTTCATCTTGCACCTCCTTTTTTTTTTAAATCTCTGCATCATGTGATGTTTGGGGCTAATTTTTTTAAGTGCCATCGTGTCTGACACTGCAGTGCCACTCCTAGATGGGCCAGGTGTTTGTGCCGCCCACTTGGGTCGCTTTGCTTAGTCATCCAGCGACCTCGTTGCAAATTTTAGGACAAAAAATAATATTGTGAGGTGTTCAGAATAGACTGGAAATGAGTGGAAATTATGGTTATTGAGGTTAATAATACTATGGGATCAAAATTACCCCCAAATTCTATGATTTAAGCTGTTTTTGAGGGTTTTTTTTTTTTTTAAACCACCCGAATCCAAAACACACCCGAATCCGACAAAAAAAATTCAGGGAGGTTTTGCCAAAATGCGTCCGAATCCAAAACACGGCCGCGGAACCGAATCCAAAACCAAAACACAAAACCCGAAAAATTTCCGGTGCACATCTCTAATTTAAATGTACAGTATTGTTTCTAAAGTGTATTTTTATGGTGGTTGGTCTTATGTACTATGCTGATCCCATAATAAGGCAGCTTGGTAAATGACAGATATACTGTATACAGTAGGCTATGTGTTATATTAGCTTATCTGCTTACTATATTGATTGTGAGAAACATTAGTGGATAATAATCTTGCCTTGTTTACTCTGCCTCAAAGTAATAACAATACTTTAGGGGGATGACATTAAAATGAAGCCGTATAAAAGATCAGTCACTCACAAAGTACACTTGAGTCCATAGCCCAGTTGGGTCTTAGATCTCGTTTCTGTTTTCAAGGAAAGATGCTATTGATACTGGCTAAAGTCTGTTTGTGCAGCCAGAACATTCTGGTTTCTGATTTCAAATTTCCAGGATCACCATAGCAGTAGAAACAGGTTTCTTTGGACAATACTCTTCAGGTTTTCTTTAGAGATGAGCTTCTAAGGCACTCAAAATGCTCTGAACTCCTGGGATCAAGTCCACCTATTTTCGCCAGACTCAGATCCCACTTTGAGGTCATACTACATCCTCCCAGCATCGGATTCTCTCGGAATTTGGATTCTATATAAGGTGCCACGGCCGGAACACGTTACCATTTCACTCACACATGCTGCTGAATGCTGTGCTGCACCCTGCTGTATTAGCTGTGCTGAGTAGTTAGCCTGTACACAGCCCTGACAACAAGCATTGCACACCCCTGGTCTGGCATTACACACCACTGGCTCCACTGGAAATCCTGGAATTATACACCCCTGGCAATACACACCCCCTGGCATTACACACCCCAGGCAACTAGCATTACCTCTGAGCTCTGACAACAAGCATTACCCCTGACAGTGAGCATTACACACCCCTGGCAAAGAGCATTACCCCTGGCAATGAGCATGACACCCATCCCAGAACATGAAACCCATGGCAATGAACATGGATCCCAGAGCATGAAACCCCTGGCAATGAACATGACACCCAGCTCATGAAATCCTTGACAAAAAGCTGTTAATTTAAAAATAACTAGTATTGTAGGGTATAATGTATCACGTCATTGCAGTGTGTGGCATAATATGGTGCAAGGGACATAACTGTGTGGGGCTTAAGAAAGTGGAGTTTTTTCCCCCCATGGTGGCTGAGGTCTGTTGGTGCATGGTCAAAAACTGGGGTGTAAGGTAGTCTTTTCCTGCGAGACCAAGCCCATTTTTAGCTAGACCATGGCCATTTTAGCAAGGCCATGCCCCCTCACCGGGGGTAGAATTTGTGTTTTTTATATTTATGAGGGGGGTTGCTTTTTTGAATGGTTGATTGGGGGGGGTGCATTTTTAAATCTTGCACTGGAAGCCAAATTGGCTAGAAACAGCCCTGCAGCTGTCTATAGGGGCACGCTGTGTGGTAAATTGTACTGAATTATGCACTTTACCTTAGTCTGCTTTGTTCATGTGCACCTATAAGCACTGTGATTTCATGCAGTTTGAACCGAGCTGCAACTTCAAAAACATAAACATAATAAAAAAATATCGTTAAGTTCTATTTTTTGTTTTGTTTGGTTTGCTTTGCTTTCCCCTAGTATACTTTGTTCATGTGCATCTATAATCCCTAAGACTCCATGCTGTTTGAACTGAGCTGCAAGTTCAAAAACAGAGACAAAATATAGATGTACTGTTTGTACTGTTTGGTACTTAGTTTGAACTGAGCTGTGAATTCAAAAATAAAAAATATATGTAGATTTATTGTTTAGAATGTTCTGTGCACTGTACACCAGTACTCTGTGGCAATGTTTCATAGATGTGCTACAGTATAAACTGACGTGTGTTTGTGCTGCTGCTCTGTTGCTTAGTAACCAGCTAGCTCACAACAACCTTTGGCCAATATTGGTGAATCAGAATCAGCTTTATTGGCCAGGTATACTTGCGTATACTAGGAATTTGTCTTCAGTTTGCTATACAGTAGCCAAGTAGATAACAGATAAGCAAGTGGGGCAAGTAAAGTCATACAGATAGGAATACCGTAGGGACACAAGTGAGTTACATGTACGTGTAGTCAGTCAATGTTCAGGAGCTCTGGACAGGTACAGGTCCTAGACTGAGGGATGGTTGGCCCGATGATCTTCTCTGCAGTCCTGACCACCTTTTGGAGTCTGCATCTGTCCCTCGTGCTGGCAAAGCCGTACCATATCATTATAGAGAAGCACAGTGCCGACTCCACAATCGCATGGAAGAGGAGCAGAAGCTTCTGTGGGATGTTGAACTTCCTTAGTTGCCTGAGGTGGAACAACCTCTGCTGAGGGCCCCTGTACTAATGGATCGCGCTTGAGAGGTGAATTCCCGAACTTTCACCACCTGTGTCCTATCTATCAGGAAGTCTTCTATCCAGGAACAAGTAGCTTCTGGGACCCCTAGGCGAAGTAATTTGGGGAGGAGGATGATGGGGACAATTGTATTGAAGGCCGAGATTAAATCGACAGTCAGGACCCTCGCGTAGGTACCGGGAATGTCTAGGTGCTGTAGAATGTAGTGCAGGACAAGGTTTACTGCATCCTCGACAGACCAATTTGATCGATAGGCAAACTGTAGGGGGTCCAGTATGGGGCAGTCACAGTTTTCAGGTGATTCAAAACCAGACACTCGAACGTTCACATGAAAACAATATGGTGAGCTGTTAGGTGGTCAAAATTGACTGGAAATGACAGAAAATTGATGTTATTGAGGTTAATAATACTGTAGGAACCAAAGAGGACCAAATTATCTGATGTTATGCTTCATTTTTGAAAAAAAAAAAATGCAAATCCAGTCACAATGGTTTTTCAAATACAAATCCTAAACCGGACAACACAGCAGAGCTAAATTCAAATCCACATCCGGCAAAAATGGTCCGATGCACATCTCTAGTTTTCTTGAAAGAGCACACTTTATTCCAGATGATGTAAATTCTAACAAAATAATTGCTAAACTGAAATTTGTTTCCATATCTGCTACTGTCTACCTGATGTCCTCAGTATCCGCACTGTGACAGCTATTAGTGATATGGGTATGTAGTCTGCGATCATACAGTAGCCTTGCACTGTGGTTGGTCAGTGAATCCAGGCAGCACAGATGTCTCTAAATGCACCCAATATTTTTTCATCATATGGTGTGATATATATGATGCATTATAATGTACTTTGTTGCAAAATTGTATCACTTTTATGACAGCAAATGGCACTCTTCTGAAAATGTACGACACATATTTTAAAAAGGCTTCATCATAAAAGTGATGTCAACAGTAGAATCCCCCCCCCCCCAAATAAAAATCTCACATCACAGCCTTGCAATCAATTCCGAAAGTGGCATCACTTGCGACCGAGCAGGGACAAAAGTGTAGTCGGTGATTAGTACAGTATAGAGGCCCTGCAGTATGGCTTGCATACATGTTCCTGATTATACAACAAGCTTCACAAATTTCTACAAAACCAACACTAGACAACAACACTGTCACATGTGTGCTAATGCAGCATGGTGTTAAAGTGAACACTGCAGAATTGCTTACTGTTCTGTGTGACATGGAGACTGTAACAAAACATATAGTAACTGAGAGACAGTACTGTTTCTTCAGTGTATGTTGGAATCAGCTTTGAGGGGCTGGAGTTTGTGATCTCAACAGCTTTGTGGCAGCCATGGTGCCAAAACGGATTCAGTGAAGCAATGTTTCACACTAGGCAGGATATTTAAAATCAGCATGGATCTGCCAGTCAAGAGCACTCAAACCTCACCTTCCAATCCTGAGTAGTTTCTCATTCAGCATGACTTCGCTACATACAATAGTCATGCAGCATGAAGTCTTGTCTACTAATAAACAATAAAACCTCCCTTTTCTAAGGCTGGGTACACACCATCATGATTTTGTAGCCCCTTAACTCATGCTGACAATGGGGGTTATATAGGTGTAAGTATATTGTAAATTTCTGTGATGCTATGTAAAGGTAAAGATAAATGAATTGTATATATGTATGCATTTGCATAATACAACCACACAGTATGCAGGGATATTGCACGTAGGGGCAGTTGGAGAGAAGTTTCTGGAGACTGACCCTCACGCCGGAGGTGCTGTGGTGTGCGGGAGAGGAGAGAGACAGTTGACCGGGAGAGTGAGAGCGCCGAGTATGATGCAGCGGAGAGGAGTAGCTGACGGGAGCCCCGGAGCGCTACGACGGTGAGAACAGAAAGCAGCATTACAGTACGCGGACTGATGGGGTCCCGGATCGCTGCCGAGGTGAGAACGGAGAGCAGCCTTACCGAAAGCGGGCTGACTGGATCCCGGATAGCTGCAGCAGCGAGGAGGGAGATCGGCATTGCAGGACGCTGCACAGTCGGAAGAGAGCGGAGGCAGGAGGGCCGGAAAAAGATGGGGAGGCACCCTCAGATCTGATAATTCCCCTTGGTGATAGGAGCAGCCCAACCAGTGCCGCCTAGCAGGAGGAGTTGGGGGAGGATCAGCCGACAGCGTCCCCTCCCATATCAAAGTGATTGACATGCCTTGTATTATGATGTCAGCCCTGAACACAGCATAGATCCCCTCATAACTGTAGATAAGCCTCAAAACCTCAAGATAGATACATTCTCGAGGTTATCAGTATACATGAACTGCACCCAAGGGACTGCATAATGGATCTCAGTATATACCGCACTCAGAGACTGTTGGATGGCATGTAGCACCGTCAGTTAGTATAACGCACCAGTCAGCAAGATAAAATGAACATTACTATGCTTTGACCCAGGAGTGTCAGCATAAGTTACCCTCCTACTGCATATACCCTATTGACATGAACCTACACATCCGTACAAGCAAGGCGGATAGTTGTGTTTAAAGGATAATCAACAGTATATCCAGGTGAGGAGATACAGTCGTAGTGATTTGTTCAGGACATTTAGTATCATCATTCTCTGGAGCTCAGATACTACTATTGCTTCAGTGTCTCTCACGAGTAGTCACACAGTATAAGGATGAAATATAGTATTACTGGGCTGGCTACCCCCTATCACCACCCCATTTTCAAGGGAGAGAGATTGAGGGACAAGGGGTGAGAGAGGTCGAGGTACACCCGGTACCTTGTCTCCTGAACATTACAGATTGAGGGCATATACTGTTTGGGGACACTCCACAGTGTATACGGCTGAGTCAAACTGTGGTTTATTTGGACTAATACTGAGCACGTGATCCAGATTAGATAGTGATCGGGATCCTGTCCACACACTCCATTACTGGATAATATTACATTGGGCCCCAACTGTGCACCAACGAAGTACTCAGGTCGACCATTAAGGGTGATAATTTTAAGGGACTACCAGAATGACACTACGGTAGGAGAAGTACATAGGTTGCTAGTATTAATTGATGCATCAACTTTTTTTGACAACCGGTTTAGGATTCTTTTTTTTTGTAATGCATGCATATAGTCGTTGTATTATATAGTAACTATTAAGAAGTAAAGTAATAAGTGTGTGGATAATACCTGCTTTAAAATATTTACTGAGGGATAAGTAAAAAACAAGAAAGAAACAAAGTGGTTGAGTGTTATTTACAAGCAATACTTGTATTCATACTTACTGATACGATACCAGTGGAAGGGACTCCAGTTGAATGTGTCACGGGAGGATCTGAAACAACAAAAGAAGAACCAGCGGTGCAGGTATGAGTTTTATTGTAATCTGAGGAAGGGTACCTGTATATATTCTTCACAGGCTTTCCCAAGCAAGCCTAAACTAAACCAGTGCTTGGGTGGAGGCACTCATTGATTGAAACAGTTTAAATAATACCATCATCAACAGTAACGAATTGAGGAGGGTTACAATTTGATCGTGGACCCACTGTTACGCCAACAGTGCAGCCGACCAAGGTAAGCATGTACACCTACAAATTAGCTGCTCAGTGTGCAAGTGTGCAGGCGGTCAGTGGACTGCCTGTATTCACAACCAGATGCTCCAGTAAATCTGAATGACTATTGGCTGATCTGCACAGATTTTATAGTTGACAAGGTTATGGATATGCACAGGTATGTCTGCTGCTGCTACTCTGACCATGATGACATCATCATTACAGTATTCCCGGCTGGATGTGCAGTCCCACCGTGGGAATGGCATTGATTAACTGCTGGGTGACTCCTTTATAAGGTAAGATAGTAATGGTACTCTCAGTTTTCCTGATGAAAATGCCTGATTAAAGTGGCATTGAAATGTTGAACTTATACTGTAGTTGCCTGAGACCTCGTTCCTATGCTTGGAGTGCCGTACCTATGCCGCTGTATATTTACCCTGTGTGAAGGCAATCAGCTAAGTACATATGCAAACCTTAGGTGTGGCGGTACCTGTTGCTTGTTGTATATGATGATAAGAATAGCTACCTGATCATTAATGAGGGCACCCCTCCTGCAGTTTATTGTTATGCATCAGTGAATCACATATGCATTTGTTGACTACCTACCGTAGTTTTGGATGCATATACATGTGCTAGACTCAAATGATTTTGAAACTGTTCAGTGGAATGCTACACTATTGCATTATAGCACTTTCAAGTTTGTTATTGAGCATTGTGCACTTTCTGATTTAACGTGGATGATATTAACTGTAATGATGCTGCTAGTGGCTATAACCACACTCCTTACTCTATTGAGGATGTACACTCCTCAGAAATTGATGCTGAAGACATTTTAGACAATGCTGATTTGAACCCTCCTAGCTTGAGAACACTTACCGTTATTTGTTAAAATATAAGAAAAAGGAAATAGACTACTTTTATCAAGTGACTATATATTACAGGGTTAAAAAAATTCTCTGATGACTAAGAGTCAAGAATTACCCTACTATTGGGAGGCATGATCCGCAGTTTTGCAGGCAATGGGTAGCCACCCTTAACAAATGCTCTTTTGATCTCATGCTTTTGATGATTGAGCACTCCACTAAAGAGGTCAATAACCTTAAAGAGAAAATATAAGCTTTTGAATCCATTAATAAAGCAAGTCTAGAGAATGACCTCAACACTAATTGGTATGACAAGCTCAATAGCCAATTGCAGACATATAAGCGTGATCTTGTGAACTTTAAACAGGAAAAATGAAGTGAAGTCGATGTGGAGTATGAATATAATAATACAGTATTTCATTGGATCACACATGGCCGGATTAAGGGAGGGGTGACAGGGGCGGCCGTCCAGGAGCCTCCACACATTAGTGGCCCCCACACAGGGTTGTGCTGACTTGCTGAGACGTGCAGGGATGTACGATGCCAGCCACCGCTGCGGCTGTCCAGGAGCCTCCACACATTAGTGGCCCCCCACACAGGGTTGTGCTAACTTGCTGAGACGTGCAGGGATGTACGATGCCAGCCACCGCTGCGCCTGTCAATCTATATGACAGGCAGCGGCACTGGTGCACACATTAAGGGCCCCCACACAGTGACTTGCTACCTGGCTGGGAGTGTGGGGATGTCCGATGCCAGCTGCCGCTGTGCCTGTCAAACTATATGACAAGCAGCGGCGCCGGAGACCCATGCGGCGCGGCTCTATTCTTCAGTCCCCCTCTCCACACCTCCACACTGCTTCGTTCTGTCATCACTGTCAAGTCACAGGCAGAACCAAAGGGGACGGTGGGAGAGGTTGGTTCATGCGGGCCCTTTTGTCTTTTCTGGCAGTTTGAAGGGCAAGGGCTGGAGTGTGAAGGCACACAGCCAGGCAGCTGCTCCATGACGTTTAGGTATTGTGCGTGTGTGTTTTGTTGGGAGGCCCTACACCTTTGTTCCCCCTGGCCCCCACCATCCTTAATCTGGCCCTGGGACCACATCTTAAAAAAGTAAGGAGCAGAGGAAAGCTTTCTTCTGACTTAACAGGAAATGATTTGATGACAATACAGTTTCCTCTAATGAAGTCATATCCTCAACGAGTGAACCTGAACAGCTTTGTGGTATGAGGATCAGCCAATGCCATTAGTACAACAAGGTCAAAAGAAAGAGGAGGGAGTGGAGGTACACCAGGTGTGGTGGACAACCCAACACAGAGGTTTGGCTAACCATTACAGAGTACATGTTATGTGCCCCTTGGTAAATGTATAATAAACCAAATTCTTGTGAAGTATAATGTAACATATGTATAATGCATAATTCAATGCACTAGGATAGGGTTTGGAACCTGATCCCTAGAAGAGGAGGGGGGCCCACAGGCAGTGGGGCCCACCGGTGGTGTCCCCTGTTCCTCTGTGGGCCAGTCCGGCCCTGCTTCTATGAAAGTTGAAAGAACTACTGTACCTAAGACAGGAGGAGAGACGTGGCTCTTTAATATTGGTGTTAATAGCCTCTTTACGGTCATACCGTATGACATGGGCCATAAGGCATTATATGGCTTTTTACAGTACAATGCACTTCATGATGGCCCTGATTTATGTTTTATCTTGGACTTATTATGTTTGATTTTTTTCTTTATTATGGCAAATTTTACTTGCATGGAGTTGGCTGGTTAATGGTGTGACTAGTAGTAGTCGTTATTCTAAAGAATCTGATAGAAAAAAAAACTGTTACATTTTGCTAGCTCCCATCCAAAATCCTTAGTTAGGGCCGGGGCAAATGCAAGATTCATGGAGGGAGGTTTCCAAATGTTTGATTTTAGAGCAATTGTTACCAGTCCATGAAGGATGCATAATTAGCATGTAACAAGCTACAATCTGCCCCAAAGTGCAGTGTATATAATACAGTACTTCAGACATACGCAGGCCCAAAGATCACACTAAACCACTTACCAGATTCTCTCTCTGGTGCGATCTCAGATCCACAGACACACACACAACAGACTTGGTCGGAAAATTGTCTGCCACCGTGCATGTGCAGAACCTCTATTTCGCACTGTATACTGCATGTAATGGCTGCTGGGAAGGGGGGTTTCAGGGCAACTGGTACCCCCCTGCATTTGCCTATGCTCTTGCTTTCTCTTCTCTCTCTCTCTTTCTCTCTCTCTCTTTCAAGGGTTGGGTTGACTCCCTCACCACTTTAATGTGATTACTGTTCTGTTGGGTCTTTGTGACTGGATAACTGTCTAGATGCGATAAATGGGCACCTTATGATAAATTGTCCCTCTTACCATGAGACCCCCCCCCCCTTTCCAGAGAGCGCAGGCACCAAGAACACCTCCACCCCTCCATGGACAGCAAAGATACCAAGATCACCCCACCCCAGCACACCCTCCCCTCCAGGCAGCTCAGGCATTAAGATCACCCCCACCAGCAGCACCCCCCCCTTCCCATAGACAGACCACACAGCCACCCCACAGTTATCCCTCACCATTTCATCCCTCCTTCTCCCCTCAGTCCCTGCGCTCATGTTGCATACTTTACCGAATACTGGTGCCGCGTCCACCCGTAGCCTGTCCCTCACATATACAGAGACTCTATGCTGTGCCCTGGCCGGTAGTGATTGAACACACCAGTGACAGGGCCGATGAAATGCGCCTCGTTCTCACCTCTCAGCATCTCAGCCTGAGAGGAGCTGCAGTTCTTCCTACTTTGCCAGCAGCCAGCCTCTCAGTGGAATACAACAGTGGCACAGTGAGTCACACTGCGTCTGGCTGAGCTCTAACTGTACCAGCTGATGCGCGATGGATCAGCGGCCGGGGGGGGGGTTATAGGTACTCAGAAACCTCCTCTGCATGTGCATATGTAAGGGGTCACCCTTTCTTACAATTACTATGCATTTAGTAAATTACATCAAACCCTATCCTAGCTGACTGACAGATGGATGAGATGATCATACATTTTTAAACAAGGGTTACCACCTCAAAGTGCTCCTTGAGGCTAAGGAAAGGGTACTGTAAAATAATTAGGACCAACCACGCTCACATTCTTCTACCAAGATTATGACCTCATTTCTACCATGGGTTAACTAACGCAACCAGGCTAGCAGCCAAATGCAAAAATCTAAACAACTTTGGCCTATGATCCAATCTGATCCAGAACTTAATCTTAATTAAACTAAAGTTATGCTATGTTACACCAGAGGTCGAAGTTTGCTGTATATTTTGGTCAGGACAGATATTACCGATATGATGGGGTAATTCAGACCTGATCACTAGGGTGCGTTTTTTTGCATCCCTGCGATCAGGTAGTTGCCGCCTACAGGGGGAGGGTATTGTATTAGCTGTGTGCAGGTGTGCAATCGCTTTTGTAGCAGAACTGCACATACATCAGTTTGTGCAGTTTCTGCTCAGCCCAAGACTTATTCAGTCGCTGCGATGATAGGGGCCGGAGCTGATGTCAGAAACCCTCCCTCCAAACACTTGGTCCCTACTGCATTTTCCTGGACACTCCTCTAAAATGGTCAGTTGCCATCCAAAAACGGCCTCTTCCTTTCAGTCACCTTGTGATCGCCTGTGCGATCACTTTTCTCGCACCATCCAGTCGCTATGCACCGATGCCCAGTCAAGTTGTCCGACACGCCGGCGCATTGCAGTGCATACGCATGCCCAGTACGTACCTGATCACCTGCTGTGCAAAAATGCAAAGCAGTGATCAGGTCTGAATTACCAGCCATGAGTTCCCTCTGTGCTACTGGCCCTAAACCCCGCAAAATGGCATGTGTCCGCTGCACCTGCACTACTTTCCAATTTTATCACCCAGGTGAAACATTTTATCACCCTTTGCAGGGAAGAAATATTTTTTTCAGATTCTAATTTACTTGTAATACCAGATTCACAGTGTTTCAGATTATTCACAGTGTATAACATTATTTTACTGTGTGGCATGTCTTACAGTGGTAAAATGGAAAGGACATTTAAAGAGTGCATGACTGTGCACCATTCTGTTATAAGAAAGGCACTCAAATATTTATCTACATGTTTTAGGATTTATATATATATATATATATATATATATACATATATACACACACAAACAAATATAGAAAACCACAGCACTCGCCACCCCAGAAGCGTGGGGTGCAGCGTCTGCACTCACCACTCATAGGGTGGGGGGCATGCAGCCCATGGCCACCTACCCAAATACATACAAACAGGAAATTCATCACTCACCATAGCAAGCTCACTTGTCCTCACAACATCAATAAATAAATGATGGGGGTTTAGTTAGTGAATTGGCCAATGCACGGAAGCCTGCAAACTGATCGCCAAGGTACCCAACCTTCTTGCAGGTCCTACGCTATCACAAAGTCTTAAAAATTAAAACCAGGCAACTGTATCACACATAATATAACTGCAAATATGCCCACTAGGTTTCAGGTATACCTGCCACATATCTTATGGCTTTTAAAGGTACACTAGTCACCTGACACTGGCTGATAAATTACTAAGGAGCAGCTGACACAGGTTTAGAACAAATGAGTTTACAGAAGGGTGCATGAAAAGGCCTGTGGCCACAGTTAACAAGAGTTAACCAAAGATTAACCCCGCAATATACAAACAAATATAGAAAACCACAGCACTCGCCACCCCAGAAGCGGGGTGCAGCGTCCACACTCGCCACTCATAGGGTGGGGTGCATGCAGCCCATGGCCACCTACCCAAATACATACAAACAGGAAATTCAGCACTCACCATACCAAGCTCACTTGTCCTCACAACATCAATAAATAAATGATGGGGGTTTAGTTAGTGAATTGGCCAATGCACGGAAGCCTGCAAACTGATCGCCAAGGTACCCCACCTTCATGCAGGTCCTACACCATCACAGAGTCTTAAAAATTAAAACCTGGCAACTGTATCACACATAATATAACTGCACATATGCCCACTAGGTTTAAGGTATACCTGCCACATATCTTATGGCTTTTAAAGGTACACTAGTCACCTGACACTGGCTGATAAATTACTAAGGAGCAGCTGACACAGGTTTAAACCTGTGTCAGCTGCTCCTTAGTAATAGTGTAGGACCTGAAAGAAGGTGGGGTACCTTGGCGAGCGGTTTGCAGGCTCCCGTGCATTGGCCAATTCACTAACTAAACCCCCATCATTTATTTATTGATGTTGTGAGGACAAGTGAGCTTGCTATGGTGAGTGCTGAATTTCCTGTTTGTTTGTATGTATATATATATATATATATATATATATATAGACAAATTGTAGAATGCGGCACTCAGGAATAAATACAGCATAGGCAAATTTCGTATCAACGTTTCAATCTTATTAGATTGTCTTCAGGATACAAGCACTAGTATCTTGTATCCTGAAGACAATCTAATAAGATTGAAACGTTGATACGAAATTTGCCTATGCTGTATTTATTCCTGAGTGCCGCATTCTACAATTTGTCTACATTCACCTTTATGAGGGCACTGGGACCAGTTATCCACTGGAATAGGAGTGCCGGTCACATGATCGTATATATATATATATATATATATATATATATATATATAATGTCTTATTCCTGCCATGTTTACCATACTGTATGTTTACAGGGTTTAGCTTCCTGCTGTTATTATGTCTTTGTATATTTGTATATATCTATTGTTTTTTCAGTTGTCATGGTGATGGATATGCACTGATGTTTCATCACCTGGCGTAGGTGTACGCTGAGCGTGATGATATCATCATTATGGTATCCCCAGCTGGGTGTGCAGTCCTGCTCTGGGAATGGTGCCGACTCACTTCTGGGTGACTCCAGGGTTGGACTGCCCACAGGGGAACAGGGAAAACCACTGGTGGGCCCCGCTGCCTGGGGCCCCCACCTCCTCTAGGGAATCAGGTTCCAGACTGTGCACTTGAATTATACATTATACATATATTACCGTATATTGCACAGGGCTATGGTGTATTCTCTACAGTGCATTTCAGTTATTAATCTGGTACATTATAATGCATGCACTAGCAGTCCATGCACTCTTTAATGGTTAGCCAAGACTCTGAAGTTTGGCCACACCCCTAAACATGGGCCCCTAAAAATGCATCCCACCGGTGGGCCATTTATGCTTCAGTCTGACACTGGGTGACTCCTTTATAAAGTAAGATTGTAATGGTACACATTTATTCTGATGAATATGCCAGATTAAAGTGGCATTGAAACATTTACCTTATAGCTGCCTGAGACCTCACCCTACGCTTGAAGTGCCACACATATGCTCTGCTGTATAAAAGCAGTAAAATTGTGTTTGAGGTCAGGTATATATGTCCAATATTTCTGTCCTATGAGTTTAAAAGCCCTTGAAAAGGTCTGTTTCTTCCAAGCATATTTAATTAGGAACGGCTAATTGATGCTAGTTCCTAGTATGTGCTAGCGCCAGGCCCACAACAGGCTACCTGGGTCAAAGTTCTGGCTAGCATACTGTACACAAATGAAAGGTTTGACTGGGACCCTAACCCCCTAGTATGTCTTCTGGGATTCAGTGTTACCACTCAGTGAAATTTTCTTTAAAATCCATCTAGTGGAAGGCCCCGAAAAGTCTCACTTGGTCACAGTTCTTTGTGGGGCATTCCTCCGTGGGCTCTGAATGACCCCAATAGCCTGGTATGTGTTCTGGGATCCAGTGTTACCACTCTGTTTTCTTTCAAACCGATCCAGTGGAAGGCCAAGAACAGGCTCCCTGGGTCAAAGTTCTTCCTAGTGCATTCTGCCGTGATGTCTGACCATGATCCTAACCCCCCTAAAACCTGGCCAGGATCAAACTGGACCACCTCACATTGGTTTCAATCCAATCGGTGCAGGGGTGACCAAATGTATAACCAGACAGATAAACAAACAGAGATATATTGCCTTGGCTTCAAAAGGGGTGTTTTTTTTTTTTGTTTAAACCTAGACAAAATTTTAGGTTGGATAATCAGGTGTATGTGTCCCTGAACTTGAAATAAGGTGAAACTGAAATTAGGTGAAACTACCGCATCGTTGTATCGCTGCTCTGGATTTTTTTCCCCAATTTCAAAATGTACAATAACAGAGAGTGCCGCTATATTTTGCGTGTGTGTGTGTGTATGTATGTATGTATGTATGTATGTGTGTGTATATATATATATATATATACTGTATCTCTGCTGTAATAAACAAGACATAGGCCTACTTGAAATTAGAGATGAGCGGGTTCGGTTTCTTTGAATCCGAACCCGCACGAACTTCACTTTTTTTTTCACGGGTCCGAGCGACTCGGATCTTCCCGCCTTGCTCGGTTAACCCGAGCGCGCCCGAACGTCATCATGACGCTGTCGGATTCTCGCGAGACTCGGATTCTATATAAGGAGCCGCGCGTCGCCGCCATTTTCACACGTGCATTGAGATTGATAGGGAGAGGACGTGGCTGGCGTCCTCTCCATTAGAATAGATTAGAAGAGAGAGAGAGAGAGAGAGAGATTGTGCAGACAGAGTTTACCACAGTGACCAGTGCAGTTGTTGTTAAGTTAACTTTTATTTAATATATCCGTTCTCTGCTATATCCGTTCTCTGCCTGAAAAAAACGATACACAGCAGTCACACAGTGTGACTCAGTCTGTGTGCACTCAGCTCAGCCCAGTGTGCTGCACATCAATGTATAAAAGCTTATAATAATTGTGGGGGAGACTGGGGAGCACTGCAGGTTGTTATAGCAGGAGCCAGGAGTACATAATATTATATTAATTTAAAATTAAACAGTGCACACTTTTGCTGCAGGAGTGCCACTGCCAGTGTGACTAGTGGTGACCAGTGCCTGACCACCAGTATAGTAGTATATTGTTGTATACTATCTCTTTATCAACCAGTCTATATTAGCAGCAGACACAGTACAGTGCGGTAGTTCACGGCTGTGGCTACCTCTGTGTCGGCACTCGGCACTCGGCAGGCAGTCCGTCCATCCATAATTGTATAATTATATACCACCTAACCGTGGTATTTTTTTTTCTTTCTTTATACCGTCGTCATAGTCATACTAGTTGTTACGAGTATACTACTATCTCTTTATCAACCAGTGTACAGTGCGGTAGTTCACGGCTGTGGCTACCTCTGTGTCGGCAGTCGGCAGGCAGTCCGTCCATCCATAATTGTATTATTATAATATATACCACCTAACCGTGGTTTTTTTTTCATTCTTTATACCGTCATAGTGTCATACTAGTTGTTACGAGTATACTACTATCTCTTTATCAACCAGTGTACAGTGCGGTAGTTCACGGCTGTGGCTACCTCTGTGTCGGCAGTCGGCAGGCAGTCCGTCCATCCATAATTGTATTATAATATATACCACCTAACCGTGGTTTTTTTTTCATTCTTTATACCGTCATAGTGTCATACTAGTTGTTACGAGTATACTACTATCTCTTTATCAACCAGTGTACAGTGCGGTAGTTCACGGCTGTGGCTACCTCTGTGTCGGCAGTCGGCAGGCAGTCCGTCCATCCATAATTGTATTATAATATATACCACCTAACCGTGGTTTTTTTTTCATTCTTTATACCGTCATAGTCAGTCATACTAGTTGTTACGAGTATACTACTATCTCTTTATCAACCAGTGTACAGTGCGGTAGTTCACGGCTGTGGCTACCTCTGTGTCGGCACTCGGCAGGCAGTCCGTCCATCCATAATTGTATTATAATATATACCACCTAACCGTGGTTTTTTTTTCATTCTTTATACCGTCATAGTGTCATACTAGTTGTTACGAGTATACTACTATCTCTTTATCAACCAGTGTACAGTGCGGTAGTTCACGGCTGTGGCTACCTCTGTGTCGGCAGTCGGCAGGCAGTCCGTCCATCCATAATTGTATTATAATATATACCACCTAACCGTGGTTTTTTTTTCATTCTTTATACCGTCATAGTGTCATACTAGTTGTTACGAGTATACTACTATCTCTTTATCAACCAGTGTACAGTGCGGTAGTTCACGGCTGTGGCTACCTCTGTGTCGGCAGTCGGCAGGCAGTCCGTCCATCCATAATTGTATTATAATATATACCACCTAACCGTGGTTTTTTTTTCATTCTTTATACCGTCATAGTCAGTCATACTAGTTGTTACGAGTATACTACTATCTCTTTATCAACCAGTGTACAGTGCGGTAGTTCACGGCTGTGGCTACCTCTGTGTCGGAACTCGGCAGGCAGTCCGTCCATCCATAATTGTATTACAATATATACCACCTAACCGTGGTTTTTTTATACCACCTAACCGTGGCAGTCCGTCCATAATTGTATACTAGTATCCAATCCATCCATCTCCATTGTTTACCTGAGGTGCCTTTTAGTTCTGCCTATAAAATATGGAGAACAAAAAAGTTGAGGTTCCAAAATTAGGGAAAGATCAAGATCCACTTCCACCTCGTGCTGAAGCTGCTGCCACTAGTCATGGCCGAGACGATGAAATGCCAGCAACGTCGTCTGCCAAGGCCGATGCCCAATGTCATAGTACAGAGCATGTCAAATCCAAAACACCAAATATCAGAAAAAAAAGGACTCCAAAACCTAAAATAAAATTGTCGGAGGAGAAGCGTAAACTTGCCAATATGCCATTTACCACACGGAGTGGCAAGGAACGGCTGAGGCCCTGGCCTATGTTCATGGCTAGTGGTTCAGCTTCACATGAGGATGGAAGCACTCAGCCTCTCGCTAGAAAACTGAAAAGACTCAAGCTGGCAAAAGCACCGCAAAGAACTGTGCGTTCTTTGAAATCCCAAATCCACAAGGAGAGTCCAATTGTGTCGGTTGCGATGCCTGACCTTCCCAACACTGGACGTGAAGAGCATGCGCCTTCCACTATTTGCATGCCCCCTGCAAGTGCTGGAAGGAGCACCCGCAGTCCAGTTCCTGATAGTCAGATTGAAGATGTCAGTGTTGAAGTACACCAGGATGAGGAGGATATGGGTGTTGCTGGCGCTGGGGAGGAAATTGACCAGAAGGATTCTGATGGTGAGGTGGTTTGTTTAAGTCAGGCACCCGGGGAGACACCTGTTGTCCGTGGGAGGAATATGGCCGTTGACATGCCAGGTGAAAATACCAAAAAAATCAGCTCTTCGGTGTGGAGGTATTTCACCAGAAATGCGGACAACAGGTGTCAAGCCGTGTGTTCCCTTTGTCAAGCTGTAATAAGTAGGGGTAAGGACGTTAACCACCTCGGAACATCCTCCCTTATACGTCACCTGCAGCGCATTCATAATAAGTCAGTGACAAGTTCAAAAACTTTGGGTGACAGCGGAAGCAGTCCACTGACCAGTAAATCCCTTCCTCTTGTAACCAAGCTCACGCAAACCACCCCACCAACTCCCTCAGTGTCAATTTCCTCCTTCCCCAGGAATGCCAATAGTCCTGCAGGCCATGTCACTGGCAATTCTGACGAGTCCTCTCCTGCCTGGGATTCCTCCGATGCATCCTTGCGTGTAACGCCTACTGCTGCTGGCGCTGCTGTTGTTGCCGCTGGGAGTCGATGGTCATCCCAGAGGGGAAGTCGTAAGCCCACTTGTACTACTTCCAGTTGCTTAACATTGTGTCGGCCACTAGGGTCGCTTATCTTACTCACACAGCGACCTCGGTGCAAATTTTAGGACTAAAAATAATATTGTGAGGTGTGAGGTATTCAGAATAGACTGAAAATGAGTGTAAATTATGGTTTTTGAGGTTAATAATACTTTGGGATCAAAATGACCCCCAAATTCTATGATTTAAGCTGTTTTTTAGTGTTTTTGGAAAAAAACACCCGAATCCAAAACACACCCGAATCCGACAAAAATAATTCGGTGAGGTTTTGCCAAAACGCGTTCGAACCCAAAACACGGCCGCGGAACCGAACCCAAAACCAAAACACAAAACCCGAAAAATTTCAGGCGCTCATCTCTACTTGAAATCCCTTAGACATACAAAGTATATTTTGTATTCAGATGCTATTGTATTACAAAGTGTTTTCTCTACAAATGTTTACAAATGAAGACTGGCTAATAAATAGAGAAAACCTATAATGTTTTGGATGACCATATATGCTTAACCTTTGCTTTAGTTTTAAGTACGTAATTTGTTCACTTTGCTCTACATTATAAAGTAAACAGTTCTGCCTTAAAGAAAGGTCAGGATGTGTTCTGCTAAAATCTAATTTCATCATTTTGACCAGCGACCTATAACTCTGAAACATACAGTACACTTTAAGTAAAATGTCTGGCTTTGATTATGTGTGTTGAAAAGCCATTTCCCCTGAGGGCATATCTTAAAATGCTAAAAAATGTAAAAATAAAATATAAATTTTTCTTTTGAAGAATCATGATGTATTACATTAACTTCTGCTTCAGCAAAACGATTTACAAAAGCATTTGTCTTTTTTAAAATGTTTTTGTATATTTACAATAAGCTTGAAACACACTTTAGTGCAGTAGGTAATTTTTCAGATCTACACAATATCTCCAATTATATTTTCTTGTAACATTTTACTAGCTTGTCTTGTATGGTGTATTGATAAATTAGCTTTGTATCATTAGTTCCTCTTGTAATGATGAAATACATTTTATTCTGGTGCCTAGATGAAATTAATTCTGTTGGAAGATACATGATAAAATGCTGTTTGCTGAAAGGCACAGTTAAAAATGGGGTCGAAATGTACTATAAGACATTAATTTCACAAAGGAGTACAAGAACTTTGCTAGATTACATGCTCTGCTCATGAATAAATTAATAAATGTTATGTTGCCGGGAGGAAATTTGTTTATAGCAGTTTTTCTTAAGTAAAGCATATCATTTTCTTGGCTTTGCTGAGCACACTAGGAATTCCACATTAATACTGTATAATGCTTTTCTGAATTAGCATATCTGCAGCACATTAACCGATGGTAATCCATGTACAAGCCATCTAGTTACTGTAAACCCCAAAAGTTACCAATTTACAATTATGCAAATAATTCCATGCATAAACCCAGTGCATGCCCATTTTTACACCTTATACCTGTGAATATATCTCAGAATTTTTTAATTAAACCATATATCACCTGGTATTACAGTATTTTGTGTCATGACATACTATTGTGTAATTATGTTATGGACACTGAAAGACACATAATACAGTAGTACAGATTTCACTTTTTTTTTCCATCTCAGACCATTCTGGAATTAACTCAATAGAGTGTTGTAATGCAAGGCAGTGAATTTTGGTCTCGTTGACTCTAGTATCTTCCATTGGTTTTGTGCAGATCTAGCACCTAGCCCATAGGTACTCAAACACGGAAGATCTAATTCAGAATTTACTTTTGACTTTATGCGCTATATGAATCTCAGATGCATAAATGACTGAACAAATCAGAGCCGGCCATAGGTATAGGCAAACTAGGCAATTGCCTAGGGCATTTGATATGTTTAGGGGCATCAGCAGCTTCTGCTGATTAAAATGATATGCGGCATGCCTATATTCTGTGTGTAGCATTTCATATGCAGATACAGCCACAGTCTCACACAGTATATAGGCATGCTGCATATCATTTTAATCAGCAGAAGCTGCTTGTGCATCCTAGCCACATAGCAATGCAAATAAGATGCATTTTCATAAAAAAAGGTGCCCGACATTAGCATTGAGGCAAGATATATGAGGACACATCTGTATACAAGCAGAAGCAGAGGTCACAGTGTTAGTGGCAGTGTGAGTGCTGTGTGCATGTGAGTGGGTTGGTTGTGCAGTAGTGTTCGGAATATGTGTAAGGAGCATTATGTGTGTCATGTAGAAATGCATTAATAATGTGCAACATATGTGTAAGGGGCACTGTGTGTGTCATTATGTGTATAAGGGCATTAATAATGTGCAGCATATGTGTAACAGGGTACAACTGTATGTGTCATTATGTGTATAGGGGCACTAATAATGTGCAGCAAATGTGTAGGGGGCACTATGTGTGTCATTATGTGTATAAGGGCATTAATAATGTGCAGCATATGTGTAAGGGACATTATGTGTAAAAGGGCATTAATAAAGGTTGTCATAATGTGTAAGGTGCATTATGTTTATAAGGACATTAATAACGTGTCACATATGTGTAAGGGGCATTACTGTGTGGCATTATGTGTATAAGGTGCTCTACTATGTGGCGTTGCCTATAGAAAGGGCACTACTGTGTCATCTAATGTGAATAAAGAGCAATAAGGTGTGGTGTAATGTGAATAAGGAGCAATTCAGTGTGATGTAATGTGAATAAGGGGCTCTACTGTGAGGAGTAACGTTTATAAGGTAAAGTGATACTACTGTGGGATGTAATATGAATTATGGACACTATCACATGATCAAATGTGAATAAAGTTGCAGTACTGTGTGGCGTAATTGGAATTGGGGTTACTATTGTGTGGCCATGCCCCTTGCCAGCAAAAACACACCCCTTTTTGGGCTGTGCGCCAAATGTGCGAACTGTTCCTATTTAAAATATAGGGGGTACAAACACCAAAATAAGGACTGCTATGGATGAGGGGTGATGGTGCTGGGAAAGAGGTGCAAGGTCAGAGGCAGAACCAGTGGTGGTGCTAGGGTGCACCAGCCAAAATCTTGCCTAGGGCATCATATTGGTTAGGGCCGGCTCTGGAACAAATACTTATACAATTGATTTATATACCTTTATATTTTACAAATATATATATATATATATATATATATATCCACAAACATTTAATATCATTTAAAACTAATAAGTAAACGGCATCCAATGTTATATAAAAAAGGTCATGTGACTTTTGTCATGTCTGCTGTAGACAAAATAATCTACAAATTGTCCTTATTGATGTTACTGTATCTTTCATGTTGATAATGAGTATCTTGATTGTGATCCACTGTATCGATACAGTGTGATTTGAAAAGCCAAATTGCAACAAATTGTCCACTTGATTGTGGGCTCACCTGTCTCTGTTCTAATGTGTCCGTATGATTGCTGCTTCCAAAGTAAACTGTTAGAAAGCAAAAAGAATGTGAACACTGCGTTCCTGTGGTATGAATACTCCTTTGCAGCGGGGGTGTCTGTGGTCGGGTGCGCGGCCGTACACAGTTACCGGTCCCCTGCTGTTCAGGACAGATGTGACTCATGGCGATGTGCACCTGCCGCCAGAGGTGTCCTGTCCTGGTGACCTGGACCATGTCTCTCTTCCAATCTCCTAAAGTGCTGTCATCTCCGATCCTGGATGTGTTGTTCACGGTGGACGCGTCTGGCGTGTAGCACCACGAATGGCTCCATGATCACAAGGCAGCTGGCAGCAAATGACAACAGGACAGCAAGTGATAGTGGCAGATGAAAAGTCCTTCCTGGGAATTTAGTGTAAATCTCAAACGCATTTCGCACCCTTGGGTGCTTCCTAATATAGATTGATTTCCCTGTAACTTCAAAAAGTCCTTATATCCCAATACTCCCAAATTGGACAAACCTCACCATTGGTCAAATCACACACACAGGTGTATTAAATACATATAACATTGAATGCATCTATTAACACTCTGCTTACTATAGTGTCAAGATATAACATGTCCAGAGAGAGTTAGATTTGGGTGGGATGTGTTCAAACTGAAATCTAAATTGCAGTGTAAAAATAAAGCAGCCAGTATTTACCCTGCACAGAAACAAAATAACCCACCTAAATCTAACTCTCTCTGCAAATGTTACATCTGCCCCATCTGCAGTGCACATGGATTTGCCCAAATGCTAACAAATTTGCTGCTGTGATCAACTCTGAATGACCCCCTTAGTACTGCAATACAGGAAAAAGGGTGCAGGTGCTGACCCGCACATGCTCTTAGTGCAGATGGTGACACTCCGTCAGGACCCAGAGATTTCCTGGGTTTGGCCCTTTTGAACAGGGCCTCCACCTCTTCTTGGGAAACTTGCAGTGCCTGGAGTTGGCCGTCGGTGTTTGGGGCATCATAGAGGTGATTGTTTGGGTCACAGGGGACTTATTTTGTGAACCTGATATAAAAGTGGTTCAGCTCATCTGCTAGGTCTTGGTGCATGGTGGTGGACTTCGATGTTTTCTTCTAGTTGGTATTGAATTGCATTCCTTTCCATACAGATATAGAGCCATTGGTGGAGAGATCATTTGTCAGCTTGTCCGAGAACCGCTTTTTTGCTAGCCTGATTTCTTTAATCAGAGAGTTCCTAGTTGAGTTGTATAGTGCTCTGTCACCACTGCTATAGGCCTCCTTTTTGGCCCGATGAAGTTTCCTGAGCTGGGCATTGAACCAAGGCTTATTGTTGTTGTAAATTCGGTAAGTCTTGGTAGGTACATTCATGTCCTCACAGTAGCTGATGTAGGATGTGACAGTGTCTGTCAGATCATTCAGGTCGGTTGCCGAAGCTTTGAAGACCCCCCATTCCATGCAGGCAAAGCAGGCCTGGAGCTTCCTCTTAGCCTCGTTGGTCCATTTCTTAACAGTCTTGACGACAAACTTAACCGCTCTCAGCTTCTGTATATAGGAAGAGAGTAGGTGGACGAGTCAGTGGTCAGATAGGCCGAGTGCAGCAAGCGGGATAGACCAGAAGGCAGACTTGAGGGTAGTGTAGCAGTGGTCAATGGTGCGCCCTTCCCTACTGGGACACGTGACTTATTGTTTGTACTTAGGTAGCTCCTTGCTCAGGTTAGATCTGTTGAAGTTGCCAGGCACTATAAACAGAGAGTCTCTGTGTTTTTGTTCTATGTCGGAGATGCATACATCCAGGTGGTGCAGGGCTTCATTCGCGCAGGCGAGGGGAGGAATGTACACTCCTACAAGGACAATTGAGGCAAATTCCCAGGGGAAAAAGAAGGGGTTGCAGTTGATGCTTAGCATCTCCATGTGAGGGCTACATGATTTGCCTAAGATCATGACATTGGTGCACCATCTGTCATTGATGTAGAAGCAGATGCCACCACCCTTCGTTATTCCTGAGAGAACCTTTGAGCAATCGGCCTTGAAGAGACCAAAGCCCAGCAAAGACATCAGGTTGTCTGCAATATGGTCGTCCAGCCACGTCTCCATAAAGCAGAGGACGGACGACCCTGTAATGCCTGACCCTGTGCTGTCCAGAAGGAGGGACAGTTCGTCGAACTTGTTTGTCAGTGAGCGCACGTTCAAGAGCAGGATCACATGAAGAGCAAAACGGTGCCCTTGCCGCTGCCACCTCACTAGGGCACCTGCGCGACAGCCTGTCCTCTGAGCCCAGGTCCTTCTACTAGGGCCGACATGAATATTATAGAATATTTGGTTAGATCTTGAGGAGAATAGAGAAGAGTGAGATTCAGGGATCTTCAGGTTTAGGAAATTCAGTGAAGGACTTGAGGAATCTATTAACATAATCTCAAAAAAGGGAAACATTCATGTATGTATGCTAAACTATATATATTAAAAATCTGTAGTCACAATTCCTCCAACAAGCTGTCAGATGTAGCATATTGACCATTTTGTGGGGTTTACCACTGATAAGGAAACAATTCTAATACATATTGTATGCTACAGTATCTCCATGATCATAATGGGACTAGATCTTCATACTCTACATGTATATTATCACATGGAACCTTCTAACGGAAGGAAGATTGCAATTGCTTACATACAGTATACTGTATAATACTATCAGACTTAAGCAAACAAATGCCAACAAGAGGTACTGTACACATTTTAGTAAATAATAATCTGTAGTGAATGGTTTGTCCCCTGGAACATTTAATCCTTTCAAAGAAATGTATTAACAGTGGCTAACTAATACTTTTTTTAATCTAAGTAACTCAAAACCTGGTTAAGATATTTTTAGAAATTTTGCCCAACTGAGTTCTAGAAAAAACAATTAACTATGTCCTCATATGTAAAAATCTATTTTTGAACCTTTCCATGGTGAAAAGCCTGTTAAGGCTTAAAATGCACAGTTCAGAACTCCTGCAACAGTAGATCAGAAAAACATGATACAGTGGCATGAAAAAGTTTTGTCTCCTTCCTGAATTATTCTATTTTTGCATATTTGTCACACTTATTTTATTTTTCAGATCATTAAACAAAACTGAATATAACACAAATCTGAGTAAACACATAATACAGTTTTTGAATAATCATTACATTTATTGAAGAAAAGGTTTTTTAAATAATTGTTAATTTCAGCAGTAGATGATATTATGAAGTTTTCCCCTCCCCACCACCCACCCCCACACATAGTAGAGATTTGTGTGGACCTCCATATTTTCTTTTTGTTTTCCAGTCTTAACAAAGCCAGCCTTACATGTATTGGTTTTTGATCTGGATTTAAAAGAAAAAAAAAAGCTAAACACAGCTCAATTCATGTAATTTTTGCCTGATTTTTGTTACTACAGTATTATTAACCTCAACAACATTCATTTCCAGTAAACTTTGACCACATCACAGCTCACAATATTGTTCACCAATTTTGGCCAAATGCTAGCTGGCTAAACTAAACTAAACAGAGCAGTGGCACAAACACACAGTTATTATATGTTGCAAATTAGGTTTGTGTATGCAAAAAAGACCATCATCAATGCCACCTCAAAAATACAGCCTATAATGAAAAGAAAAGTGGTGCAAGATTGAATTGTCCTTTAGCCCTCCCACCCAACTCTATGTATATTAAAAAAGACATGCACAGTGTAACAAACCAAATGTTTCTGTGAAAAGGATTGCCACTTTTGTGGCTGAAGTGCTTTGTTTGTTTAGACCACCACAACATTTTTTTAGAAGGACCACCTCCAATAATCAATGAGCAGGTTGATGATGAGGGTGTTGGTGGTGCAGACTGCATGTGCTGATCCAAACTACTGGTAGCTGATACTGGTCTACTTGCTATTATTTTCAGGATTTTTTCAGATTTTGGTAAATAACATGCATGAACTCGCTGCAAACGATGTACCAGGGAGAAGGTTCCTTTATGATTAACATCCCTGCCTCTACTTACTTTGGCTTCACAAACAGTACAGACAAATCTCAAGATTTGGGTAAAAGGGATTCCACACAAATGAAATGTCTTTTTTTGACTTATACCCAGGTACAGTATAACAATGGTCTAATTTTTCTCATGTGCAAAAATTGCTGCCAGTAAGGGCTGACTTACTTTGACACAAAAAAAACATTATTTTCATCAACCTACTCAGATGCACAAATATCCCCCTTATCCTGTTGCACTTCCACAGTAGCGCCTCAATTATTTTGTCACCATCTTTATTTGTACTGTTCATCCCCACGTGTTCAGAGGGTGCAGAAATGTTGGATGGAGGCTTCTCTATGAGTACAGTGTCAGACTAACACATAGCTATCATAGACACCCCAGGTCTCTCCTCAGGGATTTGTGAAAACACAGTCTGTTCTTCAGCCTTAGGGTTCTTCTCTTTTTTTTTTAAGTGCTGATTTTTTTTATATTAAAGGTCATACATCTTCTAGAAGGTGTTGTGCCATCATAGGATGCTACAGAAGAAGGTGCTTGACTGTGTTTGACCCCTGCATCCGCAATAGGCATTCTATAGTATGGAACAGCAGTAGCATTACCAGGACCACCACTCCAAACAAAGGTCATGGCCTGTGCCTTTCCTTGCCACTGCATGGGGTATATGGCATGTTGTCAAGTTTACATTTTTTGGCAGGACATTTTCCTATCATTATTAGAGGTGATGTTTTCTTTAATATTATGAAATATTGTTTAGATTTCAGGTGTCCTTTTCTTAAACTTTGTGCCCCTGCACCACCTTTAGTAGATGTTGAAGTACTGTCATCATAACTCGCAGACACCACAGCACTAGTATTGAGTAGCTGCTTCTGTTCTTCTATTACATGATCCATATCGACTCTTCTAGCAATGCTGGCCCCTAATGAATGTTATTTTACAACACAATGCCTAAGGCAGAACAACAGACACCATTTTTTTTTTAAACAATGCGACTCATAGTGCTTCTGGGATTATAGTACATAATGAACATTAATTTACAGCACAGGGCCTGAACCTGAACAACCCACACAAGTTATATATATATTTTACACATTGTGACTCATAGCACTAATGAACATTTTTTTAACACAGTTTTATGTTAATTTTTTTAAATGGTGCCTACCCAGAACCAATCATTGAACTTGTGATTGGTGTGCCCAGGTGCAAAAATATATGTTGGGCCTCCTTCCTCCACTCCAACACAAGTTTCCCAATATGCCACATGGCAGAGGGTGACAGGGAGACGAAGAGGTGGACAGAAGAAGGCAGGGTGTGGCAGAGGGTTACAATGTAAGGCAAGGGATGGCATAGGGTGACAGGGTAATGCAGGGGAGGCAGAGGGTGACAGAGGAGGCAGTGGGTGACAAGGAGAGACCATAGGTCACAGGTGGACAAGCCGAATGTCATGGGGGGTAGGGCAGCATGTACAGTACCTTGGTGGGGGCAAGAACACAGTGGCATGTGCTCTGTCCCTGACATCGGCCCCTACACCTTGTGTTTTCTTCAGTTTGGCACTCGGTCAGTCAGACTCTGACAGTTCCAGTTACACCAGTAGTGAGCTGTCATTAGTTCACAGAGTGCAGTGAATCAGAAAAAAAAAAATATTCAGCTGTCTGTTAATTAATGGCAATATGTGGCTGTGACAATTAGTGCTGATAGATGGCAGGAATCCTCTGTCAGTCCAGCACACACAAGTTCAGCCCTGCTTCCCTAACATAAGGGGCAGGTCCCTCAGGCAGTGAGGCCCACCCTGCTCTCTGCACTGGGTCATTCATCCGACATTATTTAAATTAGTCTGCAGGGGGCCCAGGGAATAACTCATTGCTGGTTTGTGCAGCAGTGGGCCCCTTAGTCCTCTGGCCCCCGGTGCAATGTACCTGCTGCACTAATGGTAGTTCCACCCCTGCCCTGAACATGCAACACAGTGCCTCATAGTGCTGCAGCCCACAGGCCACAGTGCCTCTTTGTTTGTTTGTTCTGTAATACAATGCCCCTTTAAATTATAATAATACAGCACTCCTATTGGTGTTTCTTTTATAATAATAGATACAGTGCCTTTTTAAGTATAGTGATACAGAGCTCCTATTGGCTTTTTTTAATAATAAATGATGACACAGTGACCCTTTAATACAGTGCTCCTACTGCCATTTTTGTTAATAAGGAAGGAATGATTTGTTGTGACAAGGATCACATACACCAATGTAAAAGTTCCAAATGACAGGTTAATTTCTCCAAAACAGGCAGACCTTAGCACAACGTAAGCAGGTTACAGGCAAGTCACAGGTTATAGCACAGGTCACACAAATAGCTGAGTTCAAACAGCAGATCCAGGATTCCTAACACTGGCCACCCCCTGGCCTATTACCTGGGAGACTAATTGACCATCAGGAGCATTGTCTCTTGTGACAGAAACCTTTTTTTAAAACAAACAGAGAAGTGTCTGTAATAATGCCTACTGCTGCTCAGGAATAAAAAGAAAGGTATATACCAGTGCTGGCTTACACAATAACACTTAAGCAAGGTTTGTGATGAAGTAAATAATATAATTGATTGCACTAAAACATCTTTAAAAACACATGTATAAATCTATTAAAATGCCACAGTGTTCTCAATGAGATAGAAATGAATGTATAAAAATTAAAATTGCCACTGTTTAAACTCCTTTATCAGTATTAATGTAAACCCTGGCTAGGACCCTCACCATATAATGGGCTTAATTCAGACCTGATTGTAGCAGCAACATTGTTCTCTAATGAGCAAAACCATGTGCACTGCAGGTAGGGCAGATATAACATGTGCAGAGAAATTTAGATTTTGGGTTATTTTGTTTCTGTGCAGGGTAAATACTGTCTGCTTTATTTTTACACTCCAATTTAGAATTCAGTTTGAACACACCCCACCCAAATCTAACTCTCTCTGCACATGTTATATTTGCCCCACCTGCAGTGCACATGGTTTTGCCCATTAGAGAACAATTTGCGTCTGCGATCAGGTCTGAATTAGGCCCTATGTCCATATTAGGTCACTGTAAGTGCTTTTGTTACTGGATAGTATGCAGTAGTCCCCAATGATGACACAGTTGTTGCTATAAGGGAATTCCGTATGTTTTGTAGTGCTGCATATGCTCCTGAGGAAGCTGGGTGTTTATGGACCAGTGAAACGCGTTGAGCCTGAGAGACACTCTACTTTGCAATCTGGACACTTGGAAACTACTGCCCTGGTACTGTTTGGCCTACCATTTCCTTTGGACTTTCACTGCAGCACAACAAAGTCATATGAGGAAACTAGAGATGTGCGGCGGACACTTTTTGTGTTTTTTGTTTTGGATCTGGATCCTCACTCGTGTTTTGGATCTGGATTGGTTTTGCCAAAACCACCCTTTCGGGTTTTGGTTTTGGATCTGGATGATTTTTTAAACCCCTACCCCCATAAAAACGGAATTTGGGGATAATTTTGATCCTACAGTATTACTAACCTCAATAACATTAATTTTCACTCATTTCCAATCTATTCTGAACACCTCACATCTCACAATATTGTTTTTAGGCCAAAAAATTGCACCGAGGTAGCTGGATGACTAAGCTAAGCAAACCAAGTGGGCGGCACAAACACCTGGCCCATCTAGGAGTGGCACTGCAGTGGCAGACAGGATGGCAGATTTAAAAAATATGCCCCAAACAACACATTATGAAAATAAGAAAAATAGGTGCAATGAGGTAGCTGTATGACTAAGCTAAGCGACACAAGTGTGCGGCACAAACACCTGGCCAATCTAGGAGTGGCACTGCAGTGGCTGAATGTTGAGAGTGGCCCACAATTTTACGGGCCACCGACAGCATCTCCTGCACTCCCCTGTCATTTTTCTAAAAATTCTTCACCACCAAATGAATTGTATGTTCAAAACATGGGATGTGCTGGAATTTGCCCAGATGTAATGCACGCACAATATTGGTGGCATTGTCTAATTTCACAAATTCCCAGGAGAGTCTAAGTGAGGTAAGCCATTGTGCGATGATGTCCCTCAGTTTCCGTAAGTGGTTGTCAGCGGTGTGCCTCTTACAGAAACCAGTGATACACAGCGTAGCCTGCCTAGGAACAAGCTGGCATTTGTGAGATGCTGCTACTGGTGCCACTGCTGTTGTTGCTGTGGGAGGTAATACATCTACCCAGTGGGCTGTCACAGTCATGTAGTCCTTAGTTTGCCCTGTTCCACTTGTCCACATGTCCGTGGTTAAGTGGACACTGGGTACAACTGCATTTTTCAGGACACTGAGGACACTTTTCTTAATATACCTGTACAGTCCGGGAATCGCTTTCCTAGTGAAGTGGAATCTAGATAGGATTTGGTACCAGGGACACACTACCTCCATCAATTGTCTAAATCCCACTGCACTAAAGGTGGATAGCGGACGCATGTCTAACACCAACATAGCTGTCAAGGCCTCAGTTATCCGCTTTGCAACAGGATGACTGCTGTCATATTTCATCTTCCTCGCAACGGACTGTTGGACAGTCAATTGCTTAGTTGAAGTAGTACAAGTGGTCTTCCGACTTCCCCTCTGGGATGACGATCGATTACCAGCAGCAACAGCAGTAGCGGCAGCAGCAGCAGTAGGAGGAAGTGGTTCTTGATCTTTCCCTATTTTTTTCCTCCAAATTTTCGTTCTCCATTATTTTTCTGGAGTAATATAACAATATGCGGCACAGTAGAGCGTATCCCTACACCACACAGGGTAAACCCTGTAAAAATGATTTGGATTAAATATTAATAACCCCTTTATTTGGAGTAAATAATATACAACACAGGACAGCACCACTGGACTTATACGGCAGCACCACTGGACTGGACTTATACAGCAGTAACCCTGGACTTATACGGCAGTACCAATAGACTTATACGGCAGTACACCTGGACTTATACGGCAGTGCCCCTAAACTCATACAGCAGTACCACTGGACTTATACGGCAATACCACTGGACTTATATGGCAGTAACACTGGACTTATATGGCAGTACCACTGGACTGGACTTATACAGCAGTACCATTGGACGTATATGGCAGTATCACTGGACTTATATAGCAGTACCACTGGACTGGACTTATACGGCAGTACCACTGAACTTATACGGCAGTATCACTGGACTTATATGGCAGTACCACTGGACTTATATGGCAGTACCACTGGACAGGACTTATACGGCAGTACCACTGGACTTATATGGCAGTACCACTGGACTTATACGGCAATATCCCTGGACTTATATGACAGCACTACTGGACTTATGGCAGCACAGGACACCACCACTGGACTTATGGCGGCAAAGGACACCACCACTGGACTGATGCAGCACAACACAGCACCACTGCACTGTACTTATACAGCACCACCACTGGACATATGGCAGCACAGGACACCACCACTGGACTTATGGCAGCACAGGACACCACCAGTGGACTGATGCAGCACAAGACAGCACCACTGGACTGGACTTATACAGCAGCACTGGGCATATGGCAGCACAGGACACCACCACTGTGACTGGACTGATGCAGCATAAGACACCACCACTGGTCTGATGCAGCACAAGACAGCACTGGAATGACACATAAGAGCAGGTTGCCACACCACTTTCCCACGCAGACAGACACTAAGGAGAGAGACACGTCCTCTCGCTACACTCTCCAGGACTGGAGTGAAAATGGCGGCGATGCGCAGCTCGTTATATGGAATCCAAAACCCGCGAGAATTCGACAGCGGTACGATGATATTTTGCCTTGTTCTTGTTTCTGAGTCTTGCAGGTAGTCCTGAGCCAGGCTCGGGGCGTGAAGTTTCGGGGGGGTTCGGTTCTCAGAGAAACAAACCTGCTCATCTCTAGATAAAATGCATAAAGGCATGACCTAGTGACGTGTGTGTTGCACTGAACCTGGCATCTCCAGCCCAACGCTGCCTCCTGTCATCCATCTAGCGCATTGCCGTGTGTGCATTGGTGATAACTGCAGAGACGTTGCTTCTGCTTCACCACACCTCAATGAAGGTTCACCTGAGTCGCGATCCGTGAGAGGTTCAGCCAGTGGGAGATGATTGCTGTGGATATTGTGTTATAAAACCATGTGGTAGCCAGCCCACAGAGTTGTTTTCCTTAGTTCGGGTCCCCACACTTGGGAAACCTGTTTTTAAAGCCATTGTTGCCATTAAAACTTTTATGCACTATGGAGTGCCCCTTGTTCATTTGTTTTTAACAGAAATCTTGCCCCATGGATCCCGGGAATTATATTAAGAAAGGGGAGTCGTGGTCCTCCTCCAACTAATAGGACACTAGTGCGATCTACACCTGCTTGAACACAGGTGTCTTTACAGCTGGATTAAGTTTGCATTACCCACAGTACTGGTTTATGAGCACCTTCCATTTTTTTATGGATTGTACAATGCATTTAAGCTTGCAGCCCAACTTCACAAGACCCCATCTCACTGCAAGTCCTAGTCTATCACCTCGACTTTTAAAACCTGGCCATTGCTATCACATCAGAGACAAATTAAAATTGTGCTTCCAGGTTTAAAGCTCACCTGCCAACTAACTTATGGTTTGTTTATCACAAGTTCAGATTCCACAGTTTGTTCATATGGGTTTGGTAGATACCATCCTATTGAGACCAAGGTTAAATATATTCTGTAGGTCAGAGTTCAGATGTTTGATAGAGATGTGGACTCAATAATCTAGAGTTTTTGCTCTATATGGTGTTATATATGATCTAGATGCACCATCACGGGTAGTGATTCATACTTTTTCCAAAAATTTTTCATCTTATTTGCATGATAGTCACATATAAAGTCACTCACTGGGCACAATAGATTAGGACTTTTGTCACAAAGCAATTGGTAATAAGTCTCAGATTAAGCATAAAGCTACTGTACATGGCAAGAGGCATGGAGCGGTCGCTCATATCGGACCTCTGTCTCTTACCTTTTTTATCCAGATTCACAACAAAAATACATGAAATACCAGCAAAAGCAGTCCGTATACCTCTACATTTTATCTTTGTCGCATTAGTATTGTGAAGAAGACTCAAATTTTAAGAAAAAGTTGAATAAATCGGCTAAGTCACAAAGTCTGTGGTGCATCAAATGGGGCTATTTGGCATGATGTGAACAAAGATATATATATATAGACACATCATTAAATAGTTGCATGTTGTGGAAAAATGGAAGCTGCCCTATGAAACCTGTAACAAGAAGTAAAGACTGTTGGCTTACAAACTGTGAGAAGTTGAAATAGTAAAATATAATACCTAACAAACTTTGAGAAACTGAAAAATGATATGTACTGTATGATACTAATGTAGTCTCTGTTATGCCAAAGGGAAGTCGGCTTATCTTGAGCCATCTTGACTGGCATGCCCTCTAATGTATAATTTAACAAGTTTACATATAGCATACAAATCAACATCATCATCATTAACAACAACAACAACAACAACAACAGGTAAACTTCATTCTGATCTTTCTTACGTGATTGAACACTTTTTACCTTATGTCCATTTGCAAACGTGATTTGCTACATCTGCGTTCACATTTGTAAACCCTGTATGGTTTGCATTTGTTGAAGCCAGATGCAAATCATTGGTTAATACATACAGCAGTTTGTTTTTGAAACTATCTGATTGACAGTGGTTTCAAAACTGAATTTAAAAATATTGTGATAAATCACTCCATGCAGTTTTATCAAATCTAATTATTAATTCACACACAATAAGTTTACTAAGGGTCTAGATTTTACATGAGCATTTAGACATGCACCAGAACAAATTTGCATTAAAACAAATTCTTCACTTTGACCTTACTACTAGTTCCATATTTGTATATGGCCTCCAAGCACAGAATTTGTGACCTTTTTTCATTGTTAATTTCTACAATATAAAATGTTTCTAAAAAAAAATATTCTCTAATTAATAAATGATTACAGTTTATGTATGCATTATTGTGTTATATTCTCCCCTTCAAATAAGCTGAGAAGACAGAATGCAATTATAGAGACTTTGATATACTCATATGCAGAGAAAAAAATATACAGAATCATATGGAAATGACCCAGTACTTCTGCATTAATTGTCATTACTGGGGAAAAATTATAAGGTTCAGTGCATGTTATTTCTTAGCTTCTCTCTTTTCTGAGAAACAGATATTGCCTCTCACCCTGTAAATGGTCATTTTAATTTTCTTACATTGTCTGTAATAAAAATTGACGTTAAAAGATGCCTGCGGCAATGTAATGAGAAAATGAAATTAGTTTTTCAGTTGGCTGATCAAAAGCATTTTGCACATAATAAACAGATTATTTTACTATTTTGTTTGCAATATAATAAATGATCGAAAAGAGGGCAACAGGAATATTTGTCCAAAAAAGCAATAAAAAAAAACATTAAGGGAAATTATAGTTTGAATGTAACCTTGATTTTAAATGAGATACCATCTAAGTGGAGAAAAAATATGAATATAGAAATACATTTTAATATTGAGTGTGCAGTTCTGAGAAATAGATTTGATAAACTTCACATAAGATATAGAAGAATAAAAATATGGCTGTATAATACTGTATACACACACGTACACACTACGCCCACACCCACATATCTACAAATACACACACATGCACATGCACATGCACACACATAGATACAAATCATTTAAGTAAAGTCTAAGATTTCTGAGCTGTTAGGGAGTATGTATAGTAAGAGGTCTTCTTAGACAGCAGTAGAGGAATTACAATTAATTTTGTAATAGTTATCTGAAGAGCAAAAAACAGGTGCAGCATTTAGAATCTTTTTTATTATAAATATACTATGGCAGGTTTAATCACATAGACTGTCTAGCATTCTTGACTTTACTCCAAAATCCAAATAAGTTCTTGAACTCCTCCATGGACTGACTTCCATGAGGTTCCACCAGTGACCAAGACTGACATTATCATATATATAATTTTCTGTCTTTATTGCATGATGGACTCCTCCCCTCACTGTCACTGTCTCTCACACATTCTACCATACTGTATCTCCCTTACTTATCTGCACTTCACCACTTATGCCCTTTTTTCCCTTTTTCAAGTCTGATACTGTATTTTGTTGACCAGTGTTGCTTTTGATAATGTTATGAATACTTTGGAAAACCAAAATGAAAATGTTCAAATGCAAAAAAAAAAAGGCTACACGATTATTTATTTTTCAGTTGTACAGTATCTCCATTCAACCCACTTGTGTAAAACCCCCAATACTTGTATCTAATAAACTGGCTTTTCCAGATTGTTTGTTTTTCTCTGAAATGTCTTTTACATTGTACATTATTCAATGTCTGAATATACAGTACCTACTACTGCAGAAGCAAATTGTCTATTCTGTGATTCAAAGCTGAACCCTTCTTGGCAAATGAGGAATTAAGGTTTTATATTTAATATGTTGTATGGTAATAAAAACTATAAATTAGCATATGTAAGCACTCCTAAACACTGAAGTGTACATCTATAATGTTCTCTATTCAGAGCTTGGGTCTCACTTCTCCTTAATATAGTAAGTTGCATAATCTTTACTTAACTTCCTGTAGTGAGGGTAACCATCCTTTGTTCTCTGTTGAAGAGAGGTTGCGAACAGGTTTCAAATCACTCTTTATTATATTCCACCATGATCTTCGAGATCTGTGATTATTCCTGAGTATATTACATGAGTTTTGTATTTATTTAAAAAAAAATTGTAATCTAAAGAAAGTTCTGACAGGATTTCCAGAAATGCTCCTGGTGACCAGGTCAACCTGAAGTACTAATAATGGTTCTAGTGAACGGAGAATTTCAGACCGTTTGGATAGTATTGAAAATACGTATAAGGTATTAACTAATCATATTTCTCTACTATGGTTATAATGATATTTAAAAGACTCCATCTTGAAATTATTATTTTTTTCACTAACTTGTTGAAATAGTATGAATATTTTATGATGCTTTTAAAGGATCTAGAAAAAATCATTTTACATCCTTTTATTCGCAGATAATATTAGGGCCAAATTCATTGTCTGTTTCTTGGGTCATGCTACTCAAGAAAATGAATATTTTTTTTTTGTTCTGTTTCGGCTGTATATGGTATGTGTCAAGGAGAAGGTATGTTATCTAACTTTGGAACCGCTTGATATCCCATTTATCAAATGGATGTCAATTGCCCTGTAGTAGATATTGGGGGTCATTCTGAGTTGATCGCTCTCTAGCAACTTTTTGCAGCGCTGAGATCAGTTAGTCGCCGCCTATGGGGGAGTGTATTTTCGCTTTGCAAGTGTGCAAATGCTTTTGCAGCCATGCAGCACAAAAAATATTTTTTTTCCAGTTTCTGAGTAGCTCTGGACTTACTCAGCTGCTGCGATCACTTCAGTCTTTTTGGTCCCGGAATTGACGTCAGACACCCGCCCTGCAAATGCTTGGACACACCTGTGTTTTCCCAAACATTTCCAGAAAACGGTCAGTTGACACCCATAAATGCCCTCTTTCTGTCAATCACCTTGCGATTGGTAGTGCGAATGGATTCTTCGTTAAATCCATTGCCCAGCACCGATCCTCTTTGTACCCGTATGACGCACCTGCGCATTGCGGTGCATATGCATGCACAGTTTTGCCAAGTTTTAACCTGATCGCAGCGCTGCCAAAAGTTGCTAGCAAGCGATCAACTCGGAATGACCCCCATTGTTTCATTTGTTCTTCTCCACTTACATTATTGACAGTAATTGTAATTTTTATAAATCTAAGTTCTTTCCCTACAGTATTCATCAGACATTGTCGAGGTTCTTAATCTCAAGGATAGAGCTTTACTACCTCTTGTTGTTCTGCTAACTATAGATCGGGAGCCAGGAGGCAATTAGAGGTACTTTCTTAAACTGAAAAATATATTTTCCATCTTCTAAAAAACCGACTGTTCCTTATTTTCCAAAAAGATTTTTTTGCTCCTTTAAGGTTTCTTAAAATTTTTTTCCCTGCTAGAAAAGCATTTACTGTAGGTCAGTCTTTATATGTTGCCACAAGTTTACTTGAAATGGAAGATTACTATTATAAGTTTTTAATTTTTGTTCCTGTATTACTGTATGTAAGCTAAATACAAACTTGTACCATTCTTGAATAAAAATCACTGCTACTGTATATTAGTGATGAGCGGGTTCAGTTTTTCGGAAACCGAACCCCCCCGAACTTCAGCCTTTTTACACGGGTCCGAGCCGTGCGCGGAATCTCCCGTGTGGCTCGGGTAAACCGAGCGCGCCCGAACGTCATCATTCCGCTGTCGGATTCTCGCGAGATTCGGATTCTATATAAGCAGCCGCGCGTCGCCGCCATTTTCACACGTGCATTGAGATTGATAGGGAGAGGACGTTGCTGGCGTCCTCTCCGTTATAGTCATAATATAAAAGACTAAGAGTGACATTGTTATAATTGTGGGGAGGATTGGGGACGGGGAGCAGCTGTTAGGAGTACAGTGCAGGGTTTTGCTGATAGTAGTGAGTGTGACCACCAGTTTAATCCGTTCTCTGCCTGAAAAAAACGCTCCATACCATATCTGTGCTCAGTGTGCTGCATGATATATCTGTGCTGAGTGCACTGCTCACACTGCCTAATTGTGGGGACTGGGGAGCAGTTATAGCAGGAGTACAGTGCACAGTTTTGCTGACAGTGACCACCAGTCCAGTATACGTTTGTCTGCCTGAAAAACACTCCTGTGGTGGCTTTTTTTCTTTATACTAGTAGTTTAGCAGTCTGCTGACAGTGTCCACCAGGTCCATTTATTATACAGTATATTATATATATATATAGCAGTACGGTAGGCCACGGCTGTACCTACCTCTGTGTCGTCACTCGTCGTCCATAAGTAATAATAGTATACTATCCATCCATCTACATTGTATACCTGTGGTGGCTTTTTTTTCTTCATACTAGTTTAGCAGTCAGCTGACAGTGTCCACCAGGTCCGTTATTATTATTCTGTATATATTATATATATAGCAGTACGGTAGACCACGGCTGTACCTACCTCTGTGTCGTCACTCATCGTCCATAAGTAATAATAATATACTATCCATCCATCTACATTGTATACCTGTGGTGGCTTTTTTTTCTTCACACTAGTTTAGCAGTCTGCTGACAGTGTCCACCAGGTCCGTTATTATTATTCTGTATATATTATATATATAGCAGTACGGTAGGCCGCGGCTGTACCTACCTCTGTGTCATCACTCGTCGTCCATAAGTAATAATACTATACTATCCATCCATCTACATTGTATACCTGTGGTGGCTTTTTTTTCTTCATACTAGTTTAGCAGTCTGCTGACAGTGTCCACCAGGTCCGTTATTATTATTCTGTATATATTATATAAATAGCAGTACGGTAGGCCACGGCTGTACCTACCTCTGTGTCGTCACTCGTCGTCCATAAGTAATAATACTATACTATTCATCCATCTACATTGTATACCTGTGGTGGCTTTTTTTTCTTCATACTAGTTTAGCAGTCTGCTGACAGTGTCCACCAGGTCCGTTATTATTATTCTGTATATATTATATATATAGCAGTACGGTAGGCCACGGCTGTACCTACCTCTGTGTCGTCACTCGTCGTCCATAAGTAATAATACTATGCTATCCATCCATCTACATTGTATACCTGTGGTGGCTTTTTTTTCTTCATACTAGTTTAGCAGTCTGCTGACAGTGTCCACCAGGTCTGTTATTATTATTCTGTATATATTATATATATTATATATATAGCAGTACGGTAGGCCACGGCTGTACCTACCTCTGTGTCGTCACTCGTCATCCATAAGTAATAATAGTATACTATCCATCCATCTACATTGTATACCTGTGGTGGCTTTTAGTTGTGCGCAAAATATGGAGAACAAAAATGTGGAGGTTAAAAAAATAGGGAAAGATCAAGATCCACTTCCACCTCGTGCTGAAGCTGCTGCCACTAGTCATGGCCGAGATGATGAAATGCCATCAACGTCGTCTGCCAAGGCCGATGCCCAATGTCATAGTACAGAGCATGTAAAATCCAAAACACAAAAGATCAGTAAAATGACCCAAAAATCAAAATTAAAAGCGTCTGAGGAGAAGCGTAAACTTGCCAACATGCCATTTACGACACGGAGTGGCTAGTGGTTCAGCTTCACATGAGGATGGAAGCACTCATCCTCTCGCTAGAAAAATGAAAAGACTTAAGCTGGCAAAAGCACAGCAAAGAACTGTGCGTTCTTCAAAATCACAAATCCCCAAGGAGAGTCCAATAGTGTCGGTTGCGATGCCTGACCTTCCCAACACTGGACGGGAAGAGCTTGCGCCTTCCACCATTTGCACGCCCCCTGCAAGTGCTGGAAGGAGCACCCGCAGTCCAGTTCCTGATAGTCAAATTGAAGATGTCAGTGTTGAAGTACACCAGGATGAGGATATGGGTGTTGATGGCGCTGGGGAGGAAATTGACAAGGAGGATTCTGATGGTGAGGTGGTTTGTTTAAGTCAGGCACCCGGGGAGACACCTGTTGTCCGTGGGAGGAATATGGCCATTGACATGCCTGGTCAAAATACAAAAAAAAATCAGTTCTTCGGTGTGGAATTATTTCATAACAAATGCGGACAACAGGTGTCAAGCCGTGTGTTGCCTTTGTCAAGCTGTAATAAGTAGGGGTAAGGACGTTAACCACCTCGGAACATCCTCCCTTATACGTCACCTGCAGCGCATTCATCATAAGTCAGTGACAAGTTCAAAAACTTTGGGTGACAGCGGAAGCAGTCCACTGACCACTAAATCTGTAACCAAGCTCCTGCAAACCACACCACCAACTCCCTCAGTGTCAATTTCCTCCTTAGACAGGAAAGCCAATAGTCCTGCAGGCTATGTCACATGCAGGTCTGATGAGTCCTCTCCTGCCTGGGATTCCTCCGATGCATCCTTGAGTGTAACGCCTACTGCTGCTGGCGCTGCTGTTGTTGCTGCTGGGAGTCGATCGTCATCCCAGAGGGGAAGTCGGAAGACCACTTGTACTACTTCCAGTAAGCAATTGACTGTCCAACAGTCCTTTGCGAGGAAGATGAAATAGCACAGCAGCCATCCTGCTGCAAAGCGGATAACTGAGGCCTTGGCAGCCTAGGCGGTGAGAAACGTGATTCCGGTATCCATCGTTACTTCAGAGGCAACTATAGACTTGATTGAGGTACTGTGTCCCCGGTACCAAATACCATCTAGGTTCCATTTCTCTAGGCAGGCGATACCGAGAATGTACACAGACCTCAGAAAAAGAGTCACCAGTGTCCTAAAAAATGCAGTTGTACCCAATGTCCACTTAACCATGGACATGTGGACAATTGGAGCAGGGCAGACTCAGGACTACATGACTGTGACAGCCCACTGGGTAGATGTATTGCCTCCCGCTGCAAGAACTGCAGCGGCGGCACCAGTAGCAGCATCTCGCAAACGCCAACTCGTTCCTAGGCAGGCTACGCTTTGTATCACAGCTTTCCAGAATACGCACACAGCTGAAAACCTCTTACGGCAACTGAGGAAGATCATCGCAGAATGGCTTACCCCAATTGGACTCTCCTGGTGATTTGTGGCATCGGACAACGCCAGCAATATTGTGCGTGCATTACATCTGGGCAAATTCCAGCACGTCCCATGTTTTGCACATACCTTGAATTTGGTGGTGCAGAATTATTTAAAAAACGACAGGGGCATGCAAGAGATGCTGTCGGTGGCCAGAAGAATTGCAGGCCACTTTCGGCGTACAGGCACCGCGTACAGAAGACTGGAGCATCACCAAAAACACCTGAACCTGCTCTGCCATCATCTGAAGCAAGAGGTGGTAACGAGGTGGAATTCAACCCTCTATATGCTTCAGAGGATGGAGGAGCAGCAAAAGGCCATTCAAGCCTATACATCTGCCCACGATATAGGCAAAGGAGGTGGAATGCACCTGTCTCAAGCGCAGTGGAGAATGATTTCAACGTTGTGCAAGGTTCTGCAACCTTTTGAACTTGCCACACGTGAAGTCAGTTCAGACACTGCCAGCCTGAGTCAGGTCATTCCCCTCATCAGGCTTTTGCAGAAGAAGCTGGAGGCATTGAAGGAGGAGCTAAAACAGAGCGATTCCGCTAGGCATGTGGGACTTGTGGATGGAGCCCTTCATTCGCTTAACCAGGATTCACGGGTGGTCAATCTGTTGAAATCAGAGCACTACATTTTGGCCACTGTGCTCGATCCTAGATTTAAAACCTATGTTGTATCTCTCTTTCCGGCAGACACAAGTCTGCAGAGGTTCAAAGACCTGCTGGTGAGAAAATTGTCAAGTCAAGCGGAACGCGACCCGTCTACAGCTCCTCCTTCACATTCTCCCGCAACTGGGGGTGCGAGGAAAAGGCTACAAATTCCGAGCCCACCCACTGGCGGTGATGCAGGGCAGTCTGGTGCGAGTGCAGACATCTGGTCCGGACTGAAGGACCTGGCAACGATTACTGACATGTCGTCTACTGTCACTGCATATGATTCTGTCACCATTGAAAGAATGGTGGAGGATTATATGAGTGACCGCATCCAAGTAGGCACGTCAGGTACGTATACTGACAGGAAAAAGAGGCAATTTGGAGGCCCTTGCAGAAACTGGCTTTATTCTACCTAAGTTACCCTCCCTCCAGTGTGTACTCTGAAAGAGTGTTTAGTGCCGCCGCACACCTTGTCAGCAATCGGCGTACGAGGTTACTTCCAGAAAATGTGGAGAAGATGATGTTCATTAAAATGAATTATAATCAATTCCTCCGTGGAGACATTCACCAGCAGCAATTGCCTCCAGAAAGTACACGAGGACCTGAGATGGTGGATTCCAGTGGGGACGAATTAATAATCTGTGAGGAGGGGGATGTACACAGTGAAAGGGGTGATGAATCGGACGCTGATGATGAGGTGGACATCTTGCCTCCGTAGAGCCAGTTTGTGCAAGGAGAGATTGATTTTTTTCATTTTTGGTGGGGGCCCAAACCAACCAGTCATTTCAGTCACAGTCGTGTGGCAGACCCTGTCACTGAAATGATGGGTTCGTTAAAGTGTGCAAGTCCTGTTTTTACAACATAAGGGTGGGTGGGAGGGCCCAAGGACAATTCCATCTTGCACCTCTTTTTTCTTTCATTTTTCTTTGCGTCATGTGCTGTTAGGTGAGTATTTTTTTGAAGGGCCATCCTGCGTGACACTGCAGTGCCACTCCTAGATGGGCCAGGTGTTTGTATCGGCCACTTGGGTCGCTTATCTTAGTCACACAGCGACCTTGGTGTGCCTCTTTTTTTCTTTGCGTCATGTGCTGTTTGGGGAGTATTTTTTTGAAGGGCCATCCTGCGTGACACTGCAGTGACACTCATAGATGGGCCAGGTGTTTGTGTCGGCCACTTGGGTCGCTTATCTTAGTCACACAGCGACCTTGGTGCACCTCTTTTTTTCTTTGCGTCATGTGCTGTTTGGGGAGTATTTTCTTGAAGGGCCATCCTGCGTGACACTGCAGTGCCACTCCTAGATGGGCCAGGTGTTTGTGTCGGCCACTTGTGTCGCTTAACTTAGTCACACAGCGACCTTGGTGCGCCTCTTTTTTTCTTTGCGTCATGTGCTGTTTGGGGAGTATTTTTTTGAAGGGCCATCCTGCGTGACACTGCAGTGCCACTCCTAGATGGGCCAGGTGTTTGTGTCGGCCACTTGGGTCGCTTATCTTAGTCACACAGCTACCTCATTGCGCCTCTTTTTTTCTTTGCGTCATGTGCTGTTTGGGGAGTATTTTTTTGAAGGGCCATCCTGTCTGACACTGCAGTGCCACTCCTAGATGGGCCAGGTGTTTGTGTCGGCCACTAGGGTCACTGAGCTTACTCACACAGCTACCTCGGTGCAAATTTTAGGACTAAAAATAATATTGTGAGGTGTGAGGTGTTCAGAATAGACTGAAAATGAGTGGAAATTATGGTTATTGAGGTTAATAATACTATGGGATCAAAATGACCCCCAAATTCTATGATTTAAGCTGTTTTTTAGGGGTTTTTTTAAAAAAACACCCGAATCCAAAACACACCCGAATCCGACAAAAAAAATTCGGTGAGGTTTTGCCAAAACGCGTTCGAACCCAAAACACGGCCGCGGAACCGAACCCAAAACCAAAACACAAAACCCGAAAAATTTCCGGTGCACATCACTACTGTATATGCAGCCATCTGCTTTGGAGGACAAGGATAGAGAGCGCAGGAAAGTTATATGCATGCTGATTTGATGGATGAATCATGATGACCATGTAGTTTGTTGCTCCACTTCCTGTGTCCTTAAGGTTATGAATGTGAGCTCCACTTTTTAGCAGAGTTGCATGTTATAAAAAACAGAACTGCGCTAAATAGCAATATATTAAACTGTATGTACAATATATAGAAAAAGTAAATAAACATAACTACTACTGATATGTAAAAAGTAAAGACACATAGAAGTAGTCCAAAAATGTAATATCTATTAAATTCATACATAATACATATACAATAAATGAGAAACTATCTGCTAAAAGTGCTGTTAAAAATGTATATAACCATACACATTTATATTATCAATAAATCCTTGTATGCCAGCTACAGTATTAATAGTTCAAATAACAGTCTTGCAATAGTTTATGTGGGAACACTGGAAAGATGGCACTGTGGAACAACAAGTCCCAGAATAAGCCTGTAGCATTAAAAATGTATGTGAAGCTGTCACTACTCATCCCATGTGCTCCAATGGGTGGTAATCAGGCTGAATCAAACAGGGGAGAGCGGATTTGAGCTAAATATTTATCCCACAATATAGCTAGTGCAGCATCTCCCCTTTATGCAGCTGACCGCTGCTTGGTGAGTCTATTTCACAGGACCTGTCCTCCAGTTGGGTTGGGTATGGGTTAACACCGCTGGGGATCCCAGCAGTCACGGGATCCCGGTGGCGTAATGCTGGTGGGGGGCAAGCGCAATAAGCCTCTAGCAGCTTGTTGCGCTCGCCACACTATGGGCTCGGTGGTGAGCTGTGCTCACCACAGGTTCTATTTTCACTCTATGGGTGTCGTGGACACCCACGAGTGGGAATAGTCCCTGCTAGTTGGCATGCCGACTGTCTGGATTTAGAGCGGGGGCAAGATGTAGCCGTCGGTAATGTGACCGGCGGTCTCCTGGCCACCGGTCACATAACTACATCCCCTCCAGTTATCCTTACCACTATAATACGGCACTCCTCTGTCAAATATGGAGTAAGTGTGATAAGAGCCACTGGGTGGATGTACCGATCAGTGATGTGTGGTGAGGTGAGGCAGAGGCTTTCCTGTCATACTCCAGTATACACTGCAGCAGAGTTTTTAATATATAAATTATATGAAAAATACAAAGAATGTATCATTCATTTCTTCTATATATTATTCTATTCATTTTTATAGTCAAAACTGTGAAATAAAAGTCTATGGGAGTGCCTCACCTACCTATCTTTTTTGCACATCTCTGATAAAAACTCACCAAATTTCCAGCAGTATGTACTGCTGCTCCTGTGTATAATGACCACATGAACCTTTGGGTTCATATATGTGTTTAAATCTGCCTTGGGTACTAGCCAGTGTTTTCCCAGCCATTTACCTCCTCGCATGTCACTGGTTCCGATGATAGCTTTTCCTCCAGTCCCACTCACCGCTGCAGTGTGGGTCTTCTCTCCTTACTGTGTACGGGAAAATTAGCAAACATGCCTGGATCCAGCACCACTAAACAGGCATAGAAATGCTCTAAATGTTCTCACTGGCTTCCAGCATAATGATACTGTAGCAATTGTAGACATACCACTGGTGCGTTTAAACCTAATTTAAGAGGTTTTTTAAAAGAGAGTTGCATTATCTATACATATAAATTTGAAATCCCTCACTCACTCACTCATCATTAATTCTCTTACTTCCCGATATATTAGGAAGCTGAAATTTAACATAGGTATTTTTCAGGTGGGAAATAGGTCAAACAACGTAATTAGAATTTTAATAAACCTCTCCTAAGGGGATGAAAAGGAAGTTGACATAATGACGTCATACGGATTGGCCTTCCAGTCTGTGGATGCGTAAAACTGGTCCCAGGCACCATCAAGCGGCAGGTAGTACCTGGGACCAGTTTTCCACATCCACAGACTGGAAGGCCAATCCGGATTCAGTATAAATTACACTGCCGCATGGACCATGTGGTCTATTTACTTACCTGCCCATGTGGATTGTCCTATGTAGGGATAACCACCTGCACGTTCCGGGAGCGAATGGCCAACCATAGGATGATGATTAGACAGGCTCTTTCCGTGGGGTCAACCGATATATAGAGATGTCTGTCTTTATGGATTTTCTCTGTATATGTCTTTAGTTTAGGTAATTTTATCTTTGTGATATGTTACCACACAATGTGCTTCACATATGATTGTGTAGCATATTGTGATATTTAATGTTTTTGTAGTTATTTGTGTGAATACTTCCACTGAACAGGCCTCTTGATACCGACAGGGTACTCCAGATTGTGACAGAGCATATTTTTATTTGCCGTCATCAGCATGGTTGGCGTTTTTGGTATAAGCACCTCCATGCTGGTTTGAGAAAGATATATATACATAGGTACACATATACACTCCACAAATTGTTTGTCCCGTGAGCTATGTTCGTTTTGAATCTATTCTCTAGCGGGCTTTCCAGCATATGTGATCATTTGGTTGCCATGGCTACACAGGACCATCTGCCTGCACATTATGAATTGAGGGCTAGTCAGAGGATCCGGTAATCGCTCCAGTAGTAACCATGGGAAAGTGTGCCGCCCACGGCTCTCATCCAGTGTGGTGTTGATGAAGTGACATGGGTTTGGACCCGCGCGTGATGCAGGAAGCCCAGTGCGTTTCACCAGTGTTTAGTGAAACGTACGCTGGTGTTACACAGTTTTGAATACACGTGCATAGCTACTCTGTGGTAAGTACCACTATTACAGGGGATGGCTGTGATTTTTGCCCTTTATATAATATATATTATCCTTATATATTGCCCTTTTTATAGCAATGGGTTATGTCTGGGATTGCAATTGGTTTATTGACATTGCCGCCCTTTCTGGATTTACTGAAGGTATTTTAAGGGGCCTGTTAAGCATTGACTATTTGATGCTGGTGCATATGAACAGATGTAATCTGCTGTAAAGGCTGTATTCGCTGCATATCCTGATGATGATCCGGAGGGATTAAAACGTCGATTGAATCATTCTTTTGAGATATCATTCTGATAAGTATGAATTAAACACAATGCTTTTTTAGGTGCAAAACTTTCTGGTGAGTGCCCCTTTATGTTGACTTTCTATATGTGGATGTCCGGATTCAGACTTTAGGCCTCTTGGGAATCACCCCAGATAAAGATTTGACAGTCTCTGTGCGAGTGTGACCGTATATGGATTTATATATATATATATATACAAAGGTTGAGTATCCCATATCCAAATATTCTGAAATACAGATTTTTTTAAGTGAGACTGAGATAGTTAAACATTTGTTTTCTGATGGCACAAAGTATACAAACTTTGTTATATACTCAAAGTTATTAAACATGTTGTATTATATGACCTTCAGGCTGTGTGTATAAGGTGTATATGACACATAAATATATTGTGTGTATGTACACAAACTTTGTTTAATGCACAATGTTCTAAAAAAATCGCTAATATTACCTTCAGGCTGTGTGTATAAGGTGTACATGAAACATAAATACATTCTGTGCTTAGACTTGGTTCCCATCATCATGATATCTCATTATGGTATGCAAGTATTCCAAAATATGGAAAAATCTGATATCCAAAATACTTCTGGTCACAAGCATTTTAGATATGGGATACTCAACCTGTATATATATACATATATGTATATATATATATATATATTATACATTGTATGTTCCTGAGGACGGGGAAAGAGATTCCTGAAACGTTGATGTAAAGTCAGTTTTGTGAAACAAAATCTGCAGTGCAGTGCCTGTATTTCTGCCTGTGTTGGAATTAGACTTTGACTATATATATATATATATATATATATATATATACAGTGGTTATAACGGCACTCACTGTCATGAAGCATCTACCGAGGTGCCTTCCTCCAATTCTATAGAAAGAGCCGGCTCTCTGGGATAGATTACTGCTCCTCTCCTCAATGCTTTAAGAACCAGGCGGCACTCCACGGATTAAATCAGCCATAAAACATGTATTTAAATTATTATCAAAAATAAAGACATAGTTTGAAACACTGTCTGGTTCTTAAAGCATTAAGGAGAGGAGCAGTAATCCATCCCAGAGAGCTGGCTCTTTATATATATATATATATATATATATATATATATAAAGATATAGTCAGTGAGCTGGGGATTGTGCCACTGCCAGTGAGGAGGGGATTGTGCCGCTGTTAGTGATGCGGGGATGTGCCACTGCCAGTGAGGCGGGGATGTGCCACTGTTAGTGAGGCGGGGATGTGCCACTGTCAGTGAGGCGGTGATGTGCTGCTGTCAGTGAGGCGGTGATGTGCTGCTGTCAGTGAGGCAGAGATGTGTTGCTGTCAGTGAGGCAGGGAAGTGCCGCTTTCATTCAGGTAGTACTGCACACTGACACTATACAGGGGTCCATAATATACACACTCGCACTATGCTTGGTTCCATTTACACACTAACGCTATACAGGGGTCCACTATATAAATACTTACCCTATATAGGGGTCCATATACACACTGACACTATACAGGGGTCCTTTATATGGGATTGCGGGGGAATAAGGGGGAGACAATCTAATGTAATAAAGCAGGACTGTTGGGCTGGAGAGAAAGACTCTATTACCAGTATTAGCAGCAGTGCTGATGCAGCTCCAGTCGCTTTGTCTCTATTGCTGTGATCCCAGGCTGACAGGGGATGTGTGTGGGGGGTTTATGGTTGTTGCGGATGCCGGTGTGGTGGTTCCCTGTCACCCTTTTCCAGTCACCCACTATTTCCCTGTCTTTTCTGCCTCCCCAGTCACCCACAATCTCCCTGTCACTCACTATCTCTGTCATCCACTATCTCTCTGTCATCCTCTCACCATGTCACCCACTATCTCCCCATCACCCCTGCCTCCCCAGTCATCCACAATCTCCCTGTCACCCTTTCCCAGTCATCCACTATCTCCACAAGCGGGGGGGGGGGGGGGGGGGGGGGGCGCGTCACCAGCCAGAATATTGCCTAGGGCATCAAAATAGCTAGGGCAGGCTCTGAGGTGGGAAATTGGAAAACTATGTAACTAGGATTGTAATAAACCTCCCCTGTAGGGGAGGAACAGGGGGTTGACATAATGTCATCATTACCTATGTGTGGCTTGCATTGCATGAACAATAACGCCCAAATGGACAATCGGATCAAAGTTTGGATTGTACCTTCAATGGGTAGAATTTAATAAACTACAAAAATGGTCACTTTTTACCGTATCTGCTATGGGTGCACCTTGGGCAACTCCAAGAACCATGGATTAATATTTACTTATAATAGACGTCTCAAATTTACATCTCTATAGCTTTACCAATTTTTAACACTCATTTATATTTACAACTGTGAAAATCTTAAACTCCTGTGCAAATAATGGGTAGAACAGATAGTATGTTATAAAACAATATATGTAAGTACTGTACATAGGTACATAAATGTTTTGCACTTATTAACATTAATATAGTGCACACGTATTCAATAGCACTTTACTGAGAATATTTCAGTCATTCACATCATTCACACTTTGCCCCAGTGGAGCTAACAATTTATATTTCCTAACGGGTGTAGTACGGTATGCCGGCACTCAGGCTCCCGGCGACCAGCATACTGGCGCCGGGAGCCCGACTGCCGGCATACCGACAGTGGCGAGTGCAAAGGAGCCCCTTGCGGGCGCGGTGGAGCGCTACGCACGCCACACTATTTTATTCTCCCTCCAGGGGAGTCGTGGACCCCCACGAGGGAGAATAGTTGTCGGTGTGTCGGGATTCCGGCGCCGGTATAATGTGCACCGGGATCCCGACATTGGGCATACAGAAGAACACCCTTCCTAACACATGGAAGTACATAGAAACTAGAGTTATTTTTTTTAACAGAAGCCAATGAATCTACCACCAGAGTTATTTTTTTGAAGTTGAGAGCAACCAGGGGAAACTCTTACAAACATAGGGAGAATATACGAAATCCTCACAGAAAGTACCCTCGTCAGGAATTCTAATCTTGACCTCAGGACAGTGAGGCAGTATAGTAACCACTGTGCCAACCTTGCTGCCCACCTTCAAGTTGACACTCTCTTATGACAGGAATCAAAATTTTTAGTACATGTAACCTAGAGATGAGCGCCTGAAATTTTTCGGGTTTTGTGTTTTGGTTTTGGGTTCGGTTCCGCGGCCGTGTTTTGGGTTCGAACGCGTTTTGGCAAAACCTCACCAAATTTTTTTTGTCGGATTCGGGTGTGTTTTGGATTCGGGTGTTTTTTTCAAAAAACACTAAAAAACAGCTTAAATCATAGAATTTGGGGGTCATTTTGATCCCAAAGTATTATTAACCTCAAAAACCATAATTTACACTCATTTTCAGTCTATTCTGAATACCTCACACCTCACAATATTATTTTTAGTCCTAAAATTTGCACCGAGGTCGCTGTGTGAGTAAGATAAGCGACCCTAGTGGCCGACACAAACACCGGGCCCATCTAGGAGTGGCACTGCAGTGTCACGCAGGATGTCCCTTCCAAAAAACCCTCCCCAAACAGCACATGACGCAAAGAAAAAAAGAGGCGCAATGAGGTAGCTGTGTGAGTAAGATTAGCGACCCTAGTGGCCGACACAAACA